>NC_059160.1:135498660-135811452 GCF_019923935.1 Bubalus bubalis | reverse complement strand
AATTTGCTGTCTGAGGGTAGACAAATCTGTCTTTTTTGAAACTATAGAGGTTTTTTTAATCCCCCCTCAAACTTTATTGATGTATGGTTGGGAGAAAAATAGTATATATTTAAGGTATACCATGTGGTATTTTAATGGGTATACACATCTTTAACTTTTCAAGCAGTTGCCAGATTGCTTTCCAAAGTATTGGTGCTAATTCAGTTTTCTGTCACCTCTCATCACCCAAGTGTGTCTAGAGATGACAGACATGTCTCCATGTTCTTTCACCACTTGAAATGGCAAAGTTATGAAAATTTTGGTCAGTGTTTGCTTGTGGAATGAATGCCTTTGTGGTTTAGTTTACTACATTTCCCTGATTTCAAATGAGATTAACTACTTTTACATGTTAATGGCCACCTTTTCTAGAGTGCCTAATTATTCTCTTGACTCTTTCTCCCTCTTATAAGTTTCTTTGTGTTTTTCTCATTGATTCCTGAGCCATCTATCACAATTTCTTCTTTTGACATTTTAGTCTTTAATCCATCAGGAATTGACTTCTAGGGAATTTCCTGGTGGTCTAGTGGTTAGGACTCTGTGCTTTTACCGCCAAGGGTGTGGGTTCAATCCCTGACTGGGGAACTAAGATCCTGAAAGCCATGCAGCCTGGCCAAGAAAAAAAAAAAAGGAATTGACTTTTGTTTAGGGAGTAAATTTGAGATTCAACTTGTGTGTGTGTGTGTGTGAATGTGTGTGTGTGTGTGTGTGAGCATGTGTGAGTGTGTGTGTGTCTGACTCTTTGCGACCCCATGGAATGTAGCCTGGCAGGCCCCTCTGTTCATGAAATTTTCCAGGCAAGAATACCAGAGTGGGTTGCCATTCCCTTCTCGAGGGGATCTTCCCGACTCAGGGATCCAACCTGCGTCTCTTCAGTCTCCTGCATTGCCAGGCAGATTCTTTACCACTGCGCCGCCTGGGAAGCCTATCTATCTATCTCTCTATGTATTTTTACCATTATATATTCTCATTTGTTCTTTCCTCATTTACTTTAGCTATGCTTTGGTCACAAATTGGGTTTCTATTTATGTGTATTTAGGTCTGTTTCTGGGCTTTCCATATTGTTTTAGTGGCCTGTTTTTCCCTGTTTTAATACCACATTGCCTTAAATTCTATGATTTTTAAGAATACATTTGATATGTAGGGCAAACTCTGCCTCATATTTAAAATGACCTGAGTTATTCATGCTCTTTTTCAAAATTTTTTATTAATTTGTCAATTTTCATGAAAAATTATGATTTGAATTATTAAAGTTGTTTTTAATATATAGGTTAATTTTGGGGATAATTTATAATTCTCTTTATTAGAGTGTCTCATCCATGAGAACATTTTTACTTAGGACTTTTTTGTTCTACTTTATTAGAATTAATCTGAAATTTTCTTTGTTCTGCACGTTAGCAATTCTGATTACATATTACTTTCCATTTTGACATGTTTCGAGCAGATGTGGTTGATTGGTGGGTTTATGGCTTCACTGGAAGCTCTCTGTTCTTTCATTACACTTTCTCCTTCACACATCTGATTGGCTTTCAGAGTTCCAACCACCACCTCTGTGTCAGTGAACCTTCAGTCTGTCCTCATAGCTTATCTAATCTTGCTCTTGATTCTCTGGTCATCATTCTAGGCTAATTTTGCATTCCCATTTTCAATTGTAAATAGCATTATTCATTCTAAATGTACAATTAACGCTTTTTAGACTAACTGAAGTTCTGCCAGCCTCTCTTCATTGGTGTGAGTCATTTTTATAATAAACCTATAATAGATATTTGAAAGTGTGTTAGTCACTCAGTCATGTCCAACTCAATGTGACCCCATGGACTGTAGCCCACCAGGCTCTTCTGTCCATGGGATTCTCCAGGCAAGAATATTGGAGTCCGTAGCCATTTCTTTCCTTCAGGGGATGATCTTCCTGATGCGGGGATAGAACCTGGGTCTCCCACAATGCAGGCAGATTCTTTATCATCTGAGCTGCTGCTGCTGCTACTGCTAAGTTGCTTCAGTTGTGTCCGACTCCATGCAACCCCATAGACGGCAGCCCACCAGGCTTCCCTGTCCCTGGGATTCTCCAGGCAGGAATACCGGAGTGGGCTGCCATTTCCTTCTCCAATGCATGCATGCATGCATGCTAAGTCGCTTCAGTCATGTCCGACTCATCTGAGCTGCTAGCGAATGCTAATAACTTAAGGTTGACTATACTTTAAAGCCTCTCAGAGTAAAGTTGATACAGTGACAAAGCTTTTTATCAAGGGGAATGAAAGCAACTGGGCATCAAATATTGTTGGCTGTTATGCCTTTACATTGATAACTCTTATGATCACAAACATATGAGACTTTCAGACCCATCTCTGCATTTCTGCATTAAGGAAAAATGCAGACAGTATACGTGAGACTATGATTCTTGTGTCCATTCCTCAAAAATGATAGAACTTCCTCTGTGCTCTTTTTAAGTCAGCTGTGTTTTATGATGGAGCAGCTGCATTTCTTCATAAAAACTTTGAGCAATATTGCCAAGAAAAATATAAATGATTTAAAACACACTCTCAGACTGGAACGTTAACAAGCATTTTCTAATAATTGAAGGAGGAGCACTAAAAACATGCCACATCTTTTAACATTTTAGGCCTTTTGTTCTGGCAATACCCTTCAGGAGAATGACAGTGTAATAATAAGGAAGACTGTTAATCAACATTAAGGGCTATCATATCTGTCAAACTGGTGCCCCTTCATTTCCAAGAGCATGATTGTTAGTTCTCTATTTAATGTGTCAATACTTTTCTTGCCACCTCCAAGATGGCACATTTATTTTAACCCCATATAGTGACTTGAGGGGCTTCCCAGGTGGCTCAGTAGTAAAGAATTTGCCTGCCAAGCAGGTGACTCGGGTTCGATCCCTGGGTCAAGAAGATTCCCCGGAGAAGGAAATGGCAACCCATTCCAGTATTCTTGCCTGGGAAATCCCATGGACCAGAGGAGCCTTCAGGCTGCAGTCCATGGGGTCACAAAAGAGATGGACATGACTTAGCAACTAAAACAGCGACCAAAGTAACTTGACAGATAGTTCTAACTGTTGGTTTTGTTTAGTGAAACAAAAACAATTGAAGTCACATAACTTAAAACTATTCTTAGAGAAGGAGTACCCTGAATTTTAAAGAGTAAGTTAATCATAAAATATCTCGTGCCCACTACCCCCTCCCCTTTTCTAATTAAAATAAATGCCTCTGCAAATTGTACAGTCCAGGCATATTGACATGGAAATTGAATGGTCTGTGGTTCCAGGTTGGCTACTTTTAGTCGCTGAATCTTACTTAATTTGCTCATTTGGAAAGTGAGGTGGTTGCTTATGCAACTAAGAGAAGAAATGAGTTTAAAGGAGTTTAGAAAAGTAGAGTAATTTTGCCCTCCCCCCCTTTTTTTTTGCTGCACTTGTGTCTTGTAGGATCTTAGTTCCGCATCCAGGGATTGAACCTGGGCCCTTGGCAGTAAAAACACTGAGTCCTGACCACTGGACTGCCAGATAATTTCCTATTTTGCTGTTTACAAATTCAAAATGGAATTTTCATAGCTTTCTGGGTTTTATGGTGAAGTTGAGAAAAGGCAAGCTCTGTTTCTAAAAGGAAACCCCACTTGTAAAATTTTTTCAAAGTGAAATTCAAGAACTCTTTCTAGTTCATCCTCTTTTTTTGGGGATAAGGGCAGGGTGCTGTACTATGTCACATGGTGAGAGTGATATGGCTGCAATTAGCCTCCCAGTAATTAGCAAGTTTGATGCTGTTGTTTTGGCTCCTCTCATACTCTACTCCTGCCAAAAAGGCCCCTGGTTGGTCAGAGTTGATGACTGTTCCAGATATGGGTGGATTGTTTCAGCACTTACTGAATACTTTCAGAAGACCCCAGATTCTCATCTTTAGAAACTGTTAGCAATGACCTTCCTATGCAGATACTGTAATTGCCATTCAACTGATATAAAAAAAGAGAGAGAAAGAGAGAAACCCATGAAGTTGCTTACTTAAAAATCCACAAGTATTGGAATTTCCCTGGTGGTCCAGTGGTTAAGAATCTGCCTTTTGATGCAGAAGATGCGAGTTTGATCCCTGGTTGTGAGTGAAGTGAAAGTCACTCAGTCATGTCTGACTCTTTGCAACCCCATGGACTATATAGTCCATGGAATTCTCCAGGACAGAATACTGGAGTGGGTAACCTTTCCCTTCTCCAGGGGATCTTCCCAACCCAGGGATCAAACCCAGGTCTCCCACATTGCAAGGGGATTCTTTACCAGCTGAGCCACAAGAGAAGCCCTTGTGGGTAGCCTTTCCCTTCTCCAGCAGATCTTCCCAACCCAGGAATTGAACCAGGGTCTTGATCCCATGTACTGCGGGGCAGCTAAGCCTCTGTGCCACAACTAGAGAAAGCCCACATACCACAGTGAAGAGCCTGTGCAGTTCAAAGGAAAAAAAAAACCCAACAAACACCACAATGCACGCAAGTGGGCGAATCATGATTAGAGACCAGGATATCTGATGCAGAGTTGCATATGATTTCCACTGGAAGACATTGAGCATTGGTCTTAATAATATGGGCTTCTAGAATGCGATACCACAACCTTGACCTTGGGCACGTTATTTAATTTTTCTAAGTCTCTGTTTTCTCATCAAGAACAAGGAGATGCTAATACTTTTTTTAAGGGCAGTTTCTGGGCTCCTACCCTCCTTTCTCCCCCTTTTCCTTTCTCTGCCATCATCATTACTGAGGTCTTGACATGTTCCTTCCAATCTGCTCTATCCTGGGACAGTTTTGGACCAGGCAACCCTTCCTCCTGCGTTCATAGACTTTATAGTTTAGTGGAGATCCTTATTACATGGTAGTGCAAGCAGTTAGGATGGCCTGGGGTGGAGGGCTGCTGGACAGGTAGAGAAGACTTCCTGGTGGCTGAGACTGAAAGATAATGAGGATTTAGCCAGGTGAGGAGGAGGGAAAAGAATGTTCCAGGAAGGGAAAATGGTAAGTGCAAAAACTAGAAGATGTGAGAGCTGGTGGTATTCTTCCAGGAGCTGAAAGCAGTTCAGCCTGTGCAGGTGTGGGGAGTGGTGAGAGTTGAGAATGTTCAGTAGCAAGGCCACCCCACGAAGGACCCTGCTCATCATGTTAAGAGTTTGGGACTTGGTTCTGAGAGCTTTGGGAAGCCACTGCAGGCGTTGAAGGAGACTTCCAGGTGACGCTAGTGGTAAACAACCCGCCTGCCAATGCAGGAGATATGAGCCGTGGTTTTGATCCCTGGGTTGGGAAGATCTCTTGGAGAAGTGCAAGGCAACCCACTCCAGTATTCATGCCTGGAGAATCCCATTGACAGAAGAGCCTGGCGGGCTGTAGTCCATAGAGTTGCAAAGAGTTGGACATGACTGAAGCAACATAGCACTCAGCAAGCATGCCAAATGGTAAGATTCGTATTCTGGTTATTGTCTGAAAAAATAGATACGGAGAGGTTGAGAATGGAGGCCAGTTTGCAGGCAAAAGATGGTGGGACCCCAGTTGGGAACAAAGAAAGTAGGAATAGGAAGTAAGTATCGGGACCCCTTGATGGTCCAGTGGCTAAGACTTTGCCTTCCGATGAAGGGCGTGCATGTTTGAGTGCCGGTTGGAGAGCTGGATCCCCACACGCCTTGCAGCCAAAAAACCAAAACAGAAAATAGAAGCCATATTGTTACAAATTCAATAAAGCCTTTAAAAATGGTCCACAGTAAAAAAAAATATTAAAAAATGGAAGAAGTAAGTATCTTCCACCGATATTTATGTTGGAGCATGGCAGACCTGGGTGTGGGCTTCCCTGGTGGCTCAGGAATCTGCCTGCAATGTAGAGGACCCAGGTTCAATCTCTGGATTGGGAAGATCCCCTGGAGAAGGGAATGGCTACCCACTCAAGTGTTCTTGCCTGGAGAATTCCATGGACAGAGGAGCATGGCAGGCTACAGTCCATGGGGTTGCAAAGAGTTGAGAACAGCTGAGTGACTAACACTTTCAGTTTTTTTTTTTTTTTCCCAGAGCATCAGGCTTGGGTGTGGCAAGTGGAGAAGCAGAAAGAATTGAGCATGGGGGTCAGGTTTTTGACTTGGTCAACTGCCGAGTGGGTGGTGGTGCCTTTCCCTGAGTTACAGGATGTCAGGACTGAGGAAGAATCGTATTTCTTACTCCGCAGATCCAGCACTTGCTGCATGCTGTGCATGGTTCTAAGCAAGTGTTTTATGTTGACTATATCGTCGAATTCTCACCTTGGCTCTAGGAGGTGGACATGTCTGTTGATTCCCATTTTATAGATGAGGAGACTAAGGCATGGAGAGGTGAGCAGTCTGCCTCAGAACAGGGCCAGGAAGTTCTAGGGTCAGAATTCAAAGGAGGCAGTGAGGCCCAGAATCCAGATTCTTAACCACTGCACCCTACTTTGTCTTCCTAGAGAGGAGGATAAGTTCATTTTTGGTTGGAGGGACCATCAAGACATAGAGAAACCCAGGGGTTTGGAGTTCAGAAAAAAAATTTAGGCCATGACGTAGATATGGGAAATGCCTGGTGTACCTGTAATTGAACTGTGTGGAAGGAAGTGTAGCGTGAAAAGAAGAGAAGGCCTCTGAATTCAGCAGTGTTCTAGTTGTTCCCAGAAGACTGAGGTTGGGCATGGCTACAGAGATAGCAACAAAACCAGGAGAGGATGGGTAGACTGTCACTGACATCTTCATGAGGGTACCTGGTTTTAGCAGGACTCCAGTCCCACCTCTGCACTCCCTCTGAGACGTGGGGCCCCTGGGCCATGCTAACACTCACTCCTTTTCCTTGGCCCTCAAGATACCGCTATCTTTTACTGTTGCTTGTTCCTGCTACTCAGGTCCCAGTTACACATTACTGGATTATCTCCTCTCCCAGACCAAGTTCTCTGCCTGCCTGTCCATGCATCATTTTGTGTATTTTACTGGTGTGCACGCAGTCTGTGGCACTTTTCAGTCCATCACTCTCCCTGGTCATATAATCTGTAGACCTGTGTTTTAACTCTGTGTCAGGCTGGGGACTCTGCCTGAGTCCTCTCTGAGCTCTGATCTCCACCCTAGCTTTTCAGTTCCATCTGTGATCAGCCATTCAACTTTTAAAAACCTAGCCTTGGACTCCTCTCATTAACCATCTTCCATGTCTAAGTCCCAATATTGTGGGGTTTTTATTTGGCCATAATGCATGGCACCTTAGTTCCCTAAGCAGGGATTGAACCTGTACCCCTGCAATGGGAGCGCCGAGTGTTAACCAGTGGTCCAGCAGAGAAGTCCTTCAGTTCCAACATTGAATTAGGCCTATGGTTGGCTTGCTTTCTTTATTTTCTTTTTCGGGACCTCAGAACATTACTGGGGAAAAAATCATATAACTGCAATGATTTAGTCTCCAAAAAAACCCCTTTTTGTATTTCTGAAACTTTGAAGTCTAATCATGTATTTCATTTTGTCTTAATATTCAGTAATCTTTAAATGAGTATTTTACACAAAGACTGAATAAAGCAGAATAAAATAACTTGTTTGCTGGTGGTAACCTGATAGCATTATTCATGATAAAAGGGCTTTTGTAGATTTCATTTCATAATATTGAATTCTATTAAATAAGGTATTTTATACATTAAACATTTTAAAATATATATATTTTTTAATTTCAATAAGAAGCAATCTATATTCATTGTTTAAGATAGGTAATAAGATAAATCTTGTGCTTTGCTTAAATATAGACTCTTCTGTATACTTATGCATTGTGGTTTTAAGGTTACCCCAGACTTTATTTTTATTCTTCTGACTCAATGTTTTGAAATTTTGCTTTCTAAATTGTATCATAAGTAATCATCTGTTTTCCCATTTTTTTACCATATGAAAACCAATATAACTGTCAGCAAAAAATATCCTGTTATTATTAAGGTGACAATTTAATTCTCACAAAAGCCTTATCCATTTATTTTCTTGTTGGATTCTGCAACCTTAATATATTTCTAAAATACCATTTCCTTAGGTTATTTTTTAAATATTAAAACTAACTCTCAGGATTATTATTATTCCCTTCATGTTTATGGAGAGTTAGAAAATTAATCTAAAGTTCTATTTCCTTTTTTTAAACTTGTCTTACATTGTTTGTTCTCCGTCTAGGAGGATAAAACCACAAGCTCGCAGATAACTGCCTCATTTCCATTGCTTCCCTGACTGTGGGGAAGTGCTGTCTGTAAGTAGGGCAGTCTGAGTGGATTTGGGCAGCTGGGGTGGAATTTAGCTTCTGTGACAAAGGACCAGTAGAAGTCTAGCAGAGCCTGGCATTTGGAAAGAGTGTTGTGCTTCATCATGTAAGGAAAAGCTAGTAGTATTTGGTGTCTTTTTTTTTTTTTTTTTTTTTCAGTTAGGAAAAGATTACTTTGGAATTTGGTCTCTAGGTGAGGTTGTAAGAAACAGCTTGGAATTTGAGAGTCTCTGGAGACCAAGCTTCATGCTTGATTGGAAAAGCTGGTGCTTTCATCAGTCATAAATAATTTTAAATGTTCTGTAACCATTTCTATATCTAAGGCATTCAGATAGTCCATGTACACTTGTTTCTTTGAAAACTGGAATGGTAACTTTGCCATTTTGTAAGCTGCTTATTTAAGTAGGAAAACTAAATGAAATATTTAAAATCAGTTAAAAAAATTATCTAACTGTAGCCTCCAAACCAAAGATTTTCTTTGTTTGGAGATTTTAAACGTTTAAATAACATGAGGCATACTAATATCTTTGGGTAGTAACGTGTACTGATTTAAATCTAGAGGTACAGTGATATGTTTTTGCTGCCATATGACTACAAATACAGAGAAGGCAATGGCACCCCACTCCAGTACTTTTGCCTAGAAAATCCCATGGACAGAGGAGCCTGGTGGGCTGCAGTCCACAGGGTCTCAAAGAGTTGGACATGACTGAGCGACTTCACTTTCACTTTTCACTTTCATGCGTTGGAGAAGGAAATGGCAACCCACTCCAGTGTTCTTGCCTGGAGAATCCCAGGCACGGGGAAGCCTGGTGGGCTGCCGTCTATGGGGTTGCACAGAGTCGGACACCACTGAAGCGACTTAGCAGCAGCAGACTACAAATAAGTATTGTTCCTCTTTTTCTTGTCTTACCTCACCTTTCACTTGAATGACTTACTATGTGTCTTATTGTATTGGAGTCAGTCATTTCTTGGAAAGAGCAAGATACTTAGAATATTACTGCGGCTTCTTTAATATAATTTGTCTAAGAGTACTGCTAATCTGTTTTCTCTGGACTATAATTTCATTACACTCAAGGGCACCAGGTCTCAGCCAAGCCTGTGTCTTCAGCCTTGAGCAAGAATCATAATGGCATCACTTAACCCTCAAACACTTTTGAATGGACAAGGAATCACTGTGCTTACATTCATTCTTTCATCATTGTTAGGTGCCTTCCACTGTTGGAACTCTCTTTAGTTTTCCTTTTTTAACATGCAATGATTCTTTAAGTATATTGTAGCTTGAGATGTGGAATTTGTTTATGTATATATTTTGTGATTGTTAAGTATTTTTATTCTAGAAATGGAGATAGATTCTTCAACAAATTGATGACTTGCTGGTATGTGTCTTGAACACATGTTACTGGAAATGTGTGTAATATATGTTAATTTATAATTTTATTAGCATTTACCTGTAATGATATACCTGTAATATATGTTAAAGTGATGGTCTAATGTATATTTGAAAATTTAGTAAGCTTATGAACATACATCCTTTGAAGTTAATTTCAATTAGTTTTGTTCCATTTTATCAATAAAAGGTAAATCTTTTCAGATTACTTGCAAAAGTCATCTGCTGTTAGTAATTTAAAGTTTTTATTTAAAATGACCAACTGTTTTGCTTTGTTATAGCATTTTCACTTATTTTATTGACTTTTATGATGTCCTATATCAAAATTATGTGGTACTCATAATTTTTATAATTTATAATGTACACATGAGATGTACAAAAAAAGGAATGTTTTGTTTTTGAAGTGAACCTGTGTTTAGATATAAAAACACGAGCAGTTTAATTTTTAGATTACTATAGAGTCTGTCTCCCCCCTTTGTAAATTATCTCAATATTTCAGCTTCTTTTTTGGCTATGTTCATGGGGGTCAGTGGCCCCAAAGAAGCCAGGATATCTAAGGGAAACAAAATTTTATACTGTTTGCTGCACAGATTCAGAGAAGAACAAATTGTGTGGCCTGAAATGTTCTTAGGTACATTGGGTTGAACTAAGCTTAAGACGATTGGGAAGGCAGCCGTAAGAAATAGGTAATGCTAGCTTGGCTGCAACGGAGAAGGCAATGGCACCCCACTCCAGTACTTTTGCCTGGAAAATCCCGTGGACGGAGGAGCCTGGTAGGCTGTAGTCCATGGGATCGCTAGGAGTCTGACACGACTGAGTGACTTCACTTTCACTTTTCACTTTCATGCATTGGAGAAGGAAATGGCAACCCACTCCAGTGTTCTTGCCTGGAGAATTCCAGGGACGGGGAAGCCTGGTGGGCTGCCGTCTGTGGGGTCGCGCAGAGTCGGACATGACTGAAGTGACTTAGCAGCAGCAGCTTGTCTGCAAAGATTTAGTAATGAACTCAAAACCTCAACTCCTTGTACCTTCAAAGGGAGATAGCTAAATCCTTTTAGGATGAATATATAGACTAAAGAAGTGTTTTTCAAATTTGTGTAATGTAATGACTCCTTTTAAAGGAAAAAAATAGTTATTGTGACCTGTTAATGTTGACTTATATTTTAAAATTTCACATTACTTAAATAGGTAAAAGCACAAAACTTGGCTTGAACGCTTTATGCTTGTAACTCTTGTGCAACTGTAAAACCCCAAAGCATTTTACACACCCCATACACACAAACAACACAGAGAATGGTAATGATACGTTGCTGCAGATAAATTGCCGCTTCTAGTGCAACTGTGGTCCTGGCCACTAAGCCGTCATGGCCTGGGTTCTTTCGAGTTCAACATGCCCACAGTACTAGAACTTAAATGTATGGCTTGTGTTTTTGTCAGCTCACAAATATTTGAAATATTACTACCTGATGTCAGCTTGATTGTGAACATAAAATGGGTATAGTATACAGTTATAAGACGATTATCCAGATGATTCAGAAGTTATTTATATTAAATTTTTAGAGTTTATACTTGGTATGGTTCAGTTCAGTTGCTCAGTCGTGTCCGACTCTTTGCGACCCCATGAACCACAGCACGCCAGGCCTCCCTGTCCATCACCAACTCTCAGAGTTTACCCAAACTTATGTCCATTGAGTCGGTGATGCCATCTAACCGTATCATCCTCTGTCGTCCCCTTCTCCTCCTGCCTTCAGTCTTTCCCAACATCAGGGTCTTTTCAAATGAGTCAGCTCTTTGCATCAGGTGGCCAAAGTATTGGAGTTTCAGCTTCAACATCAGTCCTTCCAATGAACACCCAGGACTGATCTCCTTTAGGATGAACTGGTTGGATCTCCTTGCAGTCCAAGGGACTCTCAAGAGTCTTCTCCAACACCACAGTTCAAAAGCATCAATTCTTCTCAGCTTTCTTTATAGTCCAACTCTCCACACATGTATCATACATGTATCATACAGTAGTCATCCATACATGACTACTGGAAAAACCATAGCCTTGACTAGATGGACCTTTGTTGACAAAGTAACAGACATCAAAACAGTGGTTATTTCTAAGGGGTAAATTACTTGGAAAGAGAGCACCAGAGAAATTTCTGGGGTAATTAAAAACTGTTATATCTTAATTTGGGTATCATTTTCATGGGTGCACACGTTTCTCAAAACTCATGAAATGATATGTTTTAATTCACTGTATGTAAATCTTACCTTAATTAAATGAAATTAAAAGCACAAAAGTAAACATTTCTTTTGATAAGAATTCTCTTATTTTGGGAATAGATCCATGGATTTCAGTTTGGGATCCACCTCAAGAAGGACATTGTAGGCTATTGAATAACATTTAACTTTGTGAGAATAACATGTGACTTTGCCCCAGACCCAAGTGCTGTTTCATTCTTGGGTGAACTGAACTTGACCATGCATGAGCAGTGAAGACTGAACCCAGAGTAAAGAGACTAAACAGTGTGACTTATGCCACCACATCCTTGTGCCATCTTGATTCCAACTCAGCCTTCTGATTGTCAAATATTGAGAACATTCCTCCTTCCATCTTTGTAGCCCCATGGGAGAAAAGAGAAGAAGGAGGGTTACCTGAATGATGCAGAGGGAAATACACTGAAGAGAGCAGCTTTCAGAAGGAGATTAGAGTTTATTCGATGCTTTTGTTCTCAAAAATCTTTATTTTCACAGTGAGCACTTTTGGGGAAGGTCAGAATTAAAAAAAACTGTTCTGAGGAGAGGTCAAATTTAAAGGCAATCCTGTGAGTTATTTACTGTTTTATGGTTTTTCAGCCTGTTGAGTTGGAAGGATGGGAGTGCTTTTTCTTTGTTTCTTTTTTTCTTAATTGCCTCGCTGGGTCTTCGTTGCAGCGCGTGGGCTTTCTCTAGTTGCAGCACTTGGGGGTTTCTCGAGTTACAGAGCGTGGGTTCTAGGCTTCGTGGGGTCAGTACTTGTGGTACCCAGGCTGTCTAGTTGTGGCGTGAGGGCTTAGTTGCCCCGCAGCATGTGGGATCCTAGTTCCCTGACCAGGGATTGAACCTGTGTGCCCTGTATGGGAAGGCAGATTCTTAACCACTGGACCCCCAGAGAAGTCCTCCTTTTCTTTTTTATACCTATTAAAAAAAAAGGTTTTTAGCAAAACATGTTTGCAGCAGCAATTTTTAAAACTTCAACAATTAATTCATCGTCCTATCATGGAAATCTTTCAAGTTTTCCAGGTTTTAGGTAGGTGGGCATTGTCTACATGCAAACATGATTGTTGCCAAATTTAAATGATAGAAATGTGTATTAGTTGTTTTTATTGAGTAAAAAAATTACACCAGAAACCAGCAGTTTAAAACAGTAAATATTAATTATCTTACACAGTTTCAGTTGGTTAAGGGGTCCAAGAGCATCTTAGACCCCTAAACATGAATTTGAGCAAACTCCAGGAGACAGTAAAGGACAGGGAAGCCTGAGAGTCAGACACGACTGAGTGACTGAACAACAACATCATCTTAGCTAAATTTTTCTGGTTTGTGATTCCTCATGAGTTTACTGCCAAGATGTTAGCTAGGACTGCAGTTTTTCTGCAGACTTGACTGCAGATGGTTCACTCACATGTCTGGCAGGATAGTGTGGGTCCTTGGGCGAAGGTTTCCCTTCCTCACCATGCGGACTTGATAGGTGCTTGAGCATCCTCATGATTGGTCCTCTCCACTGTACTGCTGGGATATCCTTACAGTGTGGCAGCTGGCTTCCCCCACAGCGAGTGATTCCAGAGAGAGTGAAGATAGGAACTGCAGTGTCTTTTATGATTTGACCTCACAAGGCACATTCTTTCATTTTCACTGTATTCTTGGCTGGACTGGCTACTGGGTTATATTGGTGAGTGAGAGGCACATAGATACACACTCCAGAGCTTACAGCTTATAGCCCACTCAGGGGAACATGCACCTCTTTATTTTTAAAATTTATGTTAATTTATTTGTCTGTGCTGGTTTTTAGTTGCAGCATGTGGGACCTTTAGTTGTGGCATGTGAACTCTTTGTTGTGGCATGTGAGATCCAGTTCCCTGACCAGAGATCAAACTCAATCCCACTGCATTGGAAAGCAAAGTCTTAACTAGTGGACCACCAGGGAAGTCCCTCCCAGGTGGCTTTGATGCTGTTAGTATGGGGATCGCACTTGGAAGACCACTGCATATGAGCAATCCTCTCCCTTGGCGTATTGCAAATGACCCTATTTCACTTTCTAAGAAGAGCGAGCAGAAGGAAGCTCAGGGAACATAAGTGCTCACTGTCCTCCACAGTCCATGTGTATGGACTATATATGCTTAAAAAAAGAATACATATATATATTTTGTCAAAGTGTAGTTGATTTGCAATCTTTGAGGTGCACAGTAAGGTGATTTCAGGTATACATATACACATATATTAGTTTTGAAATTATTTTCCATTATAGGTTATTACAAGATATTGAGTATAGTTCCCTGTGTGAAAGTGCTAGAGCTTAGCTGTGTCTGACTCTTTTCGACCCTATGTAGCCCACCAGGCTCCTCTGTCCATGGAATTCTCCAGGCAAGAGTACTGGAGTGGGTTGCCATTCCCTTCTCCAGGGGATCTTCCTAACCCAGGGTTCAAACCCACGTCTCCTGTATTGCAGGCAATTTCTTTACCATCTGATCCACCAGGGAAGCCCATAGTGTCCTGTGCTATACAGTAAACCTTTGTTGCATGTTGCATATTGATTTTTTTAAATTAGAAATCCTGCATTTTATTCATACTAAGTTAAACAAGTGGAATCAAAATGTCATAAATTTTTTAGTTCAGCAAAAATTCATGTTTTCTTAAATATATATTATACATATTATTTATATATATGTATACAAAAGCATTTCTACTGTGCTTGATGAAGGCTTGGCAAAGAATATCGAAAGAGATGGAGAAATTGGAAATCATAAACTAAATGAAATAGGAGCACTGAATATGAAATAGAAAAAGTGAAATAAACTAGATATAAGTAAAAGATCATCATATATGGATCATGAAAAGCAAAAGTGAAAGTCGCTCAGTCGTGTCCTTTGTGACCCCATTGACTATACCGCCCGTGGAATTCTCCAGACCAGAATACTGGAGTGAGTAGCCTTTCCCTTCTCCAGGGGATCTTTCCAACCCAGGGATCCAACCCAGGCGTCCCACATTGCAGGTGGATTCTTTACCAGCTGAGCCACCAGGGAGGCCCAAGAATACTGGAGTGGGTAGCCTATCCTTTCTCCAGATGATCTTCCCAACCCAGGAATTAAACTGGGGTCTCCTGCATTGCAGGTGAATTCTTTACCAGCTGAACTACCAGGTAAGCATCATCTTTGAAAAACGGAGAGTTCTTCACCACAGGAAAATGAAAACCCTCAGTAGATCATTGAGAGGGGCCAGATGGAACCCATGAAATGAGTTTAAGCTGCTGCCTGCGAGAAAGCTGCCAAAGAATAGCTTTTGGAACAAAAGGATGGTTTCCACCTTCTTTACTCAGCGTTGTCAGGTGGATATAGTAGTGAGAAAGCTGCTGCGGAGAAGTGCCCTTCTCTGCTTGTAGGGCCCAAGTACCATCAGTTCAGCTGGGTGTGCTTGTGACAACACCCGAGGTCTGATCATTGAGACCCTTTCTCAAAGCCAGGAGATCATAGGAAAAGAGTACAGGCCCTCAGAGCTGCAACCACTTCACTTCTTGTGCCTGAAGAATCTTTGTTTTTGTTTTAAATCTCGGACAATGGTTTCTTCTTCTGTTTGTTTTTTTTTAAGGCTACATTAAAAAAATATTTATTTTTCTTTATCTTATTCACTTAGCTGTACTGGGTCTTAGTTGCAGTACACGGGCTCTTTGATCTTTATTGTAGCACGCAGGATCTTCAGTTGTGGAATGTGGATTAGTTGCGGCATGAGAACTCTTTAGCTGCAGCTTGTAGGATCTATTTCCCCGCCCAGAGATCGAACCCAGGCCCCGTGCACTGGGAGCGTGAAGTCTTAGCTACACTGTGGATGTCCCTGGACAAAACTTTCTTGACAGTAATGAGCCTGGCTGATATAGACTTGCTTGAAACCATTTTTCTGTGAAAGCGAAGTTCCCAGTGTCCTTTCCACATTTCTCCTATCTAGCACAAATGAATAATATGCTATGATTAAGAAGTCCCTGGCACCTGGTAGCAAGATGAGCCCACCCCCTGATGTCAATGATGTAAAAACAGTCCACCAGATCTTCATGTTGTAAAGCCGGTATTATTTATATCTGAGTCGGTTGGCCTCTGGATGTCTGTGTCCCTTAAGTACTATAATCACTGCCGCACTGCAGTGGTCCCCAGACCTATGAATAGTTACTTCCTAAGTCGTTCTTACATTTCAGGGGCACCTTCTCCACTCAGAATCTAAATTTTGTCGTGAGTAATTGGGAGAGAAGGCAGGCCAGGCTTTAAATCCCCCCTAATCTGATGAGTTATTTCTGGCTTCTCTGGCTTCTCCTTTGCTGTGAGGAAAGTGAGCACTTCTGTTCCCTTAGCTTCCTCCTTCTCCCTCTTCTCAGGAAGTGAAATAGGTCATTTGGAAAAGGCCAAGGGATAGAATTGTCATATGCAGTGGTCTTCAAAGTGTGATGCCCCAGACCAACAGCCTCAAAGCCACCGCGAGAGACTTCCTTGGTGGTCTAGTGGTTAAGACTTCGCCTTCCAGTGCAGGGGCTGCGAGTTCGATCCCTGGTTGGGGAGCTAAGAGCCTGCATGCCTCTCGGCTAAAAAAAACAAAATATAAAACAGAAGTAACACTGTAAAAAAATTCAATAACGGCTTAAAAATAAGTGGTCCACATCAAAAACATATTAAAAAAATGCCACCTGGGAATTTCCTAGATACGTAATTTTTTTTCATTCCAATCCATCTACTGTATTCAATGAGGATGTGGGGGTGGGGGATTGGGGAGTTGGTTCTTAGCAGCCTGTGGTTTAACAAACTCTCCAGGTGATTCTTTTGCAAGCTGAAAGTTGAGAAGCACTGTCTTAATCAAAAAGAGACTCAGGGGCATTCCAGAAGAGGGGAAATTCATATCAATTGCTGGAGACAGGGTTGACTACGTTGCATGGCAGTACAGGCTCTGAACCTACTCTTGAGGCCCTGGTGATGTCCCCAGTCTGCCTCTGTGCTCAGTGGAAAGAAAAGGAGGAAGGAGAAGGAGTCGTGGTGGGAACATGAATTGGAGTGGTAGAAATGGAGACAGCTTGAGTAAGACATATGGGGTTATAAGGAGGGAAAAATGACAGGGTTGTAAAAGTGTACATTGAGACTTCCCTGGTGGTCCAGTGGTCCATGCTCCCAATGCAGGGGACTGGGGTTCAGTTCCTGGTCAGAGAACTAGATCCCATATACTGCAACCAAGAGTTTTTTGTGTGTGTGAGTGTGTGTGTGTGTTCTGAGTTGCTTCTGTTGTGTCCAACTTTTTGCAACCCTATGGACCAGGCAACAGTACTGGAGTGGGGAGCCAGTCTCTCCTCCAGGGTATCTTCCCGACCCAGGGATTGAACCTGCATCTCTTACGTCTCCTGCATTGGCACTTGGATTCTTTACCACTAGAACTACCTGAGAAGCCTGCAACTAAGAGTTAGCATGCTGCAACTAAAGATCCCATGTGCTGCAATGAAGATCCAGTGAAGCCAGATTTTAAAAATATATATACATATATATATGTATAATACATTAAAGACCTTCCAGAAGATGGCCCACAATCCTATATCTAAGACTTGATGTATCTTTAGAGATGAGATATTTAATTTTTATGCAAAATTTTTAAAATCATTTCACTGCTCTGGTTTCCTTTTTTAATACTCAAAAAACAGTAAGAATTGTTCTGTTCGGCAAAATTTGCTTTGAACATGAAAATGTTTTATGTAATTCAGCAACATCTGTAACACATTTTTGCTTTTATTTGTAGTTGAGAACATTCTTATTTGACTGTGAGGAGGAGGCCTTTCTACGTCCTCTTAGGAAGAATTATTTTCTGTCTCTAACATCTGGCTCATCCCTGCAGTGGGTTCTCCTCCTGACTCTCATCTCTGATGAATGATAACCACATGTCTGTCCTATTTCCATGGGTGTGACGGGATCTGAACCCCATTCCAACTGTGTAAAGACATATAACAAAGGAAGCTGCAGCTGCTGCTGCTTCTTTGGCCAGGATGAGGGAAGGGGGTAGACTACCTCACAGCATTTTCACTGTGCGTGTTGCATGCTCGGTAGCTTAGTCATGTCTGACTCTTTGTGACCCCCTGGACTGTAGCCCATCGGGCTCCTCTGTCCGTGGAATTATCTCAGCAAGAATACTGGAGTGGGTTGCTATTTCCTTCTCCAGAGGATCTTCCCAACCCAGGGATCGAACCTGAACTGAGTCTCCTGTAGCTTCTGCATTGGCAGGCAGGTTCATTACCACTGAGCCACCTGGGACTCTGCCAGTTAGTACAAGAGACGTAAGAGACATGGATTTGATCCCTGGGTTGGGAAGATCCCCTGGAGTAGGAAATGGCAACCACTCTAGTATTCTTGTCAGAATAATCTCATGGACAGAGGAGCCTGGCAGGCTATAGTCCATGGGGTTACAAAAAGTTAAACAGGACTGAATGATTGAGTACACAGACACATTTTTCAAAGCATAGAGACAAGGGAATTAGATCTATAAAGATCTCAGTAACTTGCCAAAGAAAATGTAAATTAAAAAATTTTAGAGAGTGAACTTTGATTTTACACCCAGAAATCTAATCCATAGCTAATAGCATAAGTGAAGAAAATGCATTCTTAAAAATATGCCTAATAATCTTGTTTCCTGGTTAAGGTAACAGGGCACTTGTACATTTTCATGTCTTAGTATGCAAAGTGTTGTTGCATCATCACTTTGCTGCCTTTGATTTGCTGAGTGTAACTTGTGTTAATATGCATCACCTTCTTATACAATACAGATGATTCAATTTCTTTTTGATCTTTTTCTTATTAAAATTTTTATCCAGAAATAAAATTGAGAAGACATTGAGGTTTCTTCTTGGCTGAATCTGCTAGGTTTGCCAGCTTTAGCAAATAAAAATAGAGGGTGCCTAAATTTGAAATCAGATAAATGATAAATAGGGTTTTGTTTTTTTGTTTAAACATGTCCCATGCAATATCTGGTGGCTCAGAGGTTAAATAGTCTGCCTGCAATGCAGGAGACCTGGGTTCAATCCCTGGGTTGGGAAGATCCCCTGGAGAAGGAAAAGGCAATCCACTCCAGTATTCTTGCCTGGAGAATCCCATGGAAGGAGGAGCCTGGTGGGCTACAGTCCACGGGGTCGCAAAAAGTCGGACACAACTGAGCAACTTCACTCACTCATGCAATATTTGAGACATATTTATATTAAACATTTTTTCTTATCTGAGATTTAAGCTTAACAAGATGTCCTGCATTTTAATGTCAACCCTAAATTCCTAGTAACTCTAGAATTATGTCTAACCATTATAGTCATTGCAAATTGCTAGAGCTGGTCCCCTCTCCCCCCCAAATTTATTTACTTACTTATTTTTAATTTGAGGCCTCATCCTGCAGCATGTGGGAGCCTAGTTCCCTGACCAGGGATCGAACCCACACACCCTGTATTGGTAGCCAGAGTCTTAACTACTGGACCACTGGGGAAGTCCCCAAACTATTAATTAAAAGTTTCCTGAATTACTTATAGCTTCTGCCACAGTGGCTCAGATGGTAAAGAATTTGCCTGCAACGCAGGAGACCCAGGTTCAGTCCCTGGGTCAGGAAGATCCTCTGGAGAAGGAAATGGCAACCCGCTCCAGTATTCTTGCCTGAAATCTCATGGACAGAGGTGCCTGGTGGGCTACACTCCATGGGGTTGCAAAAAGTCAGACACGACTTAGCAACTAACACTTAGATTAGATTGACTGTGGGCTATCTATAGTTTTAAGCACCCACTGTTTTCACTCCTCAAGAAATCAGGCTAGAAAGCAAGGAATGAGAGTGATAGATTATAGGGATCATCCTGAAGACATTCTATATTTTTTACACAATAATTTTTGGATAGGTAATACAGTCACACCTCTTTTTCCACCTCTTAGGTTTTCTAAGCTTATAATAAGTGACCCATTGGTGTATTTTTTTTTTGATTGTGATGAAATATACATAACTTAAAATTTGCCATCTTAACTCCTTTAAGTGTACCCTTTAGTGGCATCAAGTACATTGACATTATTGGGCAACTACCAGCACCATCCACCTTCAGAACCTTTTCATATTGCAAAACCGAAACTCCATACCTATTAAACAGTAACTCCTCATTCCCCCGCTCTATCCAGACCCTGGCAAACACCACTTTATTTTCTGATTGTATGAATTTGACTGCTCTAGGTGGTCCCATCTTTCGGCTATTGTGAATAACACTATGAACATAGGTGTAGAAGTTCTTTGGGTGTGTACCCAGAATGGAAATTGCTGGATGCTATGAGAATCCCAGATTTCCTTTTTTTTTGTGAGGGCACTGCTCTAGTGTTTTCTGTGGCAGCTGTGCCGTTTTACTAAGTTCTCACCAGTAGTGTATGAGGGTCCTAGTTCCTCCGCATCCTCAATGACACTTTCATTTTCTGGGTTGTTTTGATTGTAGCTGTCCTAACAATCAGGACAGCTGTGAGGGAGACACCTCTTATTTTTTCCGTCCTCATCAGACAGGATGATGAGCATATTTTAGGTTCTTGAGATATGCTTTTTGAATAGAAGTGCATTTTGATGTTTTTGTTGTGTCGTGCTGTCTCCCGGAGTTAAAAGAGAGAGAGCAGTACTACCTCTTTCCATGTCTTTAAGTAGTCTCTTTGCCACCCCATAGACTGTAGTCCACCAGGCTCCTCTCTCCATGGGATTATCCCAGCAAGCATACTGGAGTGGGTTGCCATACCCTCCTCCAGGGGATCTTTCCAATCAGGGATCGAACCCGCGCCTCCTGTGTCCCCTGCATTGGCAGGCAGATTCTTTATCATTAGTGCCACCTGGGAAGCCTTAAACAGTAGTAAACTTAAAACATAAATTCTTGCAGTCCTCAGAGAAGGAGCTTTCTTCTCATTTTGTTGATGAGGAGCCAGAAACTTGGTGCTCTTCGGTACCTTTGCATAGGGACAATATGAGTACCTGATTGGGCTGAGCAGGGAGCTACTGAGTCATTCCAATCCACATTCTTCCCATCTGGAGAGGAAACGCTTTCTGTGTTCCTGTTTTATGACAGGTTCCCATAACATTTATCATTGATTCTGTGGCTATCTTAAGGCTTATTCTATGTGAATTGCATATTAGATACAAAAATAATTCAAACTCGTCTTATTTTGTTCTTCTTACCTTCTCTTAATCAACCATTGGCATCTGTGGGCTTAAACATATTTCAACTTGGACTTCCCTGGTGGTCCAGTGATTAAGACTGTGTGTTTCTACTGTGGGGGACATGGATTTGGTCACTGATTGGGGATATTCTATATGCTGTGTGATAAGGCCAAAAAGAGTATTTCAACTTGATTTCAAAATTAATGATTACTTTATGATTAAATTGAGCATTATCATATGTATGGCATGTAGCAAATACCTCTACAACATCTGAAAATATTTTATAGATACCTTATTCAACAAAAGTCATTATTAGAATTTTGAGTTTTTACACTTTTAAATGGCTCCTAGAGTCAGTGATTTTTTAGATTTTAGGTCTTTCTGAATTGTTGAGTGTTCTGTTAACCATTTTGGCCTACAGTGGTTTCTTTTAAACTAATTTATTCTGGTTTCTCTCTGTACTTTGAGATTTTGAATGGCTAACTTTGCATGAAACAAGCTTACACCCGGACCATCTGGTGTATCAAGGTGACCGATTCTTAACTTATTTGATTAAATGTTTCTTTCTCAAATATTCTCTGCTATATGCATATGCACATATTTACCTTCACCTAGATATCTTGGATTGTATCTTAGATTTAAGACAAGGTCATTGCTTCTCAGTTTTTGGCTCCTTGTTTCATAGAATGTGATGACAACATCATTTCAGACAAATAATAAAATCGTGCCACAATAAAACCTCTTTTGTACTTTGTCCCAACTTGCCAGTATTAGTACAAGAAATGTGACACTAAACTCTGCTTGTTTATGAATCCCAAATACTGAGGTTTGACATTCTTAGGAGTGCTAGGTCGGATTTTTGGCTGAGTTAGCATCAGGATTGTGCAGCCTCCTGTGTCCTGTTAGGCCTTCCTCCCTGACAGCGCCTATGGGAAGCTGTGTGGGTGGCTGAACGTTAGTTTGCCTTTCTATTCTCAGCTGACCTGGGAACCAGCACAGCACAATGGGGAAAAGCACTGCAGTAAAAGGCGGATGACCCACGGTGCATTTGGTTTTGAGTTAGCCCCTTCATCTCTCTTCATTTCCTGATTTTTAAATAGTACCATCTGCCCTGTTCTAATTACCTCACTGCTACTGTTGTAAGGATAAATATTATTTGCAAAGACTTTTTGTAAATTCAAAAGCCCTAAACACAGATAATTTTTAAATATTAATTTAGAGAAATGGGTTGATGTACCATCTACTTAGAGCTTCCTTGGTGGCTCTGGAGAATTCATAAAGAATCCTCCTCAATGCAAGAGACATGGGTTCAGAGGATTTGATCCTTGGGTCAGGAAGATCCCCTAGAAAGGCAAATGACCCCCCACTCCAGTATTCTTGCCTGAAATCTCATGGACAGAGGAGCCTGGTGGACTACAGTCCATGGGGTTGCAAAGAGTCAAACATGACTGAGTGACTAAACAAACCACCTATTTAAGATGAGAGAATTAAACTAATTTATATTAAGTAGTGTTTTTACAATTTTAGATGTTTTACATATAGGTTTCATTTGAACATTTTAGTGCTATTGTGAATTAGGAAGAGATGCTGATATGACCAGACCTATTCTGGGAATAAGGAAACTGAGGCTGTTGGTACCCTGGCTGACAGTCACTCCAACATCAGGAGCCTCAGGGTTAAGATCCCAGGGCCTCTCTGCAGCCCTGGGTCACTGTCATCGCCTCTTCTCCGTCTTCTTGCTCCTGAATAGGTGGAAGAAAGCCATCATTTGGTGGTTTTGTTATCTCCTTTCAGCTGAGCCCTGTAACACAGGTAAAGATAGAGCTGCTTGGGTTGAAGCAAGAGACAAGGGGCTTAGGGACCTGTAGCTTCAAACCTGGAGCCATTGCACTGGACTTTGTCTCTGGCTTCTCCCTATGACCATTCTATGAATTTCAGGAGCCAGCAGCTTTTCCTCATGTGATGCTTCTAGTAGCTTCTTGAATCAGAAATTTACACTTCTGGTGGCCAGGAATACATACCAGGAAGGGCTCAATGGCAGAATCTGTTTGGGGACAGGGGAGGAATGTGGTTATTTGCATAGCAAACATCTTTACATGGATTAGCCATTTATTGGTGGGGGCGGTGCAGAGTAGTAACATGGTGGGAGGAGTTTCTGGAAGGAGTAGGAGGACAGGAAGGCCTGGAATTACCTTGAACTCTTATATTATTTGACTTGACTTGTTTCCCTAAGTAGATTGTTCTTGAGGACTTCTCAATGACCTTATGTAAGGCTTATTTATATATCTCACCAGGTCCTACGGGGTGTCCTGCAAATATTTGAGTGACCAAATGAATAAAACATAGAGGGAAGTACTGGAATAGTTCAATAGTTTATCTTTTTTAAAAATATAATTGTTAATTGGAATATAGTTGGTGTACAATATTGTGTTAGCTTCTTCTGTACAGTAAAGTGAATCAGTTACACATGGACACATTTCCACTCTTTTTCAGATTCTTTTCCCATGTAGGTCATTACACAGAGTATTGAGTAAAGTTCCCTGTACTAAACAGTAGGTTCTTATTAATATCAATTTTATATACAGTAGTATGTATGTATCAATTCCAACCTCCCAGTTTATCCTTCTCCACTATCCCCTTGGTAACTGTAAGTTTGGTTTCTACGTCTGTGACTCTATTTCTGTTTTGTAAATAAGCATGTCTGTACCATTTTTTTTTTTTAAGATTCCATATATAAGCATATCTTTTTACCTTTGCATACTGTTCATGGGGTTCTCAAGGCAAGAATACTGAAGAGGTTTGCCATTGCCTTCTCCAGTGGACCACATTTTGTCAGAGCTCTCCACCATGACCTGTACTTCTTAGGTAGCCATAAATGGCATGGCTCATAGTTTCATTGAGTTAGACATGGCAGTGGTCCATGTGATCAGTTTGATTAATTTTCTGTGATTGTGGTTTTCATTCTGTCTGCCCTCTGAAGGCTTGTGGAAGCTTCCTGATGGGAGAGACTGACTGTAGGGGAAACTGGTTCTTGTTCTGATGGGCAGGGCCAAGCTCAGTAAATCTTTAATGCAATTTTCTGTTGATGGGATGGAGCTTCATGACATTGTACAGGAGGCAGTGACTAAGACCATCCCCAAGAAAAACAAATGCAAAAAGGCAAAATGGTTGTCTGAGGAGGCCTTGCAAATAGCTGAGAAAATAAGAGAAGTGAAAGGCAGAGGAGAAAAGGAAAGATATACCCATTTGAATGCAGAGTTCCAAAGAATAGCAAGGAGAGATAAGAAAGCCTTCCTCAGTTATCAGTGCAAAGAAATAGAGGAAAACAATAGAATGGGAAAGACTAGAGATCTCTTCAAGAAAATTAGAGATACTAAGGGAACATTTCATGCAAAGATGGGCTCAATAAAGGACAGAAATGGTAGGGACCTAAGAGAAGCAGAAGATATTAAGAAGAGGTGGCAAGAATACACAGAAGAACTATACAAAAAAGATCTTCATGACCTAGATAACCGCGATGGTGTGATCACTCACCTAGAGCCAGACATCCTGGAATGTGAAGTCAAGTGGGCCTTAGAAAGCATCTCTATGAACAAAGCTAGTGGAGGTGATGGAATTCCAGTTGAGCTATTTCGAATCCTAAAAGATGATGCTGTGAAAGTGCTGCACTCAGTATGCCAGCAAATTTGGAAAACTCAGCAGTGGCCACAGGACTGGAAAAGGTAAGTTTTCATTCCAATCCCAAAGAGGCAATGCCAAAGAATGCTCAAACTACCGCACAATTGCACTCATTTTACACGCTAGCAAAATAATGCTTAAAATTCTCCAAGCCAGACTTCAACAGTACATGAACTGTGAAATTCCAGATGTTCAAGCTGGATTTAGAAATGGCAGAGGAACCAGAGATCAAATCGCCAACATCTGTTGGATCATCGAGAAAGCAAGAGAGTTCCAGAAAAACATCTACTTCCTTTATTGACTATGCCAAAGCCTTTGACTATGTGGACCATAACAAACTGGAAAATTCTGAAAGAGATGAGAATACCAGACCACCTTACCTGCCTCCTGAGAAATCTGTATGCAGGTCAAGAAGCAACAGTTAGAACTGGACATGGAACAACAGACTGGTTCCAAATTGGGAAAGGAGTACGTCAAGGCTGTATATTGTCACCCTGCTTGTTTAACTTATATGCAAAATACATCATGCGAAATGCTGGGCTAGATGAAGCACAAGCTGGAATCAAGATTGCTGAGAGAAATGTCAATAACTTCAGATATGCAGATGACACCACCCTTATGGCAGAAAACAAAGAGGAACTAAAGCCTCCTGATGAAACTGAAAGAGGAGAGTGAAAAAGTTGGCTTAAAATTCACCATTCAGAAAACTAAGATCATGGCATCCGGTCCCATCACTTCATGGCAAATAGATGGGGAACCATGGAAACAGTAACAGACTTTATTTTTTTGGGCTCCAAAATCACTGCAGATGGTGACTGCAGCCATGAAATTAAAAGACGCCTGCTCCTTGGAAGAATAGCTATGATCAACCTAGACAGCATGTTAAAAAGCAGAGACATTACTTTACCAACAAAAGTCCATCTAGTCAAAGCTATGGTTTTTCTAGTAGTCATGTATGGTTTTTCTAGTAGTCATATAAAGAAAGTTGAGCGCTGAAGTATTGATACTTTTAAACTGTGGTGTTGGAGGAGACTCTTGAGAGTCCCTTGGACTGCAAGGAGATCTAACCAGTGCATCCTAATTAAAATCAGTCCTGAATATTCATTGGAAGGACTGATGCTGAAGCTGAAACTCCCAATACTTTGGCCACCTGATGCAAAGAACTGACTTATTGGAAAAGACCCTGATAGTGGGAAAGATTGAAGGTGAGAGGAGAAGGATGAGACAGAAGATGAGATGGTTGGTTTGCATCACCAACTTGATGGACATTAGCAAACTCTGGGAGTTAGTGAAGGACAGGGAAGCCTGACATGCTGCAGCCCATGGGGTCACAAAGAGTTGGACGTGACTGAGCAACTGAACTCAATTGACTGATATATAAGCATATCATATGACACTTGTCTTTTTCTGTCTGACTTCATTCAGTATGAGAATCTTAGGTCCATTCATGTTGCTGTAAATGCATTATTTTGTTCTTTTTTATGAATGAGTAATATTGCATGGATATGTGTACCACATCTTCTGTTCATCTGATGGTGGACGTTTAGGTTGTTTCCATGCCCTGGCTATTGAATATATTGCTGCAATATTTGGGCATGTGTATCTTTTAGAATTATGATTTTCTCTGAATATGCCTAGGAATGGGATTGCTGGATCATATGGTACTTCTATTTTTAGTTTCTTAAGGAACCTCTATACTGTTCTCCATAGTGGCTACCAATTTAGATTTCCATGAGCAGTGTAGGAGGGTTCCCTTTTCTCCACACCCTCTTAAAAGGCCAGTTCAGTAGTACACTTTGTTCTAAGTTTTTTGAACACCAGTTATATATTAGACATTGTTCTAGAGACTCAGATAATATAGTGAGCAAAGCAGGTTCTTACTCTTGTAACTAGCATTTATGTTTTACTTTAGAAAACAGATATAAACATTTGGAAGAAATTAATTGATAAAGATGTTCATTCTAAATACAACTTGCTTGAGAAAATTGTTAGTGTTTTTTATATATTTGTCTTAATGAATCACATGTTCAGTTTAGTTCAGTTCAGTTGCTCAGTCATGTCCGACTCTTTGTGACCCTATGAATTGCAGCACACCAGGCCTCCCTGTCCATCACCAACTCCTGGAGTTCACCCAAACTCATGTCCATTGAGTTGGTGATGCCATCCAGCAATCTCATCCTCTGTCGTCCCCTTCTCTTCCTGCCCCCAATCCCTCCCAGCATCAGAGTCTTTTCCAATGAGTCAACTCTTCGCATGAGGTGGCCAAAGTATTGGAGTTTCAGCTTTAACATCAGTCCTTCCAAAGAACACCCAGGACTGATCTCCTTTAGAATGGACTGGTTGGATCTCCTTGCAGTCCAAGGGACTCTCAAGAGTCTCCTCCAACACCACAGTTCAAAAACATTAATTCTTTGGTGCTCAGCTTTCTTCACAGTCCAACACCACATCCATACATGACCACTGGAAAAACCATAGCCTTGACTAGACGGACCTTTGTTGGTAAAGTAATGTCTTTGCTTTTAAATATGCTGTCTAGGTTGGTTATAACTTTCCTTCCAAGGAGTAAGCGTCTTTTAATTTCATGTCCGCAGTCACCATCTCCAGTGATTTTGGAGCCCCCCAAAATAAAGTCTGACACTGTTTCCACTGTTGCCCCATCTATTTGCCATGAAGTGATGGGACCAGATGCCATGATCTTAGTTTTCTGAATGTTGAACTTTAAGCCAACTTTTTCACTCTCCCCTTTCACTTTCATCAAGAGGCTTTTGAGTTCCTCTTCACTTTCTGCCATAAGGGTGGTGTCATCTGCATATCTGAGGTTATTGATATTTCTCCGGGCAATCTTGATTCCAGGTTGTGCTTCTTCACATGTTAGGTACATGTTATAAAGCGATGACAATAATGAATGTGTATGCAAATATATGTATGTGTATTTACCAGTAAATTAGATCACTAGGATCTGATTCTATGGATCGTACAGCTTTCAGTTTTTCAGTTTTCTCCAGAATTTTATGCCAGAAAGGTTTATAAAGGATTTGTTGTGTTCTATGAGCTTCATGTTGTCCACTTATTATTTAAAAAATCTTTTAGTGTATAACATATGTATTCATTAGATATGAGTTAAGCACACACTAAATTGAATTTATATCTCAATATATCAGTGGGAGGGTTGAAAACATTTCTGCATTCCTTCTAAGCAGGGCAGCTGCACAATTAAAATTGGCTAGTATGTCATTTGTTTTCTTAGTCCTTTATTTTTCTTCATTTTTATCAAAATACAAAAGACCATCCAAAAGGAGGTAAAGAATGTGTTCACACATTTCCTGATTTATTTATAATTCATATCATTTTAGGATATGTTCTAATGGATTTCACTTAAAAATGTTGCTGCATAGTTTTAAGATCACATCTTAAGCCTTTATTCCCACTCCTGACAGCCTGTGTGGTATAGCAGTTTAGAGCTAAGACTGGGATCAGATTCAAATCCCAGTCTGGCTTTGATTGGGGGATGAAAGTGCATACTGGTTTTAGAGTCAGCTCAAAAATTGAATTTAGAAGAAGTAATAATGCATTTGTAGCTGGACTGAGCCAGATGGAAGGTGATGGTTCCAAGGGGCACCTCGTGGGTGGCAGGGCATCATGTGCATAGATGTGGTTTAGGGATGCTTTTTCTTGAAGCTACAACTGGAAACAGACTGTTGGTCATTCATCTGGGAAATGGTAACTTGGGTCTGTTAAGTCTGTAGCATTGCAAACAGTGAGCAGGTCCTTAGTGTGGTGGGAATTCAGAATCCAAAGTTAAAGAGACAATGGGAATAGATAAGAAGGATAAAAGTAAAATCTCTCTGGAATGGACTGTTATCCACAACAAAGGTATAGAATAGACAACTGAAAACAATACAGTTTTTATAGGCTTAAAGAAACTAGAGGGGCAAATGAGTAGGGCCTTATAATCTGTATCTCTAGGCATGGTGCTTTTTATAAACTGGTTGAGATTCCCTAAAGTATATTATCTTGGTAGAAGGAAAGGAATGCCTAGAAATCATAGTAGTTTTATTTCTAGCTCTTATTTTTTTTTTTCCCACTTTCTGAGCAGCTGTTTCTTAGGATTAAGGATTTAGAAGATTAGACATACTATTTCAGTAATATTTACTTATATATTTACTTATATATTTTCATCATTGAACATACAACTGTAACCTGGACATTGTAGATAGTCTTTTAGAAAAAAATCACCTTCCTTGTTCCTACCCAGCTTCCATCATTATTACTTTTCCCATCATAGTCTTTTACATTGTCACCAGAGTCATCTTTCTGGTTATTTTACTTTCTTAAAATAGAAACTTTTTTTAGTGTTTCCGTATTTTCTATAAATCTAAGCCTGAACTCCTTGGTATATTTTCTGACTTGGTTGGTTGGATGTCGTTCAGTGGTATGCCTGTGCACACAATGTGTGTGCTGTTTTAAAAACTCCTAAGTGTTTTCTACTGTTCTCTCAATATTTTGAGGCAATACCAACTCCTGATTTCTGAGAAAATCCTTGAAATGGAAGAAAGTGGAGAAAACCACTAGACCATTCAGGTATGACCTAATCAAATCCCTTATGACTATACAGTGGAAGTGAGAAATAGATTTAAGGGACTAGATCTGATAGACAGAGTGCCTGATGAACTAAGGATGGAGGTAAGTGCCATTGTACAGGAGACAGGGATCAAGACCATCCCCAAGAAAAAGAAATGCAAAAAAGCAAAATGGCTGTTTGAGAGGCCTTACAAATAACTGTGAAAAGAAGGGAAGCAAAAATCAAAGGAGGAAAGGAAAAATATACCCATTTGAATGCAGAGTTCCAAAGAATAGCAAGGAGAGAGATAAGAAAGCCTTCCTCAGCAATCAGTGCAAGGAAATAGAGGAAAACAATAGAATGGGAAAGACTAGAGATCTCTTCAAGAAAATTAGAGATACCAAGGGAACATTTCATGCAAAGATGGGCTCAATAAAGGACAGAAATGGTAGGGACCTAAGAGAAGCAGAAGATATTAAGAAGAGGTGGCAAGAATACACAGAAGAACTATACAAAAAAGATCTTCATGACCCAGATAATCACGATGGGGTGATCATTCACCTAGAGCCAGACATCCTGGAATGTGAAGTCAAGTTGGCCTTAGGAAGCATCACTACGAACAAAGCTAGTGGAGGTGATCTAATCCAGTTGAGCTATTTCAAATCCTGAAAGATGTTGCTGTGAAAGTGCTGCACTCAATATGCCAGCAAATTTGGAAAACTCAGCAGTGGCCACAGGACTGGAAAAGGTCAGTTTTCATTCTAATCCCAAAGAAAGGCAATGCCAAAGAATGCTCAAACTACCGCACAATTGCACTCATCTCACATGCTAGCAAATTAATGCTTAAAGTTCTCCAAGCCTCAGCAGTACATGAACCATGAACTTCCAGATGTTCAAGCTGGTTTTAGAAAAGGCAGAGGAGCCAGAGCAAATTGCCAACATCCGCTGGATCATGGAAAAAGCAAGAGAGTTCCAGAAAAACATTTACTTCTGCCTTATTGACTATGCCAAAGTCATTGACAGTGTGGATCACAATAAACTGTGGAAAATTCTGATAGAGACCAGACCACCTGACCTGCCTCTTGAGAAACCTGTATGCAGGTCAGGAAGCAACAGTTAGAACTGGACATGGAACAACAGACTGGTTCCAAATAGGAAAAGGAGTACGTCAAGGCTGTATATTGTCACCCTGCTTATTTAACTTATATGTAGAGCACATCATGAGAAATGCTGGGCTGGAGGAAGCACAAGCTGGAATCAAGATTGCTGGGAGAAATATCAATAACCTCAGATAAGCAGATGACACCACCCTTATGGCAGAAAGTGAAGAAGAACTAAAGAGCCTCGTGATGCAAGTGAAAGGGGAGAGTGAAAAAGTTGGCTTAAAGCTCAACATTCAGAAAACGAAGATCATGGCATCTGGTCCCATCACTTCATGGCATATAGATGGGGAAACAAGGGAAACAATGGCTGACTTTATTTTTCTGGGCTCCAAAATCACTGCAGATGGTGATTGCAGCCATGAAATTAAAAGACGCTTACTCCTTGGAAGGAAAGTTATGTCCAACCTAGACAGCATTTTCAAAAGTGGAGACATTGCTTTGCCAACAAAGGTCAAGGCTATGGTTTTTCCAGTGGCCATGTATGGATGTAAGAGTTGGACTGTGAAGAAAGTTGAGCACCGAAGATTTGATGCTTTTGAACTGTGGTGTTGGAGAAGACTCTTGAGAGTCCCTTGGACTGCAAGGAGATCCAACCAGTCCATCTTAAAGGCAGTCAGTCCTGGGTGTTCATTGGAGGGACTGATATTGAAGCTGAAACTTCAATACTTTGGCCACCTTGATGCGAAGAGCTGACTCATTTGAAAATTCCCTGATGCTGGGAAAGATTTAGGTTAGGAGAAGAAGGGGATGACAGAGGATGAGATGGTTGGATGGCATCACTGACTCGATGGACACGGGTTTGGGTAGACTCCGGGAGTTGGTGATGGACAGGGAGGCCTGGCGTGCTGCAGTCCATGGGGTCACAAAGATTTGGACACAACTGAGTGACTGAACTGAACTGCACTGAACTGAACCACTTATATTGTTCAGCTCACACCACTTTCTTGGCCTGTATAATGCTCTCTTCTCCTCTGTCTGAAATCTCATATCTGCTTTAAGACCTAGCTTAAATGTCACCTCTGCTGTGAAGCCTCCCTAATTTAACCCAGGTTGAGAATTAATAAAATGTTCCTTTCTTTATGAATTTCCTGCCATAATCCTCAGAAGAACACAACAGAATCCAGAGTAGTTACAATATATTGTCTCATTAGATCAGCAAAGAAAGAAGAATATTTGACCCTATACTCAGGCAGAAAAGAAGAATATTTGACCCTATACTCAGGCAGAAGGGAAATGAGCCTGCAGACAACTCAGATCTGTGAAAAAAGAAGGAAGAGCACAAGAAATGGTAAATAATGTGGATAAACACAAATATTAGTGTTACAAATTTAATTGTAACCAGACAGGTGTTTTAGTTAGTTGTAAGCATGATAGTATTAATCCCTAGACTAAGAGGACCGAGGCTGGTAGCTGATGCATATTTGCATCCTAGCACAGTGCCACTTCTACACATAGAGAGGTAGATATTTGATATATAGATATATGTGTATTCAATAAATGTTTTTGTGCCTACCTGTGGTAGGAACTTCAGTAGATAAAAGGGAAGTAAAAGAGGATCCCTGCTGTGGAGCAGTTCAAAGTTTAATATACAAACAATTATCTTCTAATCAGATAAGTAGATCCCACAGTTCAGTTCAGTTCAGTTCAGTTCAATCGCTCTGTCGTGTCTGACTCTTTGCGACCCTATGAATTGCAGCACGCCAGGCCTCTGTGTCCATCACCATCTCACGGAGTTCAGTGAAACTCACGTCCATCAGGTCGGTGATGCCATCCAACCATCTCATCCTCTGTCGTCCCCTTCTCCTCCTGCCAATCCCTCCCAGCATCATAGTTTTTTCCAATGAGTCAGCTCTTCGCATGAGGTGGCCAAAGTACTGGAGTTCCAGCTTCAGCATCATTTCTTCCAAAGAACACCCAGGGCTGATCTCCTCTAGAATGGACTGGTTGGATCTCTTTGCAGTCCAAGGGACTCTCAAGAGTCTTCTCCAACACCACAGTTCAAAAGCATCAATTCTTCGGCACTCAGCTGTCTTCACAGTCCAACTCTCGCATCCATACATGACTACTGGAAAAACCATAGTCTTGACTAGACGGACCTTTGTTGGCAAAGTAATGTCTCTGCTTTTCACAGGAGAGGCACAAATAGAGTCCAGAAGGAGAAATCTCACCACCTACATACTTTACCTGTTTTTCTATCCATATAGCAAAAGTGATTTCCAGTATGACTAAGTTTTAAGAACAGGCAGATCAGTGATTAGATTAACAAAGAACAAACAAATCATAAAATTTAGCAAAAGATTTGAGGATTTTTTCTCTTTTTTGTTGTAAATTCTCCTGGACATATAAGGACCATGTTATCAGATTCCTTTGAACCCCCATCTGTTTCATAAGCTTTATAGCTCTTAATTTGACTTTGTGTACAGTATATCCAATTGTCCTTTCCTGCTCCTAGTTTTTTGTTCCACTAATTTCATACTTATGACAATCTGCCTTAAAGCAAGAGGCATCCTTTTCCCCATTCACTTTAGTGATTATCATGTTTTTTATATTTATGATAAACTAAGGATATATTTTGTATAGTCACTATGGTAATTTTATAAAGGCCAAATAGCCACTGTGTACTTTAGAGTTTTAAACTTGTACAACTGCCAACAGCTTCTAAGACAGATGGAGGAATGACATGGTCACCCAAACCATCTTTCAGATGACAATGATAAGAACAGAGGAAAATAATTAAAAATAAGAAACTGTAATTATTGAAAGATTCTGAAATGTATTATAGAGCAGAGAGAAACTGGAGGAAAATTCAGCATCAGAAAACTGATTGGAGGGGTTCAGAATTGTGAGTTTGTAGCTTTTTGGCACTGGAGAAGGCAATGGCACCCCACTCTAGTACTCTTGCCTGGAAAGTCCCATGGATTGAGGAGCCTGGTAGGCTGCAGTCCATGGGGTCGCTAGGAGTCAGACACGACTGAGCGACTTCACTTTCACTTTTCACTTTCATGCACTGGAGAAGGAAATGGCAACCCACTCCAGTGTTCTTGCCTGGAGAATCCCAGGGACGGGGAAGCCTGGTGGGCTGCCATCTCTGGGGTCGCACAGAGTCGGGCATGACTGAAGTGACTTAGCAGCAGCAGCAGCAGCAGCAGCTTTCTGGCCCAGTAGTGCTTTTCTTTGTAATAACTGCAGGGACATATTGCAGCCTCACTCGCTAAAAGGAGCAGAGATCAAAGATCAGGGCTGGAAAAGCATATGGAAATTTAAAGGGAAATCCTAGCAGCAACAGAATCATAGAAAGTATGTATCTCAATGCATATATATCTATGGGAGACTCCAGGGAGCCTGGTTAAAAGGATCCTGTGAAATAAGTAGAGACTAGAGACAAAATTACTTACTTCTGAAAAGACAGAGGTATAAGGAGCCACGTCTGTGAAGGTCATGCTTGTTGTAACTGAGTGTTTCTAAATAGTGTTGAAGCTTATGCACTTGAAATGTCAGAGAAAGCTGGAAAATTTGAGTAAATATTATAAAATCAAGAAAATCACAGCAGTTCAGCCCCATTTGGCCAGAGTCTTTGGCTTAATGACAAATTACACAGCATAGGTGAGTTCCTCAGTGGTTAATGTAAGAATATTATCGGTGGGAAGTCACAAGAACAAAACAGCTACCAGCAGCTGCACCCCACATACAGAGGCACATACAGGAGGCAATGTTTGCAGGGGGTATTCATGTTAGTTAACTGCCTGCTCGAACAGAAGACCAATAACCCTCAGAGGAACATAACAGAAGCCGGAGTCATTACAGTATATCATCCCACTAGACATGCAAAGAAACAAGAACATTTGACCTTCAAGAAAAATTTCAGGTAGAAGCAAAATGACCTCAGAAGCAAATTGTATCAATAGGAAAAAAGAGTATCAGAAATTATAAATATGTGGGAAAATATAATATAAAAGATAATGATTATTTAAAGCAAAATTATAACTGTATTAGTGGGTTTATAATGTATATATATGTAATATATATGATAATAGCATTAAGGATGGAGGCAGGAGCAGATAAGTAGAAATATACTGTTGCATGCTTGCTATGTTTATCTGAATAAATTCAATATTAACTATAGTTAAGGATATTTAAAAATGTGTATTTTATTTTTATTTATATATTTATTTGTGAATTTTAAATTATTTTTACTTGAAGTATAGTTGATTTATAATGTTTCAGGTGTACAGTTTCACACTCATAGTTTCAGTTTTTTTCCATTATTGGTTATTACAATATAATGTTTTCCCTTTCAGGTTCTTTCCAATTGTAGGTTATTTCAAGATATTGAATATAGTTCCTTGTTGGTTATCAATTTTATGCATAGTAGTATGTATCTGTTAATCTCAAATTCCTAATTTATCCCATCCCTTCCTCTTTGGTAACTAGTTTATTTCCTATGTCTGTGAATTTATTTCTGTTTTGTAAATAAGTTCTTTTCTATCATTTTTTTTTTTTAGATCCCACATATAAATGATACCATATGATATTTGTCTTTGACTTACTTCACTTACTATGATAATCTCTAGGTCCATCCATGTTACTGCAAATGCATTATTTATTTTTTATGGCTAAGTAACATTCCATCTTTATTCATTCATTTGTTGATGGACATTTAGGTTGCTTCCATGTCTTGGCTATCGTAAATAGTACTGCTGTGAACACTGAAATGCGTGTATATTTTTGAGTTACAGTATTTGTCTTTTCCAGCTCTCTGCCCAGGAGTGGGATGCTGGATTACATGGTAACTTTATTTCAAGTTTTTAAGGAACTTTCATACTGTTCTTTTTAGAGCTACACCAATTTGCATTCCTGCCAAAAGTCTAGGAGGGTTCCCTTTTCTTCACACCCTCTCCATCATTTGTTATTTTTTGATGCTGGCCATTCTGATCATGTAAGGTGATACTTCATGGTAGTTTTGGTTTGCATTTCTTAATAATTAGCAATGTTCAGCATCTTTTCATGTGCCTTTTGGCTATAAAGATGCGTACTTTAATTCCTAGAGTAGCTACAAAAATTATGTCGAGATAAAGCTAGAAAATCTACAGGAAAAATAAAATTGATTAAAAATTTTTTGATTAATAGAAAATAAAGCAGAAAAGTAGGAAAAATGGAATCAAACAATGATGGGACAAATTAACAAAACACTAAAAGGCAGGCCTAAATATAATCTTATTAATAATTACATTAAATGTCAGTGGACCAATGAAAAGCAGAAGTTCTAAGATTAGCTAAAATAACAAAGGCTGACTAATGCTCTCATGAAAGATGCATTTGTAGTAAGAAGGGTAAAATTATATTAGCAGAAAAGACTGTAAAAAGATACACCATGCAAATAGTAAACAAAAGAACGTTGGCCTCTTTGCCTAACATGGAGTGCTAACTATAAGGCTGATGTAAAATTAGATCTGCTGGGACCGCCACATGGTGGGGAGCGCTGTGTAAAAGTCCTCTCACACTGAGGAAAGCAGTGCTGAGAGATGAAAAGAAAAAAAAAAAAAAGGTTGGATTGGGTGTAGACTTCAAAACAAGAAGTAATATTAGAGGTAAGGAGGCGTATCTCATAATGACAAAATGGTCGATATCATAGGAAGATGTAACAATTAGAAATGTATATGTGTCTAATAATAAAGTTTCAAAATACAAGAAGTCAAAACTGGCAAAACTGAAGCGAGAAATAGGTATATCATACTTGACACATCTCTCATAATTAACAGAACCAGACCAAAAAAATCAGTAAAGATATGGAAGAGCAAACTAACATTCAAAGCCATCTTAATCCAATTGATACTTGAGGACACAATATTCAGCTGTAGAATACTCACTATTTTCGAGGGCGTATAGAATCTTCCCCAAGATAGACCATATACTGAACTACAAAACATGTTTCAATAGATTTCAAAAGATTGAAAGCTTACAGAATATGTTCTCTGACTGCTGTGGAGTTATATTAAAAATCAACAATAATAAAAATCTAAGAAAGCCCCAAATATCTGGAAATTAAGTACCTTGCTGCAAAATATTCATGAGTCAAGAAATAAAAAGGAAGCTTAGGAATATTTTGAATTAAGAGGAGCGTGGTGGGCTACAGTTCACGGGGTCACAAAGAGTCAGACAGGACTGAGTGACTAACACTTTCATTTTCTGTCCAATGGGAACTGGATTTCTGCTCATTCTAGACACTCAGGTCCCCAGGCTTATGGGTCTACAGCTGCACATGTGCTCCCATGCAGCAAAGGAGGGCAACAGTGTCAGATCATGAACTGTCCCTCAAAACTTCCACCTGGAGGTGACACGTATCCTTGGCCGAGATAGGTTTTATGGCCACACCTTGCTACAAAGAGAAAAGGATATGCAATCCTGTTGTGAACCTAGGTAGTTTGATGGTTTAGTTGCTAAGTTGTGTTCTTTAGTTGCTAAGTTGATTCTTTGCAATCTTATGCACTGTAGCACACCAGGCCCCTCTGTCCTTGGGATTTTCCAGGCAAGAATACTGAAGTGGGTTGCCAGTTCCCTCTCCAGGGGATCTTCCCCACCCAGGGATTGAACTTGGGTCTTCTGCATTGCAGGTGGATTCTTTAACAACTGAACCCCCAGGGAAGCCTTAGAACCTAGAAGGAAGAGAAATGGAATATTTGTGAACTACTCAAGAAACCTACGAGGGGGATGAGAGATAAACCATAAAACAGCATTAAAATATATGAATAAGAGCTCCTCAGCCTGAAGCTTGGATGGGGTGGCTAGAAACCCTTCCCAAAGTCACTCTGAGGGGTCTCCTAGAGCTTCATAGATTATAGCTCGAAAACTTCTACTTTAAATAAAACCCCTAGCCTAACAATCTGGAGAACTAGTTTTAGGTTTCAAAGATGTGTACCCAAAACATATCAAGCTGAATTGATTTCACATTAGATACTGTAATTTTTGAAGCAATTCAGTGACTTTGTTGAACTTTTATATTACTTCTTACCCTTGGTATTGTATCTTAAGAGACTTACCCGAGAAGTTATGGAAAAATACTAATTATTATATACTATATATTACTGTTATATCATTATATTAACATACAATATTAATATAGTATTGTTATTGTGCTTTAGTAAGTTAGATGATTATTATAGTAAAATAATTATACTGTTACAAGAACTGTAGAGACAGTGAACTTTGTATTTATTTATTTATGGTTGCGCTAGTCTTCGTTGCTGCACGAGCTTTCTTTAATTGCAGTGAGCCAAGGCTACTCTTTGTTGTGGTGGGAAAGCTTCTCATTGCGGTGGCTTCTCCTGTTGCAGGGCATGGGTTCTAAGTGCACGGGCTTCAGTAGTTATAGTGCATAGGCTCAACTGCCCAGAAACATGTGACTTCTTCTGGACTAGGGTTCAAATCTGTGTACCCGATATTGGCAGGCAGATTGTTAACCACTGGACCACCAGGGAAATCCAACAGTGAACTTTTAAAACTATTTTTTATTTTAATTTTTTGATAGTGTACTTTCCCCCAGCTTTATTGAAGTATAAAATGTATACAAACTGCATGTAATTAATGTATGTAATTTGGTGAGTTTGGACATTTGTATACACTTGTGTTACTGTGACTACGATCCAGGTCATAAACATATCTATCACCTTCAAAAGTTTCCTTGTGCCTTTTTTTGATTTTGTTTTTCTTTCCTTCTTCCCTTCCTTCCTTTCTTTCCTAATAAGAACACCTAACGTGAGATCTAAAAATTAACATATTTCTAACTGCACAATTTCTTATTGTCAACTACAGGTTATAGGCAGTATGTCGAACAGCAGATCTTTCGAACTTACTCCTTTTGTGTAACTGTAACTTTGCATTTTTTAATCAATATGCTAGGGGTTGGTGGTGATATGGGTGGTATTTGGCATATGGCAGGGCTCATCAAAGCCCAAATCGTGGCTTGCTGTATGTTTTGCCTTCTTGTGGAGTTCCTGGGACAGCATACACCAGGAAAATTGTAATTTGAGAAGCAGAGTGCTATCTCTTAATAACCAGGAGGCTGTGTTGGAGTGGTTTGAATCTGTGTCATGGGACCATTGAGCTTAAGTGCTTCAGCATGTATAATTAGCCCAGAATATCCAATTCCCAAGTGAACATAGAGTCCCATTACCCTCTCTGATGGATAGAACCAGGAAAAGAGACGTGGAAAGATGTCTTTGAACCCTCTAAAGGTACAGTGACCTGGCCAGTTCGTTATGGTTGGTTGCCCTGGGCTTTGGCCAATAAGATTAGCAAATTCTCCTGGGTTGGGGGGAAATGAGAGCAGGTAGAGCTTGGAAATAGATAGATTAGACAGAGGTGTATGTAAGGTGGGAAGAGGGGCAGAAGTGCTAGCTCCTCCTAACAAGATTTTAAGGAGCTTTTCCCCTAAGGCAAACTATGTCTTTCTTTTAAATTTTTAAAATCTGTTTTCAGTTGAAAGGGGAAAATGAAGTGAAAGTTACTCAGTTGTGTCCGACTCTTTGTGACCCCATGGACTGTATGGTCCATGGAATTCTCCAGGCCAGAATACTGGAGTGGGTAGCCTTTCCCTTCTCCAAGGGATCTTCCCAACCCAGGTCTCCTGCATTGCAGGTGGATTCTTAACCAGCTGAGCTAACAGGGAAGCCTGAAAGGGGAAAGGTTTTCTTTATTCTGTAATGTATAATAAGCTTTACATATTTTTATCTTGTAATTTGTTATTTTTTATCATTTATCATTATTCCATAGTTTATCATTATAAGCAGTATTAAAGACAAATTTTCCTCCCATTTAAAAGTCTACATAGTATAGGCTATAAAGCTTTATCAAAAGGCAGTTTTTTTTTTACTCTTTTCAGACACTATGAATTTGGAAGTTTATTAAAATTGACCTTTTTAAAAATAAAATCTAAATATATTGTCTAAACTTTATATACCATTGTATAAACTTTATATCCCAATTAATAGTCAATGGTGGTGTCTAATGACCCAAAAGTTAAAAAAAAAAAAACAAAAAAAACTGTCAAGGAAAATTTGAGGAGCAGCCAGTAGATGGTAGCATGCTATTGCATTTGAAATGAAGCTCTGCCAAAGATGTACAATATTTCAGCTGCAATTTGGCACTATTTGGATGAAAGGACTTCATATTTCACTTAGAAAGCTACATTTTAATCAACAGCCAAATAGCTTTTAAGCGAATTCTGAGCAAGCAGTTTATTCTTTGCTTATAATCTGTATTTGCATCATTTTAGGCATAGTAGCTTTGCAAAGGAGATAGCTAGCATTCTGCAGTTAGGAATAGCGTACTGTAACTTTTCTCTCTTTTTTCCACAATGCTCAGCACAGTGGAGGCACATGATTGCTCAAGTACTTGATCAGGAGTGTTTTAAAGCAAAAATAATTAAAATGTTTTGGTTATTATACTTTCTATTCAAAGTATAGTCCTGTAGATTCCTATACGATCTGTAAAGACACACATACCTGCAACACACACCAATGTAGCTCAGTGACCATGCTGTGTAATAGAACTTTATATTAGAAACTTTACTATTTGAGCCTTCCAGTCTCTGCTTCTACCCCATCTCTTCTCTGCTTTCAGCCAAACTTAATACAAGTGCCGGCTGTCTGCCTTTGTCTATATTTCTTGTTAACCACTGATTACTGTCCATCCATTTCAGTTTGGCTTTTGCCCTTATTGTGCCATCAAACTGCTTTTGATGAGGTTTCCAGTATCTCCCTGTTGCTAAATCCAGGGGACACATTGTAGACCCTGTCTTCCTTGCTCTCAGCAACTTCTCATGCAGGATCCCTGGGCCTACCATGTGAGATTCTGTGTTTTCCTATTGATTTTTCTTTCTCCAGCAGCAGCTGCTCAGCATTCATGAGATTCCTCTTCTCCTGTGTGAGCTAATGTGGAGGTTCCTCAGGTCACAGTCGTCTCTGACAACTTTCTTTCAAGTCCCCCTTTCATGCCACCAGCTTATCTCTATCATTGTGGCTTTCCCCACCCTCCAGGAAAGCCCACCTTTGCACCTGGGTCACCCAGTCATCTCTAAACTGTTTCTCTAATGTCCAGACTCACTTTCTACCAGTCCCTTCTCTGCATCTGTCCAGACAGAGCTTGTCAAAAGCAGCCTCACTTCTCTTAGTGAGACCACTCGCAAAGCTCTCCATTGCCCTGAAGAATTAATCTGAAATCCTTACCACTGCAGTGTCTTTTCCAGTCCCACCTACATTTTTAGCTCAATCCTGAGCCCTTCTCCTCCATTCAGTGTGCTCCAGCCCCAGTATCCAGATTTTCCATTTCAGCCTTTTGGCTAAGATCATGTATAGTATGGGGGCTTCCCTGGTGGCTCACTGGTAAAGAATCCACCTGCCAGTGCAGGAGACGCAAGAGACGCAGGCTCAGTCCCTGAGTTGGGAAGATCCCTTGGAGTAAGAATGCCAACCCACTTCAGTATTCTTGCCTGAAAAATTCCATGAACAGAGGAGCCTACTGGGCTACAGTCCATGAGGTCGCAAGAGTCAGACACGACTGAGCGATTGAGCACATGAACATCCTTGACTAACTGCCTGCAGACCTTTCAGCAGTTCTCTGCTTGATTCTCTTTCAGGGCCCCCAACGTCATCTCAATTTAAAATGTCTCTTCCTCAAGAACTCCTTCCCTGTCACCAAAGACAATCTCAGGTCCTCTTGTGACAAGTTCTCATTTCATTTGGCATTTATTTTAGAGCCTTTAACACAATTACAATTAAATAAAATTTTATATCGTCACGTGTTTCGTCCTAGACCGTAAGCTGCTGCCGCCTGGTTCTCTGTTGTATCCTCATTCTTAGCAAAATCCCTGAAACAGACTAGGCTGGTATAGACATGTAATCAACTGCATTTAATACATGCCTCAGGAATCAGAAACATTTTATTCTCAATTTCCAAAGCTTAGCTTTTCATTGTCAAAGATTATGTATCAACTTCTCAGACTAATAACTTTATTGTTACTGGAAGTTTATTCAGAATTGCTCATGTCAAAATGAACTTTTTAGAACCAAGTGTATTTTTTAAGAAGTGGCTTAAAAACTATGCTTATTGAAAGTTGATAGTTTTTATAGAATATGTACCACAATCTTTTCTTTTGGCCTTTTTAGCAGTTGCTGGTAATTATGGTTGATACCAATTAGATGACTAGAAGAGTTTCAGATGCTGAGCATCCAAAGAAAAACCTCATTCGGACATTTTTTTTTAAAATGTGAGTATATGTGAGAATTATATACAGCCTAGCCCACATTTTCAGACATATTCTCAAATTAAATGAAAAAGACATTAAGGTATTTGTATAAAGGCCTCAGTTATTTTTAAAGTAAATAACAGTGCTAGTCAATTAGTCCTTGTGGATGACAATTACTTCTAAAAATATACCTAACTTTTAACATCTAAATTTGAGCAAAGAAGAGCAGCAATGACTCAACATTTTTCTTTTTTTAAACTGAAGCTATCTAGTTCAGCCCTCAAGCTGAGAGCATTCTTTTTTCCTAAATCAACATCCTTGGATAGCTTTTCTTTTTGATGTTGGAATGATCTGTCAGCCTAATAAGTATTGAATACCTCCCTGCTACACTACTCACAATTATACTTTTCTGTAAGATACACTGTCTCCTCCATTATCAAATGTGGGAGAAGAGAAAGGGGATGTGTGAAGAGGATCAGTGTGTGCCTGGAGTATCATTATTTTCGAGTATAGTGTAACCAGTCCCATAAACCAGGCTGTAATAATTAAGAACTCTATTCTGATGGTGATTAGCTTAATCTCTGTGCTACATTTTTCCACATTAGAGAAATACAGTACTTTCTTTTTTGTTTTTTGGCTGTGCCATGAAGCATGTGGGATCTTAGTTCTCTCATTAGGGTTAGAACTCTTACCTCCTGCAGTGAAAGCATGGAGTCCTAACCACTGGACCACCAGGGAAGTCCCAGAAATACAGTACTCTTAAAGAGAGTTATTTCTTCATTTGGTTCAGAGGATAAATGAAAACATTCTGTTTCCTATTAGGGATATATTTATTTACCTAGAAATCTATATAACATGGAGGGGAAAAAATATTCATGGCTTTACAATGACAGTTAAGGAATCTTGTTTCATGCTACATGAAAGCATTTTAACGAATGAACAGAGACATAATTTAAATGCTGAAATAACATTTGGAACAATCTGCCATCTTTTTGTTGCTGTTGTCATTGTTTGTTTCTGTTGTATACCAATTCTCTTTATGTTTAATGCTGTTGTATATATCCTGCTGCTGTTGCTAAGTCGCTTCAGTTGTGTCTGACTCTGTGCGACCCCATAGATGGCAGCCCACCAGGCTCGCCTGTCCCTGGGATTCTCCAGGCAAGAATACTGGAGTGGGTTGCCATTTCCTTCTCCAATGCATGAAAGTGAAAAGTCAGAGTGAAGTCGCTCAGTCGTGTCTGACTCTTTGCGACCCCATGGACGGCAGCCTACCAGGCTCCTCTGTCCATGGGATTTTCCAGGCAAGAGTACTGGAGTGGGGTGCCATTGCCTTCTCCGGTATATATCCTAGAGGTGGTTTATTTTTTTCTGGGTTCTTCTGTTAAGAGAATGGTCATGACTTATATGACAGGTGCACAGCTAACACCATACTCAATGATGAAAAGCTGAAAGCATTTCCTCTAAGATCAAAAACAAGACAAGGATGCCCACTCTCAGTACTTTTATTCAACATAGTATTGAAGTCCTATCTCCAGCAATCAGACAAGGAAAAGCAATAAAAGGAATCCAAGTTAGAATGGAAGAAGTAAAACTGTCACTTTCTGCAGATGATATAATACAATATATAGGAAACTATAAAGATGCCACCAAAAAGCTATTAGAATAAATAAATTCAGTAAAATTTCAGCATATAAAATTAATATACAGACGTCTGTCATGTTTCTATACATTAACAAAGAACTGTCAGAAAGAGAAAATAAGAAAACAACCCATTTATAGCCACATCAAGAAGAATAAAATACCTTGTAATAAATCTAACTAAGGAGATTAAAAAAAAGCTTGTACTTGGAAAATTATATGATATTGATGAAATAAATTGAAGACAATACAAAAAACGGAAAAATCTCAGTGTCCATGGATTGGAAGAATCAATATTGTTAAAATGACCATACTACCCAAGGCAATCTAGAGAGTCAGTGTGATCCTTATCAGAAACCAATGGCATTTTTCATAGGACTGGAAAAAATAATTCCAATTTTTTTTCTTTTGTGGGAACATGAAAGGCCCTGAGTAGCCAAAGCAACCTTGAGAAAGAAGAACAAAGCTAGAGGTATAATGTGTCCTGTTTTCAAACTATGCTGCAAAGTTACAGTCATTGAAACAGTATGGTACTTGCACAAAAATAGACACGTAGATCAGTGGAACAGAATATTGAGCCCCAGAATGAACTCACACATATGTGGTCAATTAATTTACAACAAGGGAGGTAAGAAAAACAATGGGGAAAAGAAAACCTCTTCAGTAAAATGGTGTTGAGAAAACTGGATAGCTGCATGCAAAAAAATTCAAGTTGGGCTACTTTCTCATACCATATACAAAAATATACTAAAAATGGATTAAATACTTAAATGTTAGACCTGAAAATTAAAAATCCCAGAAGAAAGCATAGACATTAGTCTTAGCAGTAGTTTTTTGGATATAACTCTTCAGGCAAAGGTAACAATAGCAAAAATAAACAAATGGGACTATATCAAACTAGAAAGCTCCTGCACCACAAAGGAAACCATGAGAAAAATGAAAACGCCACTTATTGAATGGGAGAAGATATTTGCAAATGGTATCTGATAAGATACGCCAACATCTAACAAACAAACAAGCAGCTCAGGCCATCAGGGGCAGATGAGCTGAATAGGCATTTTTCCAAAAAAAGACATACAAATGACCAATAGGCACATGAAAATATGCTCAGCATTACTAATTATCAGGAAAATGCAAATCAAAACCACAACAAGTTCTCACCTCACATCTGTCAGAGTGGCTATTAACAAAAAGACAATAAATAGTAAGTGTTGGCAAGGGAGAAGAGAAAAGGGAATCATACACTGTTTGTAGAACTATAAATTGGTGTAACCTTTATGGAAAATAATGGAGGTTCCTTGAAAAATTAGAAATAGAACTGTCATATGATCTAGCAATTCCGCTTCTAGACATTTTCCAAAGAAATGAAAAACATGAATTCAGGAAGACTTATGCACCCCGATGTTCACTGTAGCATTGTTACAATAGTCAAGATATGGTAGATAAATGGCTAAAGAAGATATATGTGTATGTGTGTATGTATGTGTTCACATACACAATGGTTTATTACTCAGCCATACATAAGAATAAAATCTTGCTATATGCAACAACATGGATGGACATAGAGGATATTATGCTAATAGAACTAAGAGAGAAAGACAAATACCATATGATTTCACTTATATGTGGAACTTTAGAATGAAACAGAAATAGACTCAGAGATACAGAGAATAAACCAGTGGTTGCCAGTGGTCACTAGAGGGGAGATGTGGTGGGGATGAATGAAAAAGGTGAGAGAGGTTAAGAGGCTCAAACTTTTAGTTACAAAATTAAAAGAGTGGCAGTGATGAAATACGCAGCATGAAGATATAGTCAGTAATATTGTAATATCTTTGTATTGGGACAGATGATAACTAGACTTATTGTGGTGTTCATTTTGTAATGTATATAAACACGGAATCATTATGTTGTTTAACTGGGACTAACATGGTATTGCAGGTCAATTAAACTTCAAAAAGAAAACAGAGAGAGAATGCCCATGCCTGATTATCCGGTGCCAGTCTGATGGGCATAAACAAAATCAAGAAAAGAGAAATCATCTTATATTTGTTATTCCTTTCTCAAAAGAAAAATATAGAGAAGCAAAACAGAAGTGTTGGATTATTCTTTTAGACTATATTTTATTGCTTTGTGTTAGTCTGGGTTCTTTGGTTTCCTGTGGCAGAGACTGCACTCAAATAAGCTTAGACTAATTTCATTTTTTCCCTGATATTCCTATTGTACATATGCTAGACTACTTATCTGGTTCCTTGGGTCACTGATGCTCTGTTCATTTTTTCAATCCCCTCCTATCTGTGCTTTGTTTTGAATAGTTTCCAATTTTGTCTTTCTATTCATCAATCTTTTCTTCTGCAATGAGTAATTTGCTGTTAGTCTCATCTAGCATATTTTTGACTCTAGAAGTCATCTAGCCTGTTTTCATCTGTATGAACTTCATCTGCTCTTTATGTGTCTCTCCATCTAAGTTATCTTTTCTTTTATGTCCTTGAGAATATTAAAAAACATTTATAATAGCTCTGTTAACATTTTTGTATGCTAATTCCTTCATCTCTGTTATTTCTGGGTCTGTTTCTATTGATTGCTTCCCGCCCTGCGCATCCCCCGCCCGCCAGGTAGTGGGTCATATTTTGGATTTTGTTGTATCCCTTTAAATATGGTTGATCCATTTGTTCTGTGATGCAGTTGAATAACTTGCAGATTAGTTTAATCTTTTGAAGCTGCTGTTAAGCTCTGTTAGGGTGGGTCTGGAGTAGCCTTTGTTCTTGGGCTAATTTAGGCCCAGCTACTAAGGTGTGATCCTCCTAAGGACTCTACCCAACACTCCAGGTATTACATGGTCTCTCCACTCTGGTTGGTAGAGGCATGAGCTATTTCCAGCCCTGGCTAAGCTCTAGGAATTTTTTAGTCTATTGGTTCATTTCTCTACCTCATGGAGTTATTCTCCATACATGTTCAGATCTGTAGTCATTAATGATTCAGTGAACCTCTTTGCACATCTCCAGAGCCTTCTGTGCAGCTCCTTCCTCTCTTACACTCCATCTCAAAATCTAGCAGTCTGTTTTCTCCACTTAGTATGTCTACTGTGCTATGTTTGAGGTCTCTCTTCCTGGTCTGTGGCTCGAAACTACCTTCAGAGTGTGTGTTGAAGCAATCATACTGCTGAACTCACTTTCCCCCTTCACTTGGGGATCATATTTCAGCACTGCTTATTTTCCAATATCTGAAAAACATTTTTTTCACATATTTTGTCCAGTTTATGAGCTGAAAGGAAATTTCTACTCATAGCAGTTAATCCTTTAAGGGGAGAAGCAGAAATTTAAAAATGATAGAATTGAGTTCATTTTATAGATGAATAATTCATTTAATATTATATCATTAAAAAATCTCCCCCATGCATTAGGTATAATGTCCTTTTGTTCCATCCAGAAGATTATGTGTGATTTACTTAACTCTTACCCTGTTTTAGGATATTAAACCTGTTTCTGATTTTCTACCATTTCAAAGAAGACTGTGTCAAACATCCTTGAATATGAATCTTTGTTTTTTTACATCCAGTTATGCCTTTTTTTTTTTTTAACAAATTGAAAAAGTTATCTGACTGTGTTGAGTCTTAGTTACAGCATGCAGGATCTTTTATTGTGTCTCGTGGGCTCTCTAGTTGTGGCACGTGGGCTCAATATTGCAGCGCACAGGGTTAGTAGCCCCGCAGCCTGTGGAATCATAGTTCCCTGACCAGGGATCGAACCAACATTCCCCTGCATTGCAGTGAGGATTCCTAACCACTGGACTGTCAGGGAAGCTCATCTACTTATGTCTTTGTGATATATTTCTTGAGGTGGTGTTATCGGGTTCAAAGATTTGAGAGTGTTGCTTTGCTGTACTGTGCTAAGTCGGTTCAGTCGTGTCTGACTCTGTGCAACCCTATGGACTGTAGCCTTCCAGGCTCCTCTGGTCATGGGATTCTCCAGGCAAGAATACTGGTGTGGGTTGCCGTGCCCTCCCCAGGGGATCTTCCCGATCCCCGGATGGAACCTGTGTCTCTAAAGTCTCCTGCATTGGGAGGCAGGCTCTTTATCACTATCGCCACTTGGGAAGCCCTTGAGAGTGTTAATGGCCTCCAAATGTATTGCTAGGTACTATTTGGAAAGATTGTACCAGATTTCCATTGGCATTGTATGAGAGCACTCATTTTGCCACACCCTCAACAGCACAGCACAGCCTGTTTTATTCTTTGAGTGGCATATATTGAATGCAATTACAGTGTGAAGTCTGTTGCCAGGAAGATAAAATACAGCCTCTTTCCCTAGAGGGCTCATAGGTGGGTGGTGGAGAGAGATGGTAAACCCATCACCAGAATATGATAAATTTTGGAAGGAGAGATCAAACTTTGCCTAAGAAAACCTTCATATGTTTTCATCAAATATTTGATAGACTGTTTTTAATAAGGTCACAGAAAGAAAAAAATGTCCGAAGGGTTAATAGAGCAGTTAAGGTGACTGAAGTGTGGAGTGAGTGTAGCGTATTTACTGAACAGTTTTGCTGGTGCCAAGATTGTGTTAGGAGTGAAAATGTAGGAGGAAATAAAGTCGAATTTGGAGGCAGAAAGCAGAAGGGCTCTGTATGGTCTTGAGCTAGTCAAACACACACTCCAATCCTATGCATTTCATGGGTGTACTGGAATCCTTATATGTAGTCAAATTTAACTTGTTACCATTGGCTTTGTTTCTCTTGCTCCTTACAGAGGTTGCCAAAATCTTTTCATAACAGGAGTCCTATTTCATCTGAGAGTTAACTCCAGCCTCTAAATACCACAGTGACCCTTTTTTGTTGTTTGTTTCTTTAGAGAGCAGGCTGAGGCCTTGTCTGCTCTTGTCAATTAAATAGGCTTGATTCTTTCTTGTCTCCTGTACAGCAAACGGGACATTCTGTGCAGGCCTGGAGCTGTCCTGCTGGCCTGTTCTTGAGCTGAGCATGTGATCCATTCTATATCCTGTGTTGTGTGTTCTCTCTGGGCCACTTCTTACCAACTCAGGCTCTCTTGGGGTGAAGGTGTCACCATGACTGTCTGCCTCATTAGAACAAACCACTGGCATTTTGTCCTGTAAAATAGAGGTACTTTAGGTAAAGTCTAGCCATCTAACAAAAAGGAGGAAGTAGAATACCGTCAACAACAGAGTTGTGCTGGGGTTTAGGAGACAGGCCTAGTTTCCAGTATGCTGCTGCTGCTAAGTCACTTTAGTCATGTCCGACTCTGTGTGACCCCATAGACGGCAGCCCACCAGGCTCCCCCGTCCCTGGGATTCTCCAGGCAAGAACAGTGGAGTGGGTTGCCATTTCCTTCTCCAGTGCATGAAAGTGAAGTTTCCAGTATACTGAATGACTAATAAGTTGTATGATCTTGGTTAACGCTTGTGTCTTTGGGTCACTACTTCTTGATTAACGAAATGACATTTGTGTTCTCTACCAGTTCAAACTTTGACTGTATAAACAAAGGTTAAAAAAAGTTTGAAAGGATTTTGAAGGAATTAAACCCAAATTTCTTCATGGATATAGACATGAAATTTGTGTTTTATACTAAAAGCAACATTTAACTATATTCTATAATGATCTAAGTTTCTAGAGAACCAAAGACCTTTAATGAACACAATTCTAATTTTTTACTTAAATATCTTCTTACCGTAATGTGTCAACATAATCTCTGAACAACGGATTGAGTTACTTCTTGTTTATCTTAGATACATAGCAGGTATTTAAACTTAAGATATTTTCCTAGGAATATGAATTTCTTAAATGAGTGTCAAATATTTTCTTAAGAGACTTCCAATTAATTACATGGGTTAAAGTCAGAATAGCTGTTTTGGTTGTAAACATCTGTGGCCTCTTTCCATTTCTGCTTCTGCCATAATTCTAAGGCTTTCACTTATTTTATAATGTGAGGTGAGAAGAAAAGGCTCTCTGTGTATTATAATTTTTTTAAAGTACTATTGTCACTTTGGCTTAAATATGTTATTTTTGGCTTACATAGGCTTTTTGTGTACTATTTTGGGCATGCTGCTACTGCTAAGTCACGTCAGTCGTGTCCGACTCTGTGTGACCCCATAGACGGCAGCCTACCAGACTCCCATCCCTGGGATTCTCCAGGCAAGAACAGTGGCGTGGGTTGCCATTTCCTTCTCCAGTGCATGAAAGTGAAAAGTGAAAGTGAAGTCACTCAGTCATGTCCAACTCTTCACGACCCTATGGACTGTAGCCCACCAGGCTCCTCCATCCATGGGATTTTCCAGGCAAGAGTACTGGAGTGGGGTGCCATTGCCTTCTTCATTTTGGGCATAAGTGATAATATTTTTTTTTAATAACTAAGAACATTTTGAGTCCTATTACAGATTATGCTTGATATTTGGGCAAATGCCTCATCATAATTTAGAGTCTGTAGAGGGCATGTTTGGAATGTCCAGTGAATTTTGCAGCCATTGTTATGAAATCAGTTATAAACTCATATGATATTCAGAAACTTTTGATGAGGTTGGCTACACCAGTCCTTAAAAGAGTGGTCCTAGTTTGTTGTATTTCTAGCTATCCTGTCCACTTTCACAGGTTTTTCTATTAGGTATGTGTGCTGCTCTCAGTGGATTATAACAAACTGTGGAAAGCTCTTAAAGAGATGGGAATACCAGACCATCTTACCTGTCTCTTGAGAAACCTGTGTGTGGATCAAGAAGCAATGGCTAGAACCCTATATGGAAAACTGATGGGTTCAGGATTGAGAAGAGTACAACAGGGCTGTCTGTTGTCACCCTGTTTATTTATGCTGAATACATCCTTTATGTTTATTTATCCTGAACACAACCTTTGTGCTGAACATATCATGAGAAATGCTGGGCTAGATGAGTTACGAGCTTAAATAGGTGGGAGAAACATCAACAACCTCAGATATGCAGATGATACCACTCTAATGGCAGAAAGTGAAGAAGAATCTCTTGATGAGGGTGAAGGAGAAGAGTGAAAAAGTCAGCTTAGGACTGAATATTAAAAAAGAAAACACCCAAGATCATGGCATCTGGTCCCATTACTTTATGCCAAATAGAAGCAGAAAAGGTGGAATTCTTCTTGGGCTCTAAAATCACTGCAGCTGGTGATTGCAGCCATGAAATCAGAAGGCAGTTGCTTCTTGGCAGGAAGGCTATGACAAACCTAGACAGGGTGTTGAAAAGCAGAGACATCACTACCGACGGAGGTCTGTATAGTCAAGGCTCTGGTCTTCCCAGTGGTCACATACGGTTGTGAGAGTTGGACCATAAAGAAGGCAGAGTGCCAAAAGCATTGATGCCTTCCAACTGTGGTGCTGGAGAAGACTCCCGAGAGTCCCTTGGACAGCAAGGAGATCCAACCAGTCAGTCTTAAAGGAAATCGGCCCTGAATACTCGTTGGAAGGACTGATGCTGAAGTTGAAGCTCCAGTATTTTGGTCACCTGATGCCAACAGTTGACTCATTGGAAAAGTCCCTGATGCTGGGAAAGATTGAGGGCAGAAGGAGAAGAGGGCATCAGAGGATGAGATGGCTGGATGGCATCACTGATGCAATGGACATGAGCTTGGGCAAACTCCGGGAGATAGTGGGGGACAGGGAAGCCTGGCATGCTGCAGTCCATGGGGTCACAAAGAGATGTTCACCATTGGGTGACTGAACAACAATACAATAATTGCCTTAAAATGTTGTATTAGTTCTGCTGTAGAACAAAGTGAATCAGCTATATGTATACATATATCCCCTCTCTCTAGAGCCTCCCTCCCACCACCCCATCCCACCATCCCCACTTCTAGGTCATCACAGAGCACCAAGCTGAGCACCCTGTGCTACACAGCAGCTTCCCACTAGCGCTCTGTTTCACAGATGGTGGTGTGTATATGTCAGTGCTACTCGCCCAGTTCATCACACCCTCCCCTCACCTACATGTCCACCTGTCTGTTCTCTATGTCTGCCTCTCTGTTCCTGCTCTGCAAATAGGTTCAGTTGTACCATTTTTCCAGATTACATACATATGAATTAATATATGGTATTTGCTTTCTTCTTTCTGACTGACTTCACTCTGTCTGACAGACTCTACCACAGTTTCACTAACTGCTCTCATGTGATTTATGCTGTGATATATCCAGTTATTGTAGTCTGTTCATATTACAAGGAAAGCAGATGTAGAATCTGAGGAAGTCTCCAAAAGACCACCCTACACATAAGTGGACAGTATTTGGGTGTAACCACCATTTTGAGTCATGAGAGGTCTTACCACCAAGACTACCTGGAGATGTGAGGTAGAGTGGGGAATTGGGGTAATGTGCCTGACATGTAGCCCTGGGTTAATGAGGTGTTAGAAATGCCTGAGCTCCCAAGATTGTGACAAAACTTCGTTGACTATTCAAATAATCCAGTTTCTTACTAACTGATTTATCTATTCAAGGGTATAAATCGTAAAGTTGGTTTATGGAAGAATTTTGGAATACTTGTCTGACAGTCTTGTTCTAGTTCCCTCTTCCTGTTGAATTGTCATGTGCCTTCATAAATTTCACTCCAACTAAGCAAAACCCAAACAGAAATAGTGGGTGAAGAATTTCCAAATTAATTTCAAAGATTCTAAATTGTTCTGTAGTTGTAAAGCTTTTTAATAGCTTGTTAGACAGAATGAGTGAAAAAATTGTGGCTAACCACTCCGCCATTCAAGTAGTTATAACTGAACTCAGTGCAGATTATAATTGAGATCTATATCTTTTGTAGATTCAAGTGCTAGAGTTTATTCAAATTTAATGAGACTCCTGTCCTATTTCTTTGCTTATCTTATGTTAAATTGTGTTCTCCTTTGTATTTGACCCTAAGGCAGGAAACATCGGGAAAACTTGTTAGGCAAAAATAATAGTTTCCATCCAATGGAAAGCATAGACATTTCAACTGAAGAGAAAATGAACATTTGAAAGTTAGAGAAAAAATAGAATTAGATCTGAACACTTCAGGTGGTATGGATTTTTAGAATAGTGGCCTGCCAATGATTCTTTTTACTATGTTGTGTGTTTATAAATATCATCCAAAAAATCAAACATCTTAACTCATCCCCATCCAAGCTCAACTCCTTTTTCTTTGTTCAGTTTCGCTGGATTGGCCAGGCAAAATTTAAAGCAACAAGACATGACCATGTTTGGAATGACTGCATTGTTTTGCATATCCTTTAAAACTTGATTTAATCTAGGTAGAAATCCCATTTTATTTTTTGTGGTTATTACTAAACCCAATGTGAATAATATCAAACTTCCAGACATGATTTTATTAGAATTTTTAAAATTTGGGCCCAGTGTAGAATCCATGAACAGTATTCTGTCTGGAAATATTAGAGATAGTCACCTCAAAATAAACTATTAACAATTCCCAGAGCTTTGATTTTACATAGTTAAAACTGACTATCAAGACAATATTGCATAGTCTTAAACTAGAATTTACTGTCTTGAACATTATGCTTTTCTGATTTTTATTTTCCTTTTGTTAATAGTCAAGGTTTTTAAAAAGCAAATGTTTTGAACTCTTGGACTCTACTGAACTGTGATATAGAATTTTAAATACTATATATAAGTGTTGTTTTATAAATAAACCAGGAAGAATTGAAAACATAATTGAAGGGCCAGCATCTTGCTGGCTAAGGGAACAATTTGGCTTTCATCTAAATGAATGTGTAGTATATGAATTACAAGGTAATACAACACTAAGTTTAAATGGTGTTTTTAAAAAGAAAGCTTATCTTATTTATGCTTAATGTCTAGTTTGGCAGATACGGAGTTTGTGGTGGATGCAGTTGGTGGTGGGGAACTGGTTTTGGGGAAGATGAGCATTGCAAAAGGTTGGCTTGACCCTCTTCAAGGATCTGCTCCATCTTTATGTCTGGAGTTAGATTCATGGCCAATGGTAGATTCCGAAGCATTTGATAATAACTGGGCACCTAGGTGTTATCCCTTAGTTCATTTTAACAGTTTTGAAATGCAAATTTTAGTTTTCTATAGCTTTACCATAACTAAACACATATAGATAAAAGAAAGTTAATCTTGGGACTTCCCTGTAGGTCCACTGGTTAGGATTCCACACTTTGACTGCAGGGGGCACAGCTTTGATCCCTGGTCCAGTAACTAAGATCCCACATGCCTGGCAACGTGGCCAATAAAAGAAATATGTCTTATCATAGTTTTATTCTATCCCCATTCTGTGCTTTGCAGTCCCACTGGCCTTGTAATAGAGTGCTGCCCTGTTCCACCCCTAACATGCAGCCCTTTCTGTGTGCCAGTCCCTCCCCTTCCCCCCTGTTACCTGGCAACAGGACTATTAGTGGTCCTGCTCAGCCACTGGTTGGTGCTGCAGTGGGCTCCTCCCCCAAGCCACCAACTGTCAATGAGCAACCATTAGTTAAGTACCTGTTCAGCCAATGGTTGGTGGAATGGCTGTTGTGAGGTGGAGAGTAAGGTAAGAGGTGAATCCTGGCCTTCTCTCAGGCCCTCTTGGATTGGTGGATGAGCTGGGGGGCCATGGAACAGGCAGGGGGCTGTGTCCTGCAGGCCTCCAGAGCCCTCACCAAGACCACCTGCTGACCAGGCCCAGGCCTTGAGGCGGCAGTGAACCTTTCCACCATCCCTGCCTCTGTGACCTAATGGCAGTGGCAGTCTGCCTGGGTCACAGTCTGTGGAACCTGCCTCTCTCCCACCCCATATGTTGGTGGCCTGAAGAGCCTGAGGTCTTGTTGGGCCCTGGGCTCCTGGTTCCCTCAGCAATGACAGCTGGGCAGGGTCTGGGGACCTGGCCCTGAGGGAGCTGCCAACGGAGACCTGCCTCCTCTTAGCCAGGACCTGGACCTCACAGGGTAAAAGTTGAGCCTTGGGACCTTGCCCTTTCTTGTCAGAACAGACAATAACATTTGTTTGATGGAGGTTTACAGGAACATCATTACCTGACCGTGACCCGACTTCAGGAACAAAGGATCTGACACCAAGAAGTTTGCAAGAACTAAGCACGTCCTTCCCTCACCTTTCCTAAAAAAAAGGGCTTTGCTGAGAGCTTTTGGCAGTTTGGGGGTTTTAAGGTAGGAGCCACCTGACTTCTTGCTGGCCGTCAGTAAACCTTTCTCTGCTCCAAACTCTGATGTTTTGGTATCGTTTGGCCTCAGGTGGGGCACATGGACTTGTGTTCCGGTAACAATCTCTGTGCTATTTTGTCAACACATTGAATACTTTCCTACTTCAAGGTCTTCTGATGGCTGACCCCTCTATTCCGTAGTTCTTTCCTCCACCTGGCTGGCTCTTTCTCGTCTTGGAAGTCTCATTTCTTACTCCCGTCTTCCTTCTTTTGGGAGGACCGACTATAAAAAGACTTACACTAGCTCATCTCTTCCCCAAGTATTTCTGATCACTTAGCTCTGATTATTTCCTCTGTGACACTTTCATAATCCTTGGTCATGTTTCTTTACTTCTTCATATTCTGATGTTTTCTGCTAGAACATGAGGTTTATGAATGTAGGGATCTTCTTGTCTGTCTTTCCCTTGCTCTAATACTAACTGGCAGCATAGTAAGTAAGTGTTAGTCACTCAGTCATGTCTGACTCTTTGCGACCCCATGGACTGTAGCCCACCAACTCCCCTATCCATGGGATTCTCCAGGCAAGAATACTGGAGTGGGTAGCCATTTCCTTCTCCAGGGGATCTTCTTGACCCAGGGCTCGAACCCAGGTCTCCCATATTACAGGCGGATTCTTTACCATCTGAGCCACCAAGGAAGCTGGTGGCATAGTATGTACTTAGAAAATAATTGCACCTAGAATAGTTTGTAATGTGCATGGATTTTTGTATTGATCTTTATACTTAACTCCAACCTTTTACAATAAAATATAAACATTTTAGTTCTTTTTTCTTTAACTAAGATGATACATTTAATCTTTTCCCAGAGTGCTCAGGTATATTTACCATATGTTGTAGGTAAATTGGTATTGGGGGAGGCAGATAAGAAATTGACACTTAGATTAAGTGATATTGCACATTCATTTGCTGGGAGATGATAGAATAGGAATCATAGAAGCTTTCATGTCCTTTAAATATAACATCCTTTTTGAAAAAAGAGAAGGTTAAGGTTTGGAGATAGGTGTTGATAAAGGTTAAATGATCAAGGTTATGTACCTGGAACTCTTGAAAACAAGGAACTAGGAAAAGAGTAAAATTGAAAGTTTTCTGGAGTTGCTTCTTGGGCTCACTTTGCATTATATAGCATGTGAGACTTCTGCAACTGAGAAAATATTTTCATTTTTATTAAAATTATGATTCTGTGTTTTAAAATATGAATTGCATGTTTTCATATTTAATAGTACATTGATGTGCATCCTTTAAATACCATAGGCATTAGAGTTTTTTTTTCCTCCAGAAAATACTTCAATTATGCCTTTTATATCTTCTGGTTAATGTGTCTCTGCATACTGATATTGTTTGTTAAATATACAAAGGCACCTGTAACATTTGTAATAAATGTTACATGAGCTTTTCAGTTTCTAGACATCATCTCTTTAATTCTCTGTTGCTATGGGTTTTCATTAGTATTCCCTGGAGCCTGGGTTGCCATAGAAAATGTGTAGTTGTAGAGGAGTTACCATGACAACAGTCCACCATTATGTATTTTTCAATATCAGCTAGCTGGAGATGATAGTGAATCTGAGGATATTTGTTTTGGAGTCCAATAATTTTAAAAAAAAACAGTATATTTCAATATCCTAGTTATCTCCAGCATATATTTTAAATATGATGCTAGTTATCCTTTATTTAAATAAACAGAAATGAGTTTTTAAAAGCTAATTTTTAGCCATTTAGCTTGGTCTCCAGAAATTCTAAAAATTTAAATTGCCTTAAATATTTGAGACATATATAAACTCCCACATAATAAAGCTCATGTCAAATATGCATAAGTTTTTGTTCTAATCATCTCCTGGCTCTTTCATGACCTCAAAGAAGAGCAGCTCAGGTACATTACATGAGAAAACAGAGGTGGAAGAGTAGCATTTATCTTTGAAGTGGAACTCAGAAATAAAGAAAGGAAATCACCTGGTGACTCATTGCTCAATGTAGCTTTTTTTAAAAAAGAAAAAAGCAGAGAACCTATTTTCAGTAAAGTGGCAAATCCCTTGGTTGAAGAGAAATTTTAAATATACCATTTAAATTGGAAAGCTTTTGATATATCCAACGCTTGAGCAATCATTTTGAAATTGTTTACCTATTAGCAATGTTAGGCATATAATGTCAGTTGTCTTCAATTTACTTTCCTAATTGGTATCCTGATAGAGTGATACACCATTATTTTGTCACAGGGCCAGGTAGAATAAATGTTATAACAGTTCAGCAAATTAGATCTATGTATATCAGAGATTTTGAAAAGATGAGCAACTTTCAAGTTTTACAGTTTTACAATCTGGCTTAAAAATTTTTTGTTGTTGTTCTTAATTGTTGCTGTAATCTGAATTTTTCTGTCCCCTGCAAATTCATATGTTGAGACCAATGCCCAATGTTATGGTATTAGGACTTGGTAATCTTGGGAGGTGATTAGGTCCCTTATATAAGAGACCCCAGAAAGCTCTCTTGCCTCTTCTATCATGTGAGGACATAGTGAAAAGATGGCCATCCATGAACCAGGAATTGAGTCCTCACTAGACACTGAGTCTGCTGGTGCCATTAACTTGACTTTCCAGCATCCAGAAGTATGAGAGATAAGTGTCTGTGGTTTATAAGCCCACCAATCCACAGTATTCTGTCAGAGCAGCTCTGATGAACGAAGACAGTTGCCAAGCCTTTCTTTGAAGCTGTGGGAAGATATGATATTGGGTCTTCTTGTTTTGGTATTCTTTTTAAAAACTTTTTATTCGAATATAGTTGCTTTAGAATTTTGTATTAGTTTCTACTGTACAGCAAAGTGACTCAGTTATATGCATACATATGTCCCCTCTTTTTTGGATTGCCTTCCCATTTAGGTCACCACAGAGCGTTGAGTAGAGTTTCCTGTGCAGTACAGTAGGTTCTCATTAGTTATCTGTTTCATATACATGGTAGTGAATACATGTCGGTCCCAATCTCCCAATTCCTTCCACCACCACCCCCCCGGCACCACTACCACCACCCTCATTTGCCCCCTTAGTGTCCATACGTTTGTTCTCTCTGTCTGTGTCTCTATTTCTGCCTTGCAAATAGGTCCATCTGTACCATTTTTCTAGATCCCATATATATATGTGTTAATATATGATATTTATTTTTCTCTTTCTGACTTACTTCATGTTGTATGACAGTCCCTGGGTCCATCCACATCTTGTTTTTGTATCCTTGAGGCCACGTAATATTGGAGCTCTCCAACATCCTTCCCTGGAAACTTTTCCTTATGGGACATGTGAAGATAGCCGCTCCTATAGCAGAGTAGATGTCCCGCACAGAATCGTGGGTGGTAATTCAATATTTCAAAGGATTGGTGAATATATTAATTGTTCCTGGATAAATGTGGGGCAGCCAAGAGAAAAATATAAGACCAAGTAGTGTTTTACTGGGTGTAGTTTCATAGAAGAGGTAGGTAGAGTTTGATAGAAAACATTTAAAAAGCTGACCTTCCAATCCATGCTGCTACTATATCAAGGATATAATTTCCCCTCACATAGATCGGGGTCTAGAAGTGTTTCAAGAACTTCTTCCATTGTCCTCTCCTAGTGGAGTCATGTAGACAGGATTTGTGTCTCCTGTAACACAACTCACTCAAGCCTTGTTGTTTGGAGTTTTCACTGAGGCTCATTCACTTAGACTTGGTTGGTCACACAGGCATTATTAGCTTACTCTCCAGTCCCTCCTGAGATCAAGCTGATAGCACGTGGACACAGACACCCCCGATAAATCACATTGTTACTATAGTGTGTACGCTGTGGCCCCAAACACCACGGTAAACACCACCACCCTTATCAGATAGGCATTCGAAGAGCTTAGAGGCCACTGCACCAGGTTCAAGGGCAAAGCCTAGCCCTCCAAAAGTTAATCCTTTACTACAGACTTGCTTTGTCTCTTTCCCTCTCCATGCATTCTAACAAGCTCTTGCCAGATCAATCTTTCTAATCAATAGTCTTAGTCATGCCACTTTCCTGCTGAACAACCTGTGAGGTCTTGTTGTACTTTTGTCCCTCTGCTCTAGATGTTACAGGTGTTTCTGATTATAGATATTCTCTTTTTTTGGCCCCATAAACCAGTAAAATATCAAAGTTGTCCCAAAGTACTTAATCACCCTATGTGTTCCTAACTGGTCTTTACTCTTCTTGTCTTCTCAAACTCTGATGCCCTTGCCCATTCAAAATCCTTGTGGGCTCATCTTACTGTCATAGAGCCTTAATTGCTTAAAATAGATTTATTTGATTCCTTTATGGGTCCCTTTCCTTGTACCTCTCCATGACATTGGCCTTCTATTGTTGTTGTTTTTGTATTTGTCTTATCTTTATTGTACAGGATGCTCCTTCAGGGTGAGCGTTGTGCCTTATTCCTCCTTATAGTCTCCGTAGAGGCTAAGAAAATGCTTGGAAACTGGAAGGGACAGAATATGTGCAGAGTTTCATTCTGGTCTTTTGGAGAGGATCCAGCAAAGAGCCAGTGTCATAAGAGCAGACTGCTTGAAATGATGGCTTCTCTGTTGTATTTCAAAGCCAGAAGAGCATTATAGACCCTCTTAGGGTTCGTAGTAGACTGGGGTTGTTAGGGAGCTTCTTCTGTAGAATCAGCTTTATTTTGAAGAACTGAATTCCCATGAGCAGATAAACACACGGAACAAGCATTTGTGTTGCCTGGTCCATCTGAAGCATTGGGCACCGTCAGTGATTTGAGGATCTACTCTCAAGGATCGGATTGAGTCTTGTTGGCTCCAGTGTGAAAAATAACCTTATAGAATTCATTTAACCTCAGTTCTAGGCCTTCTTCTCCCTCTCATGTTAAACCCTCTCTCTTCCCCCTGCCAGGATTCCCGTATACCTTACGCTGAGAGAGACAACTCTTTTAATGTATTTGTTTGTGTAATGATTTGGCGTGTACTTAATGAACAGACATTTATCAGGCCCTTTGTCAGATGTTGAAGATACAGTGGTGAACTAGATAAAAATAGCCCTTGTCCTGATTTTCTCCCTTAAAAAAGATTTTAAAACTCTAAGGCACATTTTCTGTTGGTTTAGTTAACCTTCAACTCATTAATTTCCTTATCATGCATGTGAAACAGGAGAGCTAAACGGAGAGCTAAACTAACATGAGCAGATGTGAGTTGAGCATTTCTACTGTGTGCTAAAAAGCAGTCTAGGGGCTGCCCCGGTGGCTCAGTGGTAGGGAGTCTGCCTGCCAATGCAGGTGACGTGGATTTGATCCCTGGGTCAGAAAGATCCCCTGAAGGAGGAAATGGCAACCCACTCCAGTATTCTTGCCTGGGAAATCACATGGACAGAGGAGCCTGGCGGGCTCAAGAGTGGGGTCACAAAAGAGTCAGACACGGCTTAGCATCTAAATAACAACAATAAACAGTCTACTACCATTACCTTGTTTTAATCCTCTCGACCCTTGGGTAGCAGCCTAATTGTCATTAGATTATAGATGTGAAAACTGAGGCTGTGTTTTAGGTCTGACTCTTTAAACCTTCCCTGGTGGCTCAGCTGGTAGAGAATCTCCCTGCAATGCGGGAGACTTGGGTTTTATCTATGGGTTAGGAAAATCCCCTGGAGAAGAGAAAGACTACCCACTGCAGTATTCTGGCCTGGAGAATTCCATGGACGATATAGTCCATGGGGTTCCAAAGAGTCAGACATGACTGATAGACTTTCACTTTTCTACTCTTGATCTTGGACTTTCCACCACTGTGTAATAGATTGCTACTTGGCTGAGTAAACCTTCCCACTTTTTTCTATGGTGACTTTGATCTTTCACTGTTATTCTTATCAAGTGATCAAACAACAGCTCTTGCCTATGCTAAAGTTCACACAGGTGGCCCCTACAGTATTAGCTGAATGAATGGATCAACTCTATTACCTGTTCATAGCAACCGTGTTTATCTTTGTTATATTACTTATTATATTGCTTGAATATCATCTTGGAAACAAAGGAATAGGTGACATTAGAAATGTTTTTTAACTAGCTGCAAGTTGCGAACAATAATTGTGCCACTTGGAATTTTATGGTAGTTCATTCCAAATACATTGGTTGGTCTGAGCTCAACAACTTTTATCGACAAGTGGGTTGACATTAAGCTTCTCAAACCTCCAACAAATCACCTGACTCCTGAAATGGGCTGGAATGGTGGTTTGTCAGTGACAAATTGTTTCACTGCTCTCTGAGGCAAGAATATTATGAATGTTCAGCATCTCAGTTTATTTGCTCAAGTATATTTGAAATGATGTATTTGGGGATCTGTGTTTTCCAAACTTTATGACAGGCTTATTTCTCGAAGGAAAGATAAATAAAATGTCAAATTCACGACTAAACAATCTAGAATTTTAACTATCTAAATGAGTAAGGGAAATAGCATTTCTTTTTACTATTTCAACCACTGTCTCCTCGAAAGGTCTTCAGAGAGTTTCATTCCAGGAGACACTCTGCTTGAACATATTGGGCAGGTGCATTTGTGGATGTAAGTGAACATGTTACATTGTGTTTATTTGCACAGTTGCAGTGGAGAAATATTCACCCAAATTGCTTTTCTCTCATTTAAACAATGTTATTTCAATAGAGTAGATTGAGGGCAGGTGAGTAGAATGGTTAAGAGGAAGGCTCTGATGTCAGAATTGGGTTTGAATGTCACCTTCACTACCAATAAGCTGTGTAACTGAGCAATTTAGTCTAAGTGTCAGAATCTTCATCTATAAAGTGGGAACAGTAATAATTAGTACCTCATATTGTTTAAAGAGTTAATCATGTTTTGTGTTGGACATATATTAAATAGCCACTAGCTCTAGAAAGCTGAATGAGTGAGTGAAAGTCACTCAGTCGTGTCCAACTCTTTGTGACCCCATGGAGTATACAGAACATGGAATTCTCTAGCCCGTAATACTGGAGTGGGTAGCTGTTCCCTCCTCCGAGGGATGTTCCCAACCCAGGGATCAAACCCAGATCTCTGGAATTACAGGTGGATTCTTTACCAGCTGAGCCACCTGGGAAGCCCAAGAATACTGGAGTGGGTAGCTTATCCCTTCTCTAGTGGATCTTCCCAACCTGGGAATCGAACTGGAGTCTCCTGCATTGCAAGTGGATTCTTTTTTTTTTTTTTTTTTTAACCTCATGAGGCACACAACCTTAGGTTGGTAGTGTGCCATATTTATTGTATATATAACTTCTTAACCTTTTAACATAAATACTAATGTTTTATTTATTTTTTTTTCATTTTTTTATTTTATTTTATTTTTTTTAATTTTATTTTATTTTTAAACTTTACATAACTGTATTAGTTTTGCCAAATATCAAAATGAATCCGCCACAGGTATACATGTGTTCCCCATCCTGAACCCTCCTCCCTCCTCCCTCCCCATTCCATCCCTCTGGGTCATCCCAGTGCACCAGCCCCAAGCATCCAGCATCGTGCATCGAACCTGGACTGGCAACTCGTTTCATACATGATATTTTACATGTTTCAATGCCATTCTCCCAAATCGTCCCACCCTCTCCCTCTCTCACAGAGTCCATAAGACTATTCTATACATAAGTGTCTCTTTTGCTGTCTCGTACACAGGGTTATTGTTACCATCTTTCTAAATTCCATATATATGCATTAGTATACTGTATTGGTGTTTTTCTTTCTGGCTTACTTCACTCTGTATAATAGGCTCCAGTTTCATCCACCTCATTAGAACTGATTCAAATGTATTCTTTTTAATGGCTGAATAATACTCCATTGTGTATATGTACCATAGCTTTCTTATCCATTCATCTGCTGATGGACATCTAGGTTGCTTCCATGTCCTGGCTATTATAAACAGTGCTGCGATGAACATTGGGGTACACGTGTCTCTTTCCCTTCTGGTTTCCTCAGTGTGTATGCCCAGCAGTGGGATTGCTGGATCATAAGGCAGGTCTATTTCCAGTTTTTTAAGGAATCTCCACACTGTTCTCCATAGTGGCTGTACTAGTTTGCATTCCCACCAACAGTGTAAGAGGGTTCCCTTTTCTCCACACCCTCTCCAGCATTTATTACTTGTAGACTTTTGGATCGCAGCCATTCTGACTGGTGTGAAATGGTACCTCATAGTGGTTTTGATTTGCATTTCTCTGATAATGAGTGATGTTGAGCATCTTTTCATGCATTTGTTAGCCATCTGTATGTCTTCTTTGGAGAAATGTCTATTTAGTTCTTTGGCCAATTTTTTGATTGGGTCATTTATTTTTCTGGAGTTGAGCTGTAGGAGTTGCTTGTATATTCTCGAGATTAGTTGTTTGTCAGTTGCTTCATTTCACAGCAAGTGGATTCTTTACCAGCTGAGCTACCAGGGAAGCCCCAGCTCCAGAAGGCTAGCTGTTGTTTAATTTTTTTAAAAAAAATGTTGCTTTATTTTTTAAAAAAGAAACTGGTACTGTCTCCAATAAAAATAAATAAAATAACAGCCATAGAAGGCTGTTATTGTTTCATTTATTTTTATTGGAGAAAGTACCAGTTTGTTTTTTTATTAAAATTTTTTGAATTCATGCTGAATTCTTGGTAGCAAGTGAAAATCTTTTGGAAACTACAGAGTATTGAAATTCTGTGGACTATGGAGCTAAATTGGGAAAGGAGTATGACAAGGCTATATATTGTCACCCTGCTTATTTAACTTATGTGCAGAGTACATCATGTGAATTGCCAGACTGGATGAAGCACAAGCTGGAATCAAGATTGCTAGAAGAAATATCAATAACCTCAGATATGCAGATGACACCACCCTTATGGCAGAAAGTGAAGAGGAGCTAAAGAGCCTCTTGATGAAAGCCAAAGAGGAGAGTGAAAAAGCTGGCTTAAAACTCAACATTCAAAACACTAAGATCATGGCATCCGGTCCCATCACATCATGGCAAATAGATGGGGAAACAATGGAAACACTGACAGACTTTATAATTTTGGGCTCCAAAAATCACTGTAGATGGTGACTGCAGCCATGAAATTAAAAGATGCTTGCTCCTTGGAAGAAAAGCTATGACCAACTTAGACAGCATAGGTAAAGCAGAGACATTACATTGCCAACAAAGGTCCATCTAGTCAAAGCCGTGGTTTTTCCTGTAGTCATGTATGGATGTAAGAGTTGGACTATAAAGAAAGCTGAGTACTGAATAATTGATGCTTAGAACTGTGGTGGTGGAGAAGACTCTTGAGGGTCCCTTGGACAGCAAGGAGATCCAACCAGTCCATCCTAAAGGAGATCAGTCCTAATATTCATTGGAAGGACTGATGCTGAAGCTGAAACTCTAATACTTTGGCCACCTGATGTGAAGAGCTGTCTCACTGGAAAAGACCCTGATGCTGGGAAGGATTGAAGGCAGGAAGAGAAGGGGACAACAGAGGATGAGATGGTTGGATGGCATCACCGATTCAATGGACATGAGTTTGAGCAAGCTCTGGGAGTTAATGATAGGGAAGCCTGGTGTGCTGCAGTCCATGGAGTTTCAGAGATTCGGACACAACTGTGTGACTGAACTTCTGATGTAGCTATAGCACTTGAGTTAAAATCTAAGCTTCTTTATTTACTGTCAATTATTTACTATAAAAGTTTGGGCAAGTTACTCACTCTCTCTGTGTCTCAGTTTCCATGTATATAAAAGGAGGTCATAGAATACCTACCTCATTGTGTTAGGTGAGGATCAAATGAGGTAATATTTTTGAACCCTTTAGAACAGTACCTGACACATAGTAAGCACTATATGAGAACTAATTTATTATTTTATATTGATGATAAAATACAACTAACTATAAAGATGGATATGCATATTGAATCATGAATGGAATAAATATTTATTATTATAGACATTGACTAACTGGACATATATACATAAGGAATGTATCAGATATGGAAAAATCTCAAATTCAAGATCTCCTTGGAAATAGGTTCTTATTTAAAAGAAACCATTCATAAAATTATACATAGTTATTGTAATTGATATTGAACCTTTTTTTTTAACCTAATGTTTATACCTATGTAATAAACTCCAATTCTTCTTTTGGGGCTTCCCAGGTGGCACAGTGGTAAAGAATCTGCCTGCCAAGGCAAGAGACTCGGGAGACTGGAGTTCGATCTCTGGGTCGGAGAGATCCCTTTGAGTAGGAAATGGCAACGCACTCCAGTATTCTTGCCTGGGAAATCCCATGAATAGAGGACCCTGGCTGGCCATAGCCCATGGGATCGCAGAGTCAGACACGACTGAGCACACATGCACACAATCCTGCTTTTGTAAACTCGGACGTGATTTGAACTGCTTGTTATCTTAAGAGATTATTCAGTCAAGGAAGAAACGAGAATTGTGTAGGACAGTCTCAAAGTAATTATCATGGACTTCAGAATAGTAGTGTTGGAGAGTAATTGCTGAAAAATGAACCATGTTGCCTCTAATAGTAATTGTAAAAGTTCAGTAATCGTGGTTCTAGAGACTGAAGGTCAGTTTCAGGAAAGAGGAATGATTTTGGATTCAACAACAGAAGTCTCAAGTTCCAGTTCTATTACAGCCACTCATTAAGCGTATTCAGTTCAGTTCAGTCGCACAGTTGTGTCCAAGTCTTTGCGACCCCATGAATCGCAGCCCGCCAGGCCTCCCTGTCCATCACTAACTCCCAGAGTTTACCCAAACTCAGCTCTGGTTATTTCACTTATTTCTTTGCTCATCACTCTCCTCTTACAAAATAACAGTGATAGATGTTTTTATGGGCTCAGTATAAACTGTGAGAGGCAGCTGTGCCCACCACTGTACTACAAGGTGGGAGGGAGGGATACATTAGGAAGTTGGGAGTAACATATTACACATACACACTGCTATATATAAAATAGATAAACAACAAGGACCTACTGTAGTACAGGAAACTATACTCAATATTTTATAATAACCCATACAGGAAGACAAAAATATATGAAAAAATATATGTATATAACTGAAATACTTTGCTGTACACCTGAAACTAACACAACATTGTAAAGCAACTATATTTCAATTTAAAAAGTAACTAGAAAAAAACGTGCAAGTTTAAAAAGTTAAATATGTATACATGTAATGCAGAATCCCTGGACACATAATTGTGCTTCTCATTTTTATTAATGTCAAGACAAAGATGAAGAATTAAGCATTTTTGTTTCTCTGTAGAACTGTGGAAACATGGTTTGGGCTATGAGAAGAGACTAGCAGAGGGATATTTCCTATTTACATTCTGTTCTCCTAAATTTAATTCTAATTAATTTAATTCTTTTTAATTTATTCTAATTCTATTTAAACATATCACTTTCCCGCACAGCATATGGTTTGACCTGTATGGCAGAATGAGAACAGGGAAAGAGGAACTTGGGTTGGGGGTTGGGTTAATAGAGGGGAGGAGGCCCTGATGTAAAGCTGAAAAAGGCATGTGTGGATGTGTTTTGTCAAACCTTTTTTAAAATTTCAATTTTTTTTTACAGTAGGTCCTTGTTGATTATTTAATTTTTATGCCATTTTTAGATTAAATTTATTTATTTTTAAATGAAACAAAGATGAATGTTTTTAATGATAAAAAGTGCAATTCACAAAGAATATAGACATCATTGACCATTAGACACCTAACAACAAAGAAACAGAGATACGTAAAGCAAAAATCAGAAGAAATATAAGGGAAAAGGACACAATATATAATCATAGTGAGACATATTAACATTTCTCTGAGGATATTTTATCAATTGCAGAAAAAATTAGGAGCATCTTGAATGATGTCATTAATAATTTAAATATAATAGATTTATAATTATATTTATATTAATCTTATATCCTACACACATATATTTAAAATTTTGTATCTCATATGTTGTCAGATGTCCACAGGACATTTAACAAAACTGTCAAAAAGATAAACATTTCTAAATTTCAAAAAGAATTCTTTTTCTGTGTGATTCAGTTATACATATACACATGTATTATTTTTGAAATTATTTTCCATTGTAGGTTATTATAAGATATTCACTATTGTTCGGTACAGTACAGTTGTTGTTTGTTGCATATCTACTTTTTAAATTAGAAATCTAGCATTTTATTTATACTGTCAAACAAGTAGAATCAACATGTCATAAATTTTTTAGTTGGGCAAAAATTCATAAGTTTTCTAAAGTATATTTTGTTGTTCAGTCACTCAGTTATATCCAACTCTTTGTGACCCCATAGACTGCAGCACTCCAGGCTTCCCTGTCCTTCACCATCTCCTGGGTGTAAAATATATATATATTATATATATATTTATATATATGTATACAAAACTTTTCTACCATGCTTGATTAAGGCCTGAGAAAGAACATCAAAAAGCAAAGGAGAGATGGAGAAATTGGAAAACATAAACTAAATGAAATGGGAGCTGCTGCTGCTGCTAAGTTGCTTCAGTCGTGTCCGACTGTGCGACCCCATACACGGCAGCTCACCGGGCTCCTCTGTCCCTGGGATTCTCCAGAGAAGAATATTGGAGTGGCTTGCCATGTCCGTCTCCAATGCATGCATGCTCTGTGCGACCCCATGGACAGCAGCCCACCAGGCTTCTCTGTCCATGGGATTCTCTAGGCAAGAATACTGGAGTGTGTTGCCATTTCCCTCTCCAGAAATGAGAGCACTGAATATGAAATAGAAAAAGTGAAACAAACTAGATAAAAGTAAAAGATCCTCATATAGCCAGTTTTTTAAACAAGGCTGCTCATTAGAAATATATCTGGAGCTCTGGCAAAAAAGATAAAAAAAGCAATACCTGGACATTTGTATTTTTTTAAAAGTTCCAAGATAATTTTGATATGCATCTTGATTGTAAAAAGTGATTACAAGTTTTTCAATTAAATGGTAGTTTTGATGATACAGAATTCTATTATTTTTCTATTGACCAATCATGATACAATGGTATTGGTGGTGGTGGTGGTTTAGTCGCTAAGCTGTGTCTGACTTTTGCGACCCCATGACTGTAGCCTGCTAGGCTCCTTTGTGCATGGGATTTTCCAGGCAAGAATACTGGAGTGGATTGCCATTTCCTTCTCTAGGGGATCTTCCTGACTTAGGAATTTTACCAGGGGTCTCCTGAACTGCAGGCGGATTCTTTACTGACTGAGCTATGAGGGAAGCCCATACAATGGTATTAAATGAGTAATAGTTACATAATCACAATAGTGAAAGATATCTATCAGCTTTCATAATCACTAGCCAGACAAAAAATAAAAGATAGTTACAATTGCAAGCCATAATGGGGACATGATTAACCTAACAATATAAAATAATTACATACAATTTGGGGAGTCAAGCAGAGTGATGTGGTAAGTGGAAGTGCCTACATGCGCATGTGGTTATCTACTTTAAATATAGCAGTGTGTGCATGTCAATCCCAAATCCCCCATCTATATATCCTTTCTCTCTACCCTTTTCCCCAGTAACCACAAGTCTGTTAAGTCTGGGAGTGTTTTTCTGTTTCGTAAAGTTCATTTGTATTATATTTTAAATTCCACATCTGAGTGACATCTTATGGTATTTGTCTTTCTCTTTCTGACTTACTTCTCTTAGTATGATAACTCTAGGTCCATCCACGTGGCTGCGATCGGCATTATTTCGTTATTTCTCATGACTGAGTACCATTCCATTGTATATGTGTACCACGTCTTCTTTATCCATTTCTCTGTCAGGACGTTTAGGTTGCTTCCATGTCTTGGCTATTTGTCATTCACATGATGTCTTAGCAAGATTCTCAGGCTTCCTCTGAGGGGAAAAGGGATCAAATGGTAGGAGTAATACGTTTTAGAATACAAACAGGTTTGAGAAGGGCAGCATCTAGGGTTCCTGTTAGGGAGAAGGAAGGAGTATGGCTGACGAAGGAGCTCACCCAGGAAGGGGCAGAACTACCCAGAGAAAGAGTATGGTCTGGATAATTACCTTCTAGAAAGCACAAGAGTCAAATTTACTTGAAGTTTTTAAAAGCTGCAACTTTCTTTTATCCATAGTTTTTAGGTCTGTCAATAGCAATTTTTCAATAATTGCTAGTTAAATTATCCTAGAGCAGCACAGAAAGAAGTGTATTTATTTGGGATCAGGCCAATAGAAGGAAAACTTGCCTTTCCAAAATACAGCGAGTCAGAAGGAAGGGAAGAACTTGGATCAGAACTTGGGTGGTAGCTATGAGAAGGAAAGCATATGAGCCGAATCTTATTCAAATTTAGCTTTTACTCTGTTGGGTACTTTCAACCATAATGGGTGTCCAAAGGGAAAAGAGAGGCTATTCTACTCTGATGTGTTCCTTCTACCCTCCTTTTTTTTTAATCACCATTTCCATCTCCTCTGCTAACTCCCAACTCTCTGTTTACAAGGGTTTCTATTTTGCTTTAAAGTCCTATCCTTTTTTACCTCCATTGTTTTTGCTCTCAGTGGACAAAAGTTATGGAAGTTCTTTGTTCTCTCTGTCAAACTGATGGTCAGGAAGGCTTCTCAGCCATGTCTCTGTATCTCCTACTAAATCCATGTCTCTGTATCTCCATATCTCTGTATCTCCTACTAAATTCTCTTTCCAATACAAAATCAGTGAGTCTTGAAATATTTCTTCAAATAATACTGAATGATCTACATTTTTGGAAACAAATCTTTTTTGAAGGTGATAGTGAAAGTGTTATTGCTTAGTTGTGTCCGACTCTCTGCGACCCCATGAACTGTTTCTTGACAGGCTCCTCTGTTCGTCGGATTCTCCAGGCAAGAATACTGGAGTGGGTTGCTGTGCCCTTCTCCAGGGGATCATTCTGATGCAGAGATTTCTGCTGCATTACAGGCAGATCCTTTGCCATCTGAGCCACCAGGGAAGCCCAATTTTTGAAGATATTTTCAAATATACAAGTATAAATAACCCCTATTTGTTCATTTCCTGGATTCTACAGGTATCAACATTTTCCCTGCTTTTTTTTTTTCTGAACTATGTTTTTTTTTTTAGCATAGTTTACAGTATTGCTTTACAGCTTCAGTGAAGTGAATCAGCTGTTGTTGTTCAGTCACACAGTTGCGTCTGACTCTTTGCTACCCCGTGGACCGCAGCATGCAGGGTTCCCTGTCTTTCATTATCTCCTGGAACTTGCTCAAACTCTTGTCCATTGAGTCGGTGATGCCATCCAACAATCTTGTCCTCTGTTGTCCCCTTCTCCTCCTGCCTTCAATCTTTCTCAGCATCAGGGTCTTTTCAGATGAGTCGGCTCTTTGCATCAGGTGGCCAAAATATTGGAGCTTCAGCTTCAGCATCAGTCCTTCCAATGAATATTCAGGACTGATGTCCTTTAGGACAGACTGGTTGGATCTTCTTGTAGTCCAAGGGACTCTCAAGAGTCTTCTCCAACACCACAGTTCAAAAGCATCAATTCTTTGGTGCTCAGCTTTCTTTATAGCCCAACTCTCACATCCATATATGACTATCAGTAAAACCATAGCTTTGATTATGCGAACCTTTGTTGGCAAAGTAATGTCTCTGCTCTTTAATATGCTGTTTAGGTTTGTTATAGCTTTTCTTCCAAGGAGCAAGCGTCTTAATTTCATGGCTGCAGTCACCATCTACACTGATTTTGGAGCCCAAGAAAGCAATCTGTCACTGTTTCCCTTGTTTCCCCATTTATTTGCCATGAAGTGATTGGAATCAGCTATATGTATACATGTATCTCCTCCCTCTTGGACCTCCCCCACCATCCCACCCATGTAGGTCACCACAGAGCAATGAGCTGAGCTCCCTGAACTATACAGGAGGTTCCCACTAACTATTTTACATATGGTAGTGTATAAATGTCAATCTAATCTCCCAATTCATCCCCCCACAGTGTCTACACCTCTGTTCTCTACATCTGTGTCTCTATTCCTGCTCTGCAAATGGGTTAATCTGTACCACTTTACTAGATTCCACATATACACATTAATATATAATATTTGTTTTCCTCTTTCTGACTTACTTCATTCTTTATCACAGTCTTTAGGTCCATCAGCATCTCTACAGATGACCCAATTTTGTTCCTTTTAATGGCTGAGTAAAATTCCATTTTTTATATGTACCATATCAGCTAAGAAATTAGCTATCATTTATTGCATTACTTTTTAAAGAAGCTGTTTCATAAGGTCTAAATGAATTTATATGTCTAAGTTTGGGACAGAAGACATTGCTGAGTTGCAGATTGACTGCTTTATGGAGTCATTGGATGGTGGTTGCAATGGAAAATTAAAAGGTATTGAAACCAGACAACTTGGGTGTACATTCAAGCCCCACTATGACTTTGGGCAACTCACGTTACCTTTAAAATTCAGTTTTCTCTGTGGGATGAAAATGAAAATATTCAAAAGAATAGGAGGATGCTTCTTCAGTATCATAAGAACTACCTATTTTAATTCCATTGCCAACATCCAACTCATCATATGAGACCCTATAATTTTAATTGAAAAGGCTGAGTGCCTAGAATTTTAATAACAAAGGCTGAGTGCTTTTGTTATTAAAAAGTTGATGCTTTTGAACTGTGGTACTGGAGAAGACTCCTGAGAGTCTCTTGGACAGCAAGGAGATCAAACCAGTCAATCCTAAAGAAAATCAGTCCTGAATATTTATTGGAAGGACTGATACCAAAGCTGAAGAAGCTCCAATACTTTGGCCACCTGATGTGAAGAGCCATCCCATTGGAAAAAACTCTGATGCTGGGAAAGATTGAAGGCAAGAGGAGAAGGGGACAACACAGGATGAGGTGGTTGGATGGCATCACCAACTCAGTGGATATGTGTTTGAGCAAGCTCTGGGAGATGGTGAAGGACAGAGAAGACTGGCTTCCTGTGCTGCAGTCCGTGGGGTCACAAAGAGTTTGACTCGACTGAGTGACTGAACAACAGCTAGCATTTTAACATGTTAATCAGTTAATAAACAAGGATATTTGTGCTCAACATGACTTTTAAACATTTTTTGAAAAGTTTTGTTCTTTGTGTCACAGTACGACATATCAAAGAGAGAGAGAGAATGAGAATGAATTATGGGAAGAAAAGAGCATCCTAAGAGTAACTGAAATGAGAAGTGGGTTGGGCCTATGTAGAGAAAAAAACAGGTGAGGATAGGCAAGAAAATGTAGGAAAAGAGGTTGAAGATACTTCTCCTATCAAATACTGTGTGTTATTTCAAATTTACACTGTGAGACCAAGAAGTGACAGATAAATCAGAGGAAGAGAAATAGCCCTGAATCGGATGTTCATCCACTGACTTGTTGAACACATGTGCTGTGTTACACTGAAGTAAGTGCTTTCTGTAAATTTTCTAGCTTAATCCTTACAACAAAACTGTAAGAGAGATAGTGTTTTCTCTTTTTACTTTTAAGGAAAAATAAGATTCAGGGTAAAAAACGCTTATTCTGAAGATTAGAGCTCAAATTGTACCTCAAAGCAGCTACTCTCACAGTGAATCTTGTACAAGTGAACTGGGAAGGAATGATTGGTTTTTACTCTGGTGTTGGGGGAAAGGGCTGAGAGAGGGGGTCATCAGAAATCACAGAAGTACTTGCTTCATGCCATCCCTACAATGAATTCTACACAGGTTGGAAAAAAAAAAGGAACCAAGGGTAAAAGGTGATAGCAGAGTTGGAGGACAAGTAAAAGAAAATGTAAGTAGTTATTTCATTGAAATTGAAACTTTGAAAGTGAGGAACTTTCTAAGCATAGAAACCATGGAAGAAACCACCAAAAAATGATTGATATGTTTGGTTACATAAAATTTCAATTTCTGTGCATCGAAAACCATTATGAGTCAAACCTAAATGCAAAAAAAGAGCTGGGAAGGCAAATGAAAATGTGTATATAATTGTGCTACACAAATGATTAATACCTCTATTGTCTGAGGAGCTCTTACAAATCAATAAGAAAACCACAAATTTCCTAAGCTAAAAATAGTCAAAAATAATAACTGGAGAACTACCATAAATTTAAAAAATTACTTAGAAGCAGTGATAAGAAGAAATAACTAAAATTAAAAGCAGATATTATTTCTGCTATTAAATAAAACTTTTATAAAGTGTTAGGGTTTATCTGTGAACATTTTTAGAAATAGGAACTGAGTTGCTCATTGTCCTTTTGGTGGGCAGTCTATAGATTTTTATCTTTTTGGTACACAAATTATAGACAAATGCCATGGAAAAAGTTTATGCCTTTTCTTCAGAAATTCTATTTTTGTGAATTTCACTTGCAAAAATTAGCCAATGTAATGTGAAGATTTTTATGCAAGGGTATTGTTGCAGTATTAGATGTACTGTTAGATGTACTAGACAAAAAGAAAAACAAGATGATTTAATAAATATCAGAAAATATTTGAACAAAGTTTGTGAATATGAATATTCAAATGCACAATCTGTTAAGACTCTGTGTGTGTGTGTGTGTGTGTGTGTGTGTTTTAGCCAACTGGCATGTGGAATCTTACTTCCTGACCAGGGAGCTAACCTGTACCCTATTGTGTGGGAGCACAGAGTCTTAACAACTGGACCACTAGGGAAGTCCCCAAGATGGTTTTTAAAGACTATTTTATATAGATATAAATGATTCATTGCTAAGGGGAAAAGGTAAGACATACTGTATATACAGTATAATCCTAAATCTTGTTTAAATTCCATGTGTGTGACTTTGTATGTTGAAAGGGAGCATCAAGGAAAAACAGAAGATGTTAATTTCCTTGTAAATGGTGTAGTCATGATTTGTTTTTATTTTCTGCATTTTGCCTGTTTTCTACAATGAATATAATATTGCTTTTATAATTATAAAATGTTATTAACATTTTAGAAGTTGTAAAGATTAAATTTAAAAATACGGCTGAGGATAATGTTTTAGGAATGTTAATTTTATTTTCCTTAAATGGAACCTCAGATAGAAACTTAAAATTTCAGATTTGATTCTTTATGATTTGATAGTGGATTTTTAAAAGCTGACAGATTAAATAATCTTTGTGATATCAGTTTTTATAGGGTTGAATTAACTAATACAAGTGTCATTAGAGCTAAAGGTCCAAAGCAGAATGTTCCTTTCTTTGCATTCTATGTATATAACCTTTGATTTTTGTTAGAATAATTTTCATCTTACACATTACCATATCCTAATAGGAAATGAGCTAAGATCTTTTTTTTTCCCTTGATGGAATAAAGTTAGCATTTTGTAAAAGCAGAAAGTCAATAGTAACCTTCATTTTGGAGTACCTGTATTCAGAGTGGATCCTTAGTTTTCTCTTTTGAGTTTGTAATAATAATATAGGAGCCATGCCATCTTTTGCATAATCAGGCTTTTGGCCTTTACATGCCTTATTATTCTGGTTCTTGGTAAACAATATTTGGAGTAATAAAATTTGAGAGAGAAAATGGGTTTCTCATAATAGCTGTGAAGGAAAATGGTATGGGAATATGTTCCACTATGCCAATGTTTTCACATAGAGGAACTTTTGCATTATCTTATCACTGTCAAAGTTATGTCTCATGGGCATACTCATTTTAAGTTCAGGGTCATACTTTTTTTGTGCATTTTGCCCAACTTCATCTTTAAAAATTCTTTTTGGATTATTGATGCCATTGATTGGGTGCGTATACTTTGGAGCTCTTCTTTTTTTTTTTTTAATTTTATTTTATTTTTAAACTTTACATAATTGTATTAGTTTTGCCAAATATCAAAATGAATCCACCACAGGTATACATGTGTTCCCCATCCTGAACCCTCCTCCCTCCTCCCTCCCCATTCCATCCCTCTGGGTCGTCCTAGTGCACCAGCCCCAAGCATCCAGCATCGTGCATCGAACCTGGACTGGCAACTCGTTTCATACATGATATTTTACATGTTTCAATGCCATTCTCCCAAATCGTCCCACCCTCTCCCTCTCTCACAGAGTCCATAAGACTGTTCTATACATCAGTGTCTCTTTTGCTGTCTCGTACACAGGGTTATTGTTACCATCTTTCTAAATTCCATATATATGTGTTAGTATACTGTATTGGAGCTCTTCTTGATTGCACAGTTTATCTAAGCATTTTCTGCAGACATCTTTCCTGTAATCCATCATATTTCCTCTGTTTTTCTTTGTGTCCCCTTTTAAGGCACTTTCTATGTTTTTAAGTCCATTATTAATAAGTATTTGTTGACTACTGTCCTGATAAATACATGAAATTCTTTCATATTTGCTAAATGTTGGTTTCTTTGTTTTTAGGTTGACTATGGATCCTACTATTTGCAGAGCTCTAGAAAGGTAAACAAAATGAACACTGGTATTTTTGGTTTGCTTTCTTTGTTCTAATTGAAAACATGAACTCATATGAATTTTTTATGAGATTCTGCTTTTAACTAGTTTATTGCTTTTTAAAAATTAGAGAATAAATTGAAAGCTTTTTATAGTTTGCCTAGTGGGTTACCTGGACACGTGTTCAGGCTAAGATGGTACCTTGAAGGTGTTCGCTGTGTTCCACATTTGGTCCTCAGCTCTGCAGCCTTGAGGTTTGAGTTTATGGCATGTGAGAGCAGCTGTGTCCCCTGGAGACTGATACAGTATCAGTTTCTCTATTTATGGTGCCATGAAAGCCAAATGCTGGGCTTACCTCATTAATATATTCTCTCTCTCCTGTTTAAAAAGCCTGCATAGGAGTCCAGCTATGGTCAGTCATTTGCTCCTAGATCTGGAATTAGAATGAGGAGAGAGGACAGCCATCTTGAAGATTTAATAGTGAACGACTTGCTAGCCATGATAACCTGATGTGTGTCTAACCTAGAGGGATGTTCTGCTCAGTGGGCTGTGTGGGTACCTTTTCCCCATAGAGTGATGAGTACCGCACACGTTACTTTATTGCACTTTACTTCACTGGGCTTCACAGATGTTGCATTTTGTTTTTGTTCTGTTTTTTGGTTTTTTACAAACTGAAGATTTGCGGCAAGTCTACCTTGAGCAAGTCTATTGGCGTCATTTTTCCAACAGCGATTGCTCACTTTGAGTCTCTGTGTCAGAGTTCAGTAATTCTCACAACATTTCATACTTTTGCATTACTTTTATTGTGGTGATCTGTGTTCACTGATCTTTCGTGTTACTATTGCCATTGTTTTGGTGCACCATGAATCTAGCCTGCATAAGATGCTGAACTTAGTAAATGTGTGTGTTGACTGCTCCACTGACCAGCCTTCCCCACTATTTCTCCCTTTCCTTGGGCCTTCCTATTCCCTGAGAACAACAGTACTGAACTTAGGCTAATTAATAAGTTTATAATGACCTCTAAGTGTTCAAGTGAGAGGAAGAGTCGACATCTCTCACTTTAAATCAAAAGCTAGAAATGATGAGGCTTAGTGAGGAAGGCGTGTAGAAAGTTGAGATAACCAAAATCAAGGCCTCTTGCTCCAAACAGCTGAGTTGTGAATGTAAAGAAAAAATTCTTGGAGGAAATTAGAAGTGCTACTCCAGTGAATACCCAAATGATAAGAAAGCAAAACAGCCTTATTGCAGATCTGGAGAAAGTTTTAGTGGTCTGAATAGAAGATGAAACCAGCCACGACATTCCCTTCAGCCAAAGCCTAATCTCGAGCAAGGCCCTAACTCTCTTCAGTTCTGTGAAGGTTGAGAGAGGTGAAGAAGCCGCAGAAGAAAAGTTTGAAGCTAGCAGGGGTTGGTTGATGCAGTTTAAGGAAAGAAGTCATCACCATAACATAAAAACTAAAGTGAAGAAGCAGCAAGTGCTGATGTAGAAGCTGCAGCAGATTATCCAGAAGATCTTGCTAAGATGAGTAAGGCAGTTGGCCACACTGAGAAACTGATTTTTAATGTAGACAAAACAGCCTTTTATTGAAAGCAGATGCCACCGAGGACTTTCATAGCTAGAGAGGAGAAGTCAGTGCTTGGTTTCAAAATTTCAAAGGACAGGCCGAATCTCTTGTTAGGGTCTAACGCAGCTTTTGACTTGAGTTGCAACAGTGCTCATTTACCTTTCCAAAAATCACAGGGCCCTTAAAAAGTATACTAAATCTAGTTTGCAAACTAGTACAGCCACTATGGAGAACAGTGTGGAGATTCCTTAAAAAACTGGAAATAGAACTGCCTTATGATCCAGCAATCCCACTGCTGGGCATACACACTGAGGAAACCAGAATTGAAAGAGACACGTGTACCCCAATGTTCATCGCAGCACTGTTTATAATAGCCAGGACATGGAAGCAACCTAGATGTCCATCAGCAGATGAATGGATAAGCAAGCTGTGGTACATATACACAATGGAGTATTACTCAGCCATTAAAAAGAATACATTTGAATCAGTTCTAATGAGGTGGATGAAACTGGAGCCTATTATACAGAGTGAAGTAAGCCAGAAAGAAAAACACCAATACAGTATACTAACGCATATATATGGAATTTAGAAAGATGATAACAATAACCCTGTGTACGAGACAGCAAAAGAGACACTGATGTATAGAACAGTCTTATGGACTCTGTGAGAGAGGGAGAGGGTGGGACGATTTGGGAGAATGGCATTGAAACATGTAAAATATCATGTATGAAACGAGTTGCCAGTCCAGGTTCGATGCACGATACTGGATGCTTGGGGCTGGTGCACTGGGACGACCCAGAGGGATGGAATGGGGAGGGAGGAGGGAGGAGGGTTCAGGATGGGGAACACATGTATACCTGTGGTGGATTCATTTTGATATTTGGCAAAACTAATACAATTATGTAAAGTTTAAAAATAAAATAAAATTAAAAAAAAAAAAGTATACTAAATCTAGTCTGCCTCTGCTCCATAAATGAAACAGCAAGGCCTGGATGACAGGACATCTGTTGGCAATATGGTTTACTGACTATTTTAAGCCTACTGTTGAGACCTACTGCTCAGAAAACAAACAAACAAAAAAACATTTCTTTTAAATTACTACTGTTCATTGACAGAGCACTTGGTCACCCAAAAGCTCTGATGAAGATACAATGAGATTAATGATGTTTTCATGCCCGCTAACACAACATCCATTTGGCAGCCCATGAGTCAAGGAATAATGTTAACTTTCAAGTTTCATTATTTAAAAAATATATTTTATCAGGCTATAGATGCCATAAATAGTGATTCCTCTGATGGATCTGGGGAAAGTAAATTGAAGACACTTCTATAAAGGATTCACCATTCTAGGTGCCATTGATAACATTATTGACTCATAGGAAGAGACCAAAATATCAATGTTAATGGGAGTTTGGAATAAGTTGATTCCAGCCCTAATGGGTGACTTGGAGGGGTTCACAACTACAATGGAGAAAGTAACTGTAGATGTAGTGGAAACAGCAAGAGAACTGTTGGGTCTGAAGGTGTGACTGAATTGCTGCAATCTTGTGATAAAACTTGAATGGATGAGGAGTTACCTCTTATGGGTGAACAAAGAAAGTGGTTTCTTGAGATGGAATCTATTCCTGGTGAAGATGCTGTAAAGATTGTTGAAATGTCAATAAAGGATTTACAGTATTATAGAGACTTAGTTGATAAAGCAGTGGCAGGGTTTGGGAGAGCTGACTCCAATTTTAAGAGGGTTCTGTGGATATAATGCTACCAAGCAGTATTGCCTGTTACAGAAAAATCATTCATAAGAGGAAGAGTCCATAAGGGACTTCCCTCGCAGTCCAGTGGTTAGGATTTCATGCTTCCAATGTAGAGGGAAGGCACAGGTTTGATCTCTGGTTGGGGAACTAAGATCCCATATGTCACATAATGCAGTCAAAAAAAAAAAAATAAATAAAGCAAGAGAAGTCCATCGATGCAGTAAACTTCATTGTTGTCTTATTTTAAGAAATTGTCATCTTTAGCAACCACTTCCCTGATCCGTCAGCAGCCATCAGCATCAAGGTAAGACCCTCTACCAGCAAAAAGATTACTGATTCACTGAAGGCACAGATGATAGAGAGCATTTTTAGCAATAGAGTATTTTTAAATAAAGGCATGTACATTGTTTTTTTAGACATGAAGATATCACACATTTAATAGTCTAGAATGTAGTGTAAACATAGCTTTTATATGTGCTGAGAAACCAAAAACTTGGTGTGACTTGCTTTATTGCAATATTTGCTTTATTGCTACGGTCTGGAACCAAACCCACACTATCTCTGAGGTCTGCCTGTAAAAGATGCAGTTTCCCTCTCAGCTTCCCATTTTTCTCAGTTTCCACCATTGATCTTTCCACATACTCATAATGTCCACTAGTCTTTCTGTTTTAGTCTGGGAGGTATCATTCTCTCCAACTGTCAAGCAGAGGCAACAGTCAGAGTTGTATTTGAATGTCAGCTCTACTTGGCTCTAGGCTCTTGCACAAGGTACTGAATGTTTCATTTCCCTTATTTGAAAACATATTAGTAAGAGTCCCTATCTCATAGACTTGTTGTGAGATGAAACATTTAACTCAGTGATGTAATAAGAGCTCAGTAAATATCAAACAATATAATTCAGATTATCATGGCTTAGTGTTTATTCTAAGGTGAATTCTGCAGACACATGTATAGATTTTATTAGGTTGAACTGTGTAAAATTGCCATTTTGGCATATCAAAGCACCAGCTATTCGTATGGCTAACCCCAATAATAACTTCTAATTTTTGTCTATAGAACCTTTAGTTATTTTGCTTAATACATGTCATTATCCTAATTGAATATTAGGATATTGAATTATCTTCTTTAATTCATGTTATATTGTTGTTGTTCAGTGAAATGGCAGAATAATACTGATTTTGGGGTGTCATGAACTAGTCATAATAATGATAATGTTGTCTACTGAGATTTTCCCAAGTCAATCTGTTTCTCAAATGCGCTCATCTTTAAAAAAATTTTTGAAGTATAGTTGCTTTACAATGTTGTGCTAGTTTCTATTGTACAGCAAAGTGAACTGGAGGGTGTATATTAGAATATATACATATATCCCTTCTCTTTTGGATTTCCTTCCCATTTAGGTCACTGCAGAGCATTGAGTAGAGTTCCCTGTGCTAAACAGTAGGTTCTCATTAGTTATCTATTTTATACACACTATCAGTAATGTATATATGTCAGTCCAAATCTCTCAATTCATCCCATCTCCCCATCTGCCTTGACATCCATGTTTGTTCTCTATATCTATGTCTCTATTTCTGCTTTGTAAATAAGATTGTTTATACCCATTTTTTTTTCAGATTCCACATATGTGTGTTAATATATGGTGTTTATTTTTCTCTTTGTGACTAACTTCACTCTGTATGACTGAGTGCCATCCATGACAGTGTATCACTAGGTCCATCCATGTCTCTACAAATGACCCATTTTCATTCCTTTATATATATATGCTACATTTTCTTAATCCATTCCTCTGTTGATGGATAGCAATGTTAATAATTGATACCATTTTCAGAATGAGCGAAACACAAATTTTACCAATACTCTGTGAAAGAACAAAAGTATATGTTGTTATGTTTCAGGATTGAAATATTTTTGTTGATCTTAAATCTTTTATGAAAATGAAACAACTACTCATGAATGGATTGAAAACTTTCTTGCTCTACTTGCTCTGCTCTATTTCTTGCTCTACATAATACTTATGTATTTGTGCACAGACTGACCTCCTTAATTTGGCCTTTAGCCCTTTAAACAGCTTCTGAAATGAATGTGTGATCATGCTAACCTTCTGTAGCAATCTTTTACACATGGTTTAAATGTTGCCATTACTGAAGTCCTGACTTTGTACCAGGGATGGTATAAACCAAGCCCTGAGGCAGCTATTGGGAATTTCAGGCTGAAATGATTTCTCTAGAGGCTCCAACAGCATCAGGAATTCAGTTGGGTGAGTGCTCAAAACTGACTGGGGCAAAAAGAGGCTCAGAGTTGATACCTTGTATCCCCAAAGTGAAGGATTTCTTCTGCTTTACATTTTTGGGATCTTGCGAGTTTCTCTTCTGACCTTTGGTTTTAGTATAAATTCAACCATCTTGGTGCTTTGGAACCTAACTGGCCTGTCAGCTAAGTTTCAAAGAACATTCCAGGAATCAGAGATCTGAACTCTGATGAAGAGGCCCTCATTGCTTGGTATCCACTCCAGCTCCTTCCTTTCTTGCACTCCATGTTCAGTTCACTCAGCCAGCCAGCAGGGGCCCCCAGGAGGCAACATAGGATCCTTGTCATTTTTTTGTTGTTATTGAATCTTCTCACCCAGTTAAAATATCAAAGTCTTCCTGGGATTAGAGAATGAGGAAATATGATTTCATGCTGCATAAATTGAAAGAGTGGCCTTGGTGAGTTCTGAGTTTGAGATAAAAAGAGCATCAGTAAAAATGAAAGGAAACCCATTTAATTATGTCTGTTATTGGACTCTCTCTTTCTCCTCCCCCCACTACTTTGATAATGTATTTTTGTGGAATGTGAATCAAATGGCAGCCTTTAAGAATCCAAGGTCACTTTTTAAATCTTGTCTGCCAAAGACTTGCCTAGACAGGCCTTTGATTTAAATGTTTGTAGATGTGACTTGACATCATAGCTAGGTGTAATGTCAGAACGTTCGATTTACTTAATAGAAAGGCTAGAGTAAAGCTTGAGCCTCTCTGATAGGACTCTTTTGTCTTTGAACCGAGGAGTATAAGTAATCAGGAACAATGCTCCCTGGTGGCAGGTGAAGAACGCATTCTGAGGACGCAATTCTAAGAACTGTCAGAATTGACTCATGCCCACTTTAATGGTATGGGTTACAATGAGGCTGACTAAAAATATCTGGATGATTGGTGGTGTTTGCGAGAAAGTATGCCTTCCTCCCACATTCAGAACAGATCAGAGCTGCCGCCATGCAGACGCCCAAAGGTCTGCCCTGAAGGTCTTTTCAGCGAGAGACTGATTGACATGAGGTTCAGATGTGAAAGCGCTCTGGCTGTTCCTGCTTGTCACTTCCCTTAATTCAGGACTGATCTGAAGGCTCAGACATGTCTCTCCTCTTTGCTCCTTCAAGTGGGCCCTTCTTGAAGGTGTGTGGTCAGTAGGAAGGAAAGATCGGTTTTCCGTCCCAAAACACTTTTTTGTGACATTCAAGAAAGAAATGTTTGCTTTGATTTCTGTTCTAAAGAGAGTGCTATTGTTGGGCCTTTAAAAAATGTGTTAGGGTTTAAAATTTAAAAAATGTGTGTGTGTGTGTGTGTGTGTGTGTGTGTTTGAGGGAGAGAGAAAGAATGTGATAGGGAGAGAGAAGGGGGGATGTAGAGAATGAAAGGGGGGATTTGGAAGATTAAAAAATCATATCTCTTATTCAGAATAGTTATAAATGTTTACAATTTACCTGTATTAGAAATCATCTCATAAATGACAAGTCATTAGTTAATAACGAGTTATCACATACGGGTCACTTATACAAGTTCAGAATCTAAGAGTTTAGAATCCTGGTACAGCAGATCAGAGTCAATAACCAAAATTTATTAATTTTGTGGTTTCACAAAATGGTCCTCTCTAGCATCCTTCTGCACCATGAGAAAACCCTGTATTTCAATTGACCCTCAGTTTTCCAGCACCCCACTTCAAGCTGCTAAAGACTTCAGAAATGATGTCTAATACCACAGGATTTTCTCCCAGACCTCTGATGCTGTCTATTTACTTTCCCTTTGAGGTGCAGGGAATAATCTATATTATTTTTCTCCTGCAGGTTTATTATGCTTTGCTCAAGTCAGTGGGGAAGCGGTCATATTTGCCTTGTAAAAGGGCTTAACATATGGTGGTGAGATACTCCTAGCCTGGATCGGTTACCAGATTCGAGATAAAAGTTTCATTTCTAAAAATACAAATATTATAAAAGAATCTTTCCACAAAGAGGCCTCATCCTTTTTCTTTTTCATGCTTAATAAACATTGTTTCACTTTAGTGAGTGTTTGACTTCTTTTCTGAATTGTCTATCCTTGTCTTTGGGTATTATTGTATTAGAGTATTAAATTTTCTTATCAATTCATACCAGCTTTTTATATATTCATATTCTTAGTCCTTTCACTCTATTTTGGTGGCCAGTATTTTTATAGAGTTCCTTTGCCTTCTGTTCTCTTTATATTCTATTTAACTTGCTAAGTTTAATTTAAAAATTTAGTAAATAAGCTTGTATTTTCCAACTATGGTGTAACTACTGACTGTAGAATTGTTTTCAAATATGCTAATTTTTAGAAAATGTCATAGTTTGGGGTCATATTTTTGATCTGAAAATTAAAAGAAAGGACAGTGAGTGTGGCTGAAAAGATAACAGTTATGTTCAGGGCTTTGAATTCTCAGCTAAGGAGGTCAATCTAGTGTAGATGTGGTTCACATCAAATTGGATGCAGTTGTGACCATGATATGGAAAGGTATTGAATAGTTAATCTCTTTAAAGCATTGGTGGAAATTCTAAGCCACCTGGACACTATCTTATTAGTTCCTTCTTTTTTTTTTTTTAAAACTCTCATGGATGTCTCTTTGTTACAGACCTTTTTATGGATATCACATCTAAATCCATGATCACATCTGAAATGTGATTAATATGTGGATATTAATCCAATATGTGGGTTTAGTACTAAAATGTCAAATTGGTGCCATGAATTCTAAGGTGAATTCTTACCCTGCACTCTCATCTTTATGATGAAAAGTGTGGTCCTAGCTTGAGTAATGGTTTGGTTCCTAATCACAAACCACCTTCTTCCACAGCACCAAATAATGTACTGGTTCAAGTCTGGCAGACCAGTTATTAGTTAGAAATTGTGAACAAGTTACTTGACTGCTTATATTCCTAATTTTTCTCATTTCCAAAGGAGAATAATTGGGCTTTTCAGGTGACTCGGTGGTAAAGAATCCGCCTCTCAGTATAGGAGACACAGGTGACACGGGTTTGACCCCTGGGTTGGGAAGATCCTCTGGAGGAGGAAATGGCAATCCACTCCACTGTTCTTGCTGGGATAATACCATGGACAGGGGAGCCACAGTCCATGGAGGAGGGCTACAGTCCATGAGGGTCACAAAGAGTCAGACACGACTGAGCAACTGAGGATGAGCATGAAAGGGGAATAATAACAGATCCATACCTTATAGCATTATTATGAAAATAAAATGAAAACTTATCCTTCTCAAAAAAGTTCTTGGTACATTTTAGTGAAAATCTCTGTCATGTCCAACTCTTTGTGACCCCATGGACTGTATAGTCCATGGAATTCTCCAGGCTGGACTACTGGAGTGGGTACCCTTTCCCTTCTCCAGGGGATCTTCCCAACCCAGGGATCGAACCCAGGTCTCCCATGTTTCAGGCAGACTCTTTACCAGCTGAGCCACAAGGGAAGCCCATGGTACATTTTATGTGTTTGCTAAATGTTAAATATCATGACTATTGACATGTAGATGCGACATCCTTTTTTGTTTTCCTCAATTGATGGCGTTCAAAGCCAATTTTAAGAGAGTGATGGTAATTCCCAGAAAATTATGAGGACTTAACATTTTTAATAGGGTAGTAAGGAAACAGCAGGCAAGAAGTTGATGATAGACCCAGGAAATGATGCTTTAAAAGGCAATTTCAAAATAATCAAAGTTTCTTCCTGTGGATATTTCCCTGGCCCACATGTCCTACACCTCCACATCCATTTGTGATATTCTAAAAGTTGGATCAAAATAGATGAACAGGATTTGAGAATGTTAATCTCATTTTGGTCTTTATGATAAATGTTTATCAGTCTGTGTATCTACCCACCTGTCAATATATTATGTATGTTATCAGTATATATATATATATATATTACTATATGTAATACAAGTATGTATGTTTAGAGATGTTTGTGTGTACACACACAGTCTGTATTTGTGTAATGTGTATAGTAATGTAAGTTAGAGCTCTAAAGAGCCTTCATGATTCCAGATTCTTGCTGAGCCTCTTGATAAGCGTTATTCTCCTAATTCATCCAGAAGGAGGACCTGGGGAAGAGCCTCAGTGTGATAAATACTGTTTACTACAAGCTACAATGATGGGTTCCTTTCTTCATGATAGTGTGTAATGCATATCATCCACTGCTCAGTCTGTAATTCCAACTCAAAAATGATTCTGTCTCAGGCTAGAAAGAAAGTAGGACACATATGTGTTCATTTGAAAGAACTCTTTTCCATTATGGTGTATCCCAGGATATTGAATACAGTTTCCTCTGCTACACAGTAGGAACTTGTTGTCCATCCATTCCATGTGTAATAGTTGGCCTCTACTCACTACAAACACCCAGTCCATCCTCCTTTGATGAATATCCCAACATATTCATTCTTAGTGTCACAAAATGACTTCCTGATGTAGTTGATTGTAGTTTGTCTTTTGCATTTATAAGCATTTGTTGATACTTTATGACTTCAACTGGTGCAGTAAAGGAAAAGTAAAGGGGCTAACAGGTATTGGGTGGCCATGATGTGCTACATGATACTAACATTTGATTCTCCCATGAATATGTTAGGCTGGTTTAATTGCCCTTGATCTATTGATGCCAAGATGAAACTGTTGGTAATTAGGAGAGCTCTGATCTGATCACCCAAATCATGCTCTTTCCAGGGCTATGCTGTCTGCTGATACATTAGATTCTGAATAGGGAGGCCAAGAAAATCGTGCAGTTTCCTGTGTTACAATGTTTCAAGTAGTGGCCCTGACTGGCCACACTTGGAGAAGTTGGTGGGTAGCTGCTGATAGTCTGAGCTGTGTGGTGTGGGCTCCCCCTCCCCAGAACCCCTCCCTCTCTCTGTTTTCTCCAGCTGCTCTCAGGTTTGGGAGGTACAGCCTTGCTCGTCATTCCTCACCTTGGCTCTCTGGCTTCTAACCTACCTCCTCCCTCCCACCAAAGTTTTGATATTCACACTAGACTCCTAACTGGTAAAGCCATATTGGTGAATGCTCTTTTAAGTGAAGTGAAAGTTGCTCAGTCGTGTCCGACTCTTTGTGACCCCATGGACTATACAGTCCATGGAATTCTTCAGGCAAGAATACTGGAGTGGGTAGCCTTTCCCTTCTCCCAGGGATCTTCCAACCCAGGGATCGAACCCAGGTCTCCCACATTGCAGGAAGATTCTTTACCAGCTGAGCCACCAGGGAAGCCTATTTACTTCACTTATTTATTTCAACTCTGTGTTTTGAATATCTAGCTATAATCTGAGGCATGTATCACCTCCTGAGAAGAGTCAGCAGTTAAGATGTCAGCCTTGTCAGGATTCCTGAGCATTGTGCTGATAGGTACTTGGAAATGGTATAGATAGAACATATGCTGAAACCTTCTGCCATGTAAATATGTTGCTCTTTATCAGAAAGTTTCCAGAATTCAATAGGGAGCCTTTTGCATTGATTTAGGTATTCTGGTTTGTATTCGGCCCTTCTTATTAATGTATTTTTTTAAATAGGGAGGATTTGTGTGGTGTAGATATGGAGGTGAGCTTGAGTCTGATTGATGCAGACTCAAATTTTAGTCCCGTCTCTCACTGCCTGAGTGCCCGAAGACAAGTCACTTGTTTTACTTTTTGGTGCTCTGATTACCCGTCTGTAAATCGGATGTGATACCTACCTCCTGGACCTGTGTATGACACCTAGTCAGGGCCCGAACACAGAGCTCTGCTGAGAAAATATTAGTTCTTTGTATCTTGACCTGGAAGGTAATGCTTTCGTAAAATTCTTACCTTCAGTGAATGGATATATTTATATGGAGGAAAGACTGATTCAGTAAGTCTTTCCTAAAGACTATTTCCTTTACAGTTCTGTATCTGTTCCATTTCAAATAAAGGTTTTAAGCTTTCTCATTTCCCCGACACCTCTGCATGAAATAAGAAGTGAACTCAACATACAACAGCTTGTTGGGTGTACTCCATACATCTGTTCTGTGCAAGTGTTCTTCCTGCCGGATCCAAAGTGCAGGGAGTCGAGAGTCACATTTGCTAGTAGACTTAGCGATTCCAGCACATTTATCATGACGTAGGTGATGCTTTTGAGACTGTGCAGGAAGCTGAAATGAGTAACGTGACAGGTCAAGGCTTACAGCCATAGGAGAAAATGCTTCTCGCTGGGTATTGACTGTTTTCCATCTCAGATTCCTCTTCTCTCTTCTGTGAATTCTGTGCTCCCTGCTAAAGACCAGCCTTTCCCACCTGCTTTCTGTATTAGTAATCTCAACAGTTTCTGCAAATGATGTTAATAGGCCTAAACAATGGTTAACAGTTCATGAGTACACACCCAGCAAGGTTTCACCTTAAACTAATCAGCTCTTAGATACTCTCCAGTATCCAAATTTAAAATTGACAACTCTTTTTTTCACTTTTAATTCGATATCTCCAAGGTATAATTTTTCATGAAAAAGTAAATATTTTTAGTCACCCAACAAGGGAAGACTTTTCTTTTTACAGAAATATACGTTTAAGAAAGGATGATGTGTACTTTTTCTAAGTCATCTCTTGAGACCAATTACTTTGACTAATCAGAAGCTTCTAAATTATTTTTATTTTATTTTTTTTAATTTTAATTTAATTTTATTTTTAAACTTTACAAAATTGTATTAGTTATGCCAAATATCATAATGAGTCCGCCATAGGTAGTTTTATACTGTTATCAGTGTTCCAAAGAAAAATGTTCCTCAGTGTGACTTACATTTGTGTTTGCTTTTGTACTTATTCAACCATCAAAAATTTAAGAGATGCATCATTTTTTAAAATCAGGAAATAATAGGAAATTGAAGAACGATAAGAATGATTATCTCTTTTTATCTTTCTTTTTAGCTGCACTGTGAATCTTGTGCATCCCTGACCAGGGACTGAACCTGGGCCCTTGGTAATGAAACTGTGGAGTCTTCCACACTGAACTGCTAGGGAATATCCAAATGATTACCTTTTATTTTTTATGTTCCTTTTCTAGCTTTTAGTATTGCTGCCCATCAATAGCTAACACTGTATTTTCTGCTGGCTTACAGTCAAATGATAAATTTGTATTTTTATTTTCCCAAGCACTTCTTTATAGACAGAAGTAAGCTGAATTACATTGCCATCTACTAATAATTGGATCTCTGGAGATTGTCAGTACCAGCATGATACTCCTACAACATAACTTGAGGAATCAGGAAGTGTTGTATAAAGCGAGAAAGAATATGTAGAAGTTGTATATGCTTCCTGTTACGTTATTTTATTGATTTTTTTAGGCCATCCTTATATGAAATGGACTTTTGGATATAACTTTATAGACAAACGGAAGCTCAACTTTTAAGATTTACACAAATCCTTTAGTTGGTCCAGTGCTTTGTTCTACTGTCACGGACTCATTTATTAAGAGACGATATGCTCCCATTCACATCACTTTCCTATGAGAAGCAGGCATGCCCTGTTCCTTGGTGACCTGGGCATTAAACATGAATGGATAGAATCTGTAACTAAGACCGGTCCACCAGTGAATAAGAACCATTCTGTGTCTCTGCTTTTCTCTTCTCTATGAACATCTGGGTCTGTACTCGTCACATCTGGAAATGCGTGTCGTTTGTTTTTTCCTCTTTGGAACCAAGATGGAGACAGACGTTTAGCTGGTCTGTGCCTATCGCTTATGCCGATGTCAGTAAGTTTACTGATTATGTTTACGAGGCTCAAGCTTTTAAGATGAGTCTCTATGGTAATAAACTGCTTATTTTATGGATTGTCTAGTGCTGTGATCAGCCATAATCAAGGATGGTGGAAGATTCTAAGAGAAAGTTGTAATAATGTGTTTATTGGAAAACGAAGATAGCAAACTCTAAAATAAATCTTGTTTTGTTGTTCAATAGCAATCTTGGGAACAGCCTAGAGTGTACCAGGAAGAGTTGTGCTTATGGAGTAAAGCTCTACTGTCTACCTTCTACTTCTTGAACTTGGTGGTTTTATTTGATGGAGCTTGGTTGCTTTGTTTCAGCAATGGGAAACACTTCCTATGGGTCTTGGAGCTTTCCTTCCCAATATGGGAGTTGTCCACTTAGAGTATAGGTGGTGAGGAATGACCTTAGAAGGGCTCAAAGTATTATTAGAGGACCTCCTTCTAGGTCTTGCTATAGAAACCCCAAGGGCACTTATTCGGTCTTCCTTTTTTCTTTTGCAAACATGAGTAACCTTGAGAAATACACTGAGTAGTTAGCACTGATTTCCACAGCTCTGGCTTGGAAATTTCTTCCAGTCTCAAGCTGCTGCTTAGACTGGTTGCTAAGCAACCAGGAGAAGAGTTCACAAGCTTTGTCATAAGCCAGCAATCAAATGAGAGACGGTATTTTCTTTTGATTATTATTTTTGTTGTCAGCTCTTATTTTTGGTGTTGTGTATTTACATCCTTTGGGGAGTATTATTTCTAGAAACGCCTTTTCCAAAGAAGCTTTGTTTGTTAAAAGCATTTTGGTTTGATCCTTTTGGATAAAAAGGTGAGCAGTAGGCGTAGAAATTAGGCCTTGAGGCAGATGAAATAGTTTTATGAACCATGATGGAGTCACATACTGCTTTAGCCTCTCCTTGTTTAAGAAAACATGCATGAAGCTTTCCATTCTTCTACTTCTGGTTCTCTGTTATTGTGCACTTCTCTGACATAAATCAGTGACTTTGAATCTGTGGTACCTTCAGCTCTTCTGTCTTTGAAGGTCACCGCTGAATAGAAGATCATTTAATCCTTTGTAAGCAGGATTTATTCTGACAATTCTTGGAACCATTTTTCATGTAATTTCAAAAATATCTGTATCCTTTTTTTTTTTTTTTAAATGGACTATAATTAACTTACAGTGGGCTTCCCTGGTGGCTTAGTGGTAAAGAATGTGCCTACAATGCAGGAGACTCAGGAGATGCAGGTTTGATCCCTGGGTTGGGAAGATACTGTGGAGTAGGACATGGCAACCCGCTTACAGTATTCTTGCTGCGAAAATCCCATGGACAGAGAAGCCTTGTGGGTTACAGTTCATGGGGCTGCAAAGAGTGGGACACGACTGAGTGACTGAACACTCACTGGCTTACAATGTTATATTAGTTTCAGGTGTGCAACAGTGATTTGCTATATTTATGCGTTATGAAATGATCACCATAATATATCTAGTAGCCATCTGTCATCATTCAAAATTATTATGATATTATTGACTATATTCCCTTTCCTGTATGTTACATCCTTGTGATTTATTTATTTTTAAAACTGGAAGTTTGTGCCTCTTAACCCCCTTCACTTATTTTGCCCATTTCCCTGCCCTCACCCCCAGTATAAATCCTTGACCCTTACAGATTTTGTCTCTCAAACACTAATGAGCCATCTTTTAAACAAATGCTTAGGTAAGTGTTTGTAACTGTTGTTTATGTTTTTAATTATACACTGATGTTTATTCAGTGAGTCTGAGGAGTGTGCCTCAAAACAGTAATCTTACAGTTAGTGAAAACGAGATGAGGAGACTGAGGTGATACAGATCTTCTGCCTCAGTCCCAAAGGAGGAAGAGATTGTAGAAACTGCATATCAATGAGCATGATGCTGATATCTGGCCAGACAGTACCTTGGGTTATTGAACTAATAGCTTGTGATGACTATGCAGAACTGCAGATAATTAGGAGCCTAAATGACATCACTCAGAAAAACTCATGTGAAATTAAACTTGTTTTCTTTCTGATGATTTTAGTATGCTGGTGATTCATGTTAATGTATAGCCACTGGGTATAGATTTTAGTAACATGTTTAATTATATGTCTTAAGATAATCAGCATTTTATTAATGCAATCCATAGCTTTTATGCTTTAAAATAGCAGTTAGCAATTTTTTTTCTGCAGATGCTTCTCTATGTAAATTATTTGAAGAAATGGGACAGGATATTAAAACTGATATAAATGTTTTTGAAATTCATGGATGTAATATTTGCATATAAACATTACTATTTGCATTTCCCCTTGTAATTTGGTCTACAAAGGAAAAAATTCTTATTTATCTTTTACAATCAGTAATGAGTGTTTTATTGAATGAGGCCATACTCATATTTTAGGACAGAGTAATTGAAAGCATTTAGGATGAGCTTATGTTTACCACTCGTTCACTCCCAAAGCAGGTGGGATTCTAGCTCAGCCTTCGTCACTGCCAGGGTTTTGTGTATGAAGTGTCAGCGTATCAGTGACTACTGGAAAAAGGACTGATGCCTTGTCTTAGTTCTATAATGGATATACTTATTAATGCATTAAGTAATAAGGTCTAGCAGAGCGTTTACTATCAGCTGTATTTTTGAAATCATGATGAATTTAAGAAATACTATGAGATATCTGCCTAACTATAGTGTGTGATAGAAAGTAACTGTTAATTTCTGTTGGTAACAGTTGCAGCTACTGTTAATACTCTGTGGCTTGTATCGTGTCTTTATTTATAGTACATGGAGATGCCAGATTTCAGTTAGATGCTCCTGAAAATAAAGATGTGCTTTTCCCTATTCATGAATCCATAGATCCTTAATGGAGGGGCAGGGTGTCCATATACCCCTATGAAAAAAAAAATCCTGTTTACATATTTACCATTAATTGTATCATAAAAGTAGTCTTAGAAACAAAGTAAAATATAATATTGATGTAAGATTATAATATATTCTTTCCAGATGGTAAATTCACTGGGATTAAAATCCTTGGGGATATTCCAGTTTATGTACATATCTCAAACTATATTAAGCATGTGTAGCAGCAGAGGCAAATGAATTTCAAACATATATATTCTCCATGTGGCCTAATTATCAATAGAAATAGAATGGCAGATCTTTACAGAAGATGTCAAATTTCTGGGCCTTTGCCAGTCTTCTATTGTTTAAGGAGCATAAGAAATAAAGCCATAGTTTAAATGGAGAATTCTTCTCTATTGCCTGTAAGAGGCCAAGGGGGAATGCATACCTCATTAGTGCATAATGCCAGTAGTCATACTGCAAATTTTTTATATAGATAATAGCACTGATTTCATAGGTATTTGTGAATTAATACATATATAACACTTAAGAAGGAGCTTTTCTGGTAGCTCAGTTGGTAAAGTATCTGCCTGCAATGCAGGAGACCCTGGTTCAATTCATGGTTTGGGAAGATCCAGTGGAGAAGGGTTAGGCTACCCACTCCAGTATTCTTGGGCTTCCCTGGTGGCTCAGATGGTAAAGAATCCCCCTGCAATGTGGGTGATCTGGGTTCATTCCCTGGGTTGGGAAGATCTCCTGGAGAAGGGAATGGCTACCCACTCCAGTATTTAGCCTGGAGAATTCCTTGGACAGAGGTGCCTGGCAGTCCATGGGCTCACAGAGTTGGACACGATTGAGAGACTTTCACACACACACTAACACTTTAGAGTTATTCCTGACACATGAATACATTCATTCCTATATTAATGCTTTTATTACTGTTCCAGTATGTTATTACTTCTGAGTTCTACAGATTTATTGTGGACACCATAGAGCTTTATTTCTTATTTAAGACAACTGTATTTATATATACAACAGTGATCATTTAGAGTCTTATCAGCCCTTGATTGTGAGATGATAATAGGGACGTATTTAACTTACTTTTGGAATGGATAATACATGAATATAAAATCTTAAAAATATTAAAGTGAATATGTAGTGAAAAGTAAATCCTTTCCTTTTAAAAATAGTTTAGTTAGTTTTTGGCTATAATGGATCTTTGTTGCTGTGTGGGCTTTTCTCTAATTGCAGTGAGCTGGGACCACTCTCTGTCTAGGTATGGTTTGAGGGCTTTTCGTTGCTGTGGCTTCTCTTATTGTGGAGCATGGGTTCTAGAGCACTTAGGCTTCAGCAGTTGTGATGTGTGGGCTCAGCACTTGTGACTCCCGGGCTCTGGAGCACAGGCTCAGTAGTTGTGGCACATGGGTTTAGTTGCTCTATAGCAACTAAACTGGAGCCTGTTAAACTCTTGTCCATTGAGTCAGTGATGCCATCCAACCATCTCATCCTCTGTCATGTGGGATCTTCCCGGATCAGGAATCAAACCCGTGTCTACTGCACTGACAGGCAGATTCTGAGTCACCAGGGAAGCCCCCTTTTTGCTTTCTTTTACCCCAGCCATCCCATTCCTCTTCCTATATCTGTGTGTTATATATATATATATAAATTATTGGTTCATCTTTGAAAGATTTTATGTATATACAGGTTCCTGCACACCCACAGTCTTTTAAATACATAAATGGTTACATGCAATACACCTGTACTTCACCCTGAGCATATCAATAAATACTATATCTTTGAGATTGTTCCATATAAAGTTACTGTGTCTTTTTTTTAAAATTAACTTTTACTGGAATATAGTTGCTTTACAGTGTTATGTTAGTTTCTAATATACAGCAAGGTGAATCAGAAATACGGAATGCTTCCTGTATTTGTGGGTCATCTTTGTGCAGGAGCCATGCTAATTTCTGTACTGTTGCAATTTTAGTATAGATGCTACCAAAGCTGAACATTTGAGCTGCCTTGTCTTTGTAAATAACTTTTAATTTTAGAAGAATGTTACACTAACTGAAAAGTTGCAAAGATACTACAGAGTTCCTATATACTCCACAGTAGAGTTCCTCTACTCCAGCATCTTATGGAGCTGGGGGGTACATATGTCAAAACTAAGGAACTGGCTTTGTTCAGTTCAGTTGCTTAGTCATGTCCAACTCTCTGTGACCCCATGGACTGCAGCACGCCAGGCTTCCCTGTCCATCACTAACTCCTGGAGCCTGTTAAACTCATGTCCATTGAGTCAGTGATGCCATCCAACCATCTCATCCTCTGTCATCCCTTTCTCCTTCTGCCTTCAATCTTTCCCAGCATCAGGGCCTTTTCCAGTGAGTCAGGTCTTTGCATCAGGTGGCCAAAGTATTGGAGCTTCAGCTTCAGCATCAGTCCTTCCAATGAATATTTAGGACTGATTTTCTTTAAGATTGACTGGTTTGATCTCCTTGCAGTCCATGGGACTCTCAAGAGTCTTCTCCAACACCACAGTTCAAAACCATCAATTCTTTAGCACTCAGCTTTCTTTATGGAAAGAAACTGGCATTGTTACTTTATTATTAACTGAATTCTGCACTCTGTTCAGATTTCTCTTGTTTTGCCCTCGTGTCCATTTTTCTGTTTCTGGATCCATGTTATACTTAGTCATCATGTCTTTTACAGCCTTCCCTAGCCTGCAGCAGCTTCTCAGATTTTCCTTGTTTTTTACAACTTAGTTTTGAGGAATGCTGGTAAGGTAGTTTTTGGAATGCCCCTCTGTTATTGAATTTGTCTTGCATTTTTCTCATGGTTAGATTGGGGTTACGGGCTTGAGGGGAGCGTTACCACAGAGGGGAAGTGCCCTTCTGATCACCAATATCCATAGTATATGCTACAGACATGGCTTATCAGCGATGATACCTACCTCAGTCACCTGAACCAGGTAGTGTCTGCCGGGTTATGCACTGTGAAGTTACTTTTTCCTCTCTTTTCATATTTCACTTTTTGGAAACAAGTTACTAAGTGCAACCCACACTTGAGTCAGCCGAAAGCCCACTTTCTTGGGAGGAGGATGGCGTGTATGTGTGTTTAATGACTCTGTAATAGCCCCTGGGACTTTACTTGGCATGTGGAAGTCCATTTTTGCCTTTTTCTTCATTCTCTCCAAAATAAAAATCAGAACTAGAGTTCTAAAAGCTACCTGCCCAAATCTATCCTCTCCTTACATATTTCTTACTTAGGGATACCTCACTTTAGTTGGCAAGAGACTGCATTTTGTCTGATTATTTTTCTCTGTCATGCTTGTACAGAGAGCTTAATTCAAAATAAACAATGTGCTACATTATTGATTTTGTTGTTATTCATAGACGATAATTGCTAAGCTACTTACCTGACAACAAATTATTTGCTCCAGGTGACCAAATAAGCAGTTCTCCATAGAGCCACATTTTTGAAATTATTAATATCTAGAGATTCTGCTATCTTAATCACAAGTTGCATGCATGCATACTCAGTCATATCCAACTCTTTGCGACCTCATGGACTGCAGCCCACCAGGCTCCTCTGTCCATGGAATTTTTCAGGCAAGAATGCTGGAGTGGGTTGCCATTTCCTCCTTCATGGGGCTTCCCAACCCAGGGACCAAACCTGTTAGGTGGATTCTTTACCACTGAGCTACCTGGAAAGCCCTGTCACAGGTTATGTGTAATTTAAAATTTCAATGAAGAGTCACATATTTTAAGATTCTTATTCAGTTAGCAGGCATTTACTGAGCTTCTGCTATGTTTTAGCCATGGTTTGGTCGTGAGTTAAACAAATCAGGGGCTTCCCTGATGACTTAGATGGTAAATAATCCTCCTGCAATGCAGGAGACTCAGGTTCTATCCCTGGGTCAGGAAGAACCCCTGGAAAAGGGAATGACTACCCACTGCAGTATTCTTGCCTGGAGAAGTCCATGGACAGAGGAGCCTGGCGGGCTACAATCCACGGAGTGCAAAGAGTCGGACATGACTGAGCAGCTAACACTTTCAACTTTCACTTTACACAAATCGGGTGTCTGATGCAAGGCAGATGATGTTTCAAGGAGGAGATATAGACAATAAACACATTAAAAATTAATGGAAAAGGTCATTTGAGAGAGGGATAAGTGCTTTAAAGAAAATAACCAGGGTGAAGTGCTAGCACATGACTTGGTCATGGTGGTTACATAAGGGCCACTTTGATTTTGTGGCCAGTGAAGTCCTCAGGAGAAGGCGGTTGAACTGAAGACAGAGAATACAAGAGGACCAGACATTTGAAAAGCTGGAGTTGGGAGGGGCTTGATGAGGTCTAGAAATAAAAAGAAGGCCAAAATTAGTTTAAATGAGGACAGAGTAGAAGAGAAGGGGGTGTAGAAGTAGACAGGGCTTCATAGGCCGAGTTCTGTTTTCAAGGAGGTCTCTGGGTGGTTTTAAGCAGAAAGGTGACATGGTCTGGTATCTGTGGTTTAGAAAAACCTTCTAGTTGCTTTGTGGAAAATGGATTATAGGGGGGAGAAGAGGAAGCAAGATATAGTATGAGTTAGGAGACCACTGTAAGAGTCCAAGTGAGAGATGGATTGTGGCTTGGACTAGCAATAAGATGTACAAAAGTAGATAGACTGGGATAAAGTGCAGGGCATAGAACCGCCAGAATTTGTAGCTAAACTGAAATAAATTTTTAACAGCAGATGTGAATCAACAGGAAAGATAAGATGATGATGTGATATAAACTGTCTCAAATACAGATCATATTTTCATGCAAGTCTTTAAAAGAAGAGTGGTATCGAATATGCACATTAGTGAATTAGGCATAAGTTAGGGAGCCAAGTCCATTATAACCTAATTCACACATCAGGAACAAAAGAGGAAACTAGCTTACCAAGTTAATGAGCTCTTAATACTTTTTCTAATAAGTATGTTGTAACTACCAAGCCTAGAACAGTAAAGAGATTGTCTTTAGGGGTTAGTAACAAACTTTAGGGGGACTTAATCATCCCATTTACTTGATCATTACTCCTCAGGAAGTTGTAATCTTAGGAATAATATTTTTGATGTAATGGTTACTGTGAATCACTTTTATGTCATAATGATTATAATGTTTGACAAAGCAGAACATATTTCAATCATATGTTGATTTTAGCTTTGGAATTATGGAGAAAATATTTCATTTTTGTAGGTATTACTTACATGTAAAATGCCTTTTAATAAAGGGTTTTACAGAGCTTTCTTTGGAATAAATAACTAAATGTGGTCATAGTTTTGACATTTGACTTTTATATCAAATGCAGCAATTCATTTTATGAGGGCTTGGAATTTAATATTATAACATTTGGTTTGTTCTAAATTTTCAACATATTTTTATCTTTGTTATATGAAGAAAACATTGCTTCATAATATTTAATAAAAATCATGAATAAAAACCTCACTAGTTGGCTCAATTTAGTGTCTTGGGGTAAAGTAGGCAAGATAGAGATGATTTATTTTTTATTCTAAAAGTAAGGGTTTGGTAAGAAACTGATGAGGTAAAGAGAAGGAAAATATTTGCCTTTTTAATAAACTTTTAAAAATCAAAATATAGTTGATTTACAATAGTTTCAGGTACACAGCAAAGTGATTCATATATATATAATATATATTTCAGACTATTTTTCATTATAGATTATCACAAGATATGAATATAGTTAATTATGGTATACAGTAAATCCTTGTTGCTTCTCTATTTTATGCATAGTTAGTTTGTATCCATTAACCCCATGGTGTTGTTCAGTCTCTCTGTTGTGTCTGACTCTTTGTGACCCCATGGACTGCAACATGCCCAGGCTTCCCTGTCCTTCACCATCTCCTAGATCTTGCTCGAACTCATGTCCATTGAGTTGGTGATGCCATCCAACCATCTCGTCCTCTCTTTTCCCCTTGATCCTGCCTTCTTAGAATTGGAGTCTTTTCCAATGAGTTAGCTCTTCGCACGAGGTGGCCAAAGTATTGGAGCTTCAGCTTCAGCATCAGTCCTTCCAATGAATATTCAGGATTGATTTCCTTTATGATTGACTGGTTTAATCTTCTTGCAGTCCAAGGGACTCTCAAGAGTCTTCTCCAACATCACAGTTCAAAAGCATCAGTTCTTCAGCACTCAGCTTTCTTTACAGTCCAACTCTCACATCCATACATGAGTACTGGAAAAACCATAGCTTTGACTAGACAGACCTTTGTTGGCAAAGTAATATCTCTGCTTTTTAATATGCTGTCTAGATTGGTCATAGCTTTTCTTTCAGGGAGCAAGTGTCTTTTAATTTCATGGCTGCAGTCACCACCTGCAGTGATTTTGGGGCCCAAGAAAATAAAGTCTGTCACTGTTTCCATTGTTTCCCCTTCTATTTCCCATGAAGTGATGAGACCCGATGCCATGATCTTAGTGTTTTGAATGTTGAGTTTTAAGCCAGCTTTTCACTCTCTTTCATTTCATCAAGAGGCTCTTCTGTTCCTCTTTGCTTTCTACCATAAGGGTGGTGTCATCTCCATATCTGCAGTTATTGATATTTCTCCCAACATTGTTGATTCCAGCTTGTGCTTCATCCAGCCTGGCATTTTGCATGGTGTTAAATAAGCAGGCTTAGAGAAGAGACAGTCTAGAAAATTAGTTTTGACATAATATAAAAACAGGAGTTTGTTCAAATGGAGTCCATGGTAAGCTAAGGACTGTGAATGAGTTTAGGTCTGTTTCCATATTTGATGAGAACAAGCATTTTTGACAGAAAATATGGCTCTTGTTAATGATCATGACAATGGATTTTGGGGGGCAGATTTTAATTTCATTGTTGGTGTTTCATTACATAGTGTGTTCAGCCATTTCACAGCTTGTTAAAGATCTATTCCAAGCATGTTTTTTTCCTTCTGAACAGTTTCCCAGCATCTATTTACTAAGAGGACACGCAGTATAGAGAACAAAATCACGTGTGCAAAGCTGACAATCCCACAAGTGTTATATTCTCATTTGCATTATGGTCTTATTCATGTTGGGTACAATCCATGTATTTCTCTAAGTTTCTCTTCCTTTCCTCACAGAGCCTCTTAGCAGGGATGCAGTACATGATATTGCAGGCATGCTGTCAGGAATATTAAAAAGGCTAAGAACATCATGCTGAAGAATTATGTGGAATGAAAAAATTCAGCATGAACTGTCAATCTGTCTTCTCTGGCCTTTCAGGTTCTTTGACTTTCTTGTTGGCAAAATGTGGAGCTCTTTCACCTGCCATTTTAAAAAGCTTGTTCTTCCGAGGATTTGTTTCACAGGCCCTTTGCTTAATATCAAGGTCTGAACATTTAATTTCTTTCTGTAGAATGTTCCATTCTCTCGTATATCAGAGCTTTCAGTGGGTCCTTACCTTGATGGAAGTAGTCACAATCTAAGGAATGCCATTTAGCCAGCATCAGCCTGCAACTGCTAACGATTACCTAAAAGGAGTGATTACCATTCCCTGTGAGGTGATTGCAAAGAAACCAGAGAGCATGTATTTTTCAGCAAAAATCAAGGACTAACCCTGTAAGCTTCAAAGACGTCATCACAGCGAGGCTATTGCTGTGTCATTGTAGTCCAAACAGAAGTATGCCTGGAATAAAAATAGGCTTGCTGTGAATATGAACTTTCTGCAGATAAAATACAGACCACAAAATGGCAAAGATTTGTTAAAAGTTTTCTCTACTTGCCTTTACTTTTATAGATGTGTCTCCATCAGAAGAGGCATATATCCTTATCCTAATAGGTAAAATGCAAAAGGCATAAGAGTGAGTAAGTTAGTAACATTGTTTTACAAAATGTGGGATAATGAATGACTTTGAAACATAATTTTGAAAGAATGAGACTAAAACCATGATGGACCCATTGTGCTCTATATTTTGGAAGAAGTCAGTAAAGTCTTTAACTGAAAAATGGGTTTATTTTTAAAGAAAGCACTAGAAGGACCAAGCAACATACACTGGATTCCTAAATGCTGCTGAGTCTGGTAGAAGTGAAAGCAGGCATCCAGGAATTAGCCTTAGATTGTACGAGTCTTTCTGTGGCTCTTGCCCCTGCTTTAACTGTCTTCAGATGGAAAGATTGAGGGGATTTTAGGGAAAGAAACAGAAAGGTAGGTAGAAAATATTACACAGATAGATGGACAGGAAGAGAGAGAGGGAGAGAGAAGATAAGCAGATTATTTTAATTATTCTCATGTTTCGTATAAAAATTAAAATAGATAATTCCTTGACAAATTGAGTTATATAAATCTCCTGTGTGGATTTTGGTCACTTACCCAATGCCAGGATGTAGGGAAGAAAGCCTCAAAGGGACTATAGCAACATGTGATTTATCCAAATCTGTACTTTAGAGTATGAGGAAAATAGATATTGGTTCCAGGTCATTTATCTTTAATGTATAATGTAAAGCACTAAGTAAATGCTTTCACTGTAATAGCCTTTGAGTCAAAGGTCACAGACATTTCACTTACAGAAACCCATGAAAACACTTGCATTTTTTTCAGTATCTAGATTTTATGCCATCAGAAAAATAAAAGGATTAACACTTAAGTGAAGAAAGTCTATAGTTCATGATACTTTCCTTGAGCAAGAGTATTCTTCTTTGCTTTCATCAAAGTTATTTCTAGTACATATTTAATTTTCTTGTAGTAGACCCACATTTGACCAGCCAGCTTTAAAGGTCATAAAGGGAATTAATAAACATTGTTCATGTTTGTGGAAATATGGAGAATGGCCAGAAATCAAAAAGAGCCTAAAGAAAAATGGTAAAGCGTCTGCCTACAATGCAGGAGACCCGGGTTCGATTCCTGGATGGGGAAGATCCCCTGGAGAAGGCAATGGCAACCCACTCCAGTACTCTTGCCTGGAAAATCCCATGGATGGAGGAGCCTGGTGGGCTACAGTCCATGGGGTCGCAAAGAGTTGGACACATTTGAGCGACTTCCCTTTCTTTCTTATATCATTTTCCTTTTTCCTGATTATTGGTTAAAGAATTTTCTTTGTGACATGAAAAAGATTTGGAGCTGTTGTTTGCCCTTTATCTGAATTTTTTACTTCTATTGCACCCTCTAGTACTTGATTCTCTTTACAGTGAGTTCTTAAAGATTAAGCAAGACATCCTCTGAAAAAACCTAGGGATAATATTTTGCATAAGGCAATAGTTCATATGTTTGGATTAAACATTTTTTTTTTCACTTTTTGACTGCAAAATAGACACAAAATGTTTTAAAAAGGTAGGGAAAAAATTTCATCTATTCTTTAGATTTGGGGGTACCTGTAATGGTGAGAGTTTCTTGACAGGTACATAAAACTCCTCAAGATTAATTGTTGTGTTTACTTATCTCTGTAGGCACTGCTGTAGCCATTGGCAACTCTAAAGATTTCTATGTGCTGTTGATCTCAGCAAGGACCGAGGGGTCATGCATACAGGTTGATGAACAGAAATGCTAAGTACAATGGTTTCCAAAGAGAGAGAAACAGAGGGAAAAGATCCCATTTCTTCCTTTAGAAAGGTCAGAGGGCGTTTTCCCTGGGCTGCTTGTAAAATGCAATCTTCAGCCAGAGCTTCTTAGGTCATTTAGCCAATCAGCCCAGAGAGCCTATCAGAGCTGTTGGAAGGAATGTGTCAGGGGAACACTCTCAAACTCTTGTCTGTCTTAAAGTAGTTCAGTCCAGACTTCGAGTAGCTCGGCTACTCAGGAATTCACTGGACTTCCCTGCAGTCCCTCTGTGCATGTTGACTAACACCATGTGCACTCAAACACCATTATACACACTCATCTTTGTGCTTAACTCTCTAGTTCATAGCCCTATCAGTTCTATAATCTAAAAGCATTTAGTACCTTGTTCTTGGTTGCAAACAGCAAACTGATTCTGGTGAACTTAAGCAGAAAAAGAATCTACTGAAAGATGTCAGACCTAGCTTGCAGAATTGAATGAAAGAGTGGGCAGCAAGGCTTGGAGTTATGGCAGAAGCCTGGGAACAAGCTGAGTGAGACAGCCAGTCATGCCACAGAAACTGTTCTGGTTAGGACTTTACTAATGGAATTTGCATGATCACTGCTGGACATTAAGCCCTCTCATTCCTTCTGTGACTAACCCGTCATGCCCCTATCTGTGGCTGTGGGGCTTATGAGGCATCAAGGATGACTGCTGGGTCTTCATGAACTCTCAGTATGATGTCATCAATGTCATTAACCACTGTGATATCCTGTACCTTGGCAAGATGGTCACTGGTCTTGAAGACAGAATGTTGGAGCACAGTCAGAGGGTAGAGGTGATTCTAAGGCAAGGCACTGAAGGTGTTACAGCATCCTTAATAAATGAGGCAGAATGCTTCTGGTGTTTCCCCTTTTTAGGATTCAGCATTTGCACAGCCAGTGGTTGCCTAGTGGGTTTCAGGGGCTGAAGGAGCTTGGTCTGGTGAGCAGACCATGACTGGCATGGCTGACACGAGTCCTTCACTACCTGCCTAAATCTGAAAATCTGCTGCTGTTGTTCAAGATCCATTTGTTCTCGGCACCGGTGAGGACTCACAGTTCCTGCATCTCTCAGGTCTCTTGTGCTGTTAGAAATCCCTGCCATTCTTTCAGGGATGTTGTATTCCTTTGATTACAGTTTCGATCACCAGGAAACAAAGTTCACAGGACTTCCACTTGGCTGTTCCTACCAAGATAACCTCTAACTGTTGGTTCAGTGGGTTTTCTTCTTACCTGAGAACCTAAGAAATAACCACAGTGTGGGTTTGAGGTACCACTGGTCTTCATGGGAGGTAAATTGGGTCAAAACTTCACTTATAACTTGACCCCAGAAACCTCCACCCTGACTGTTAGACTGTGGTGTTATATGCCAAGAATTAGTTTTGGCTCAGAGCTCACGCCTAGTACTTCCTTAGGGGCCTGGGTGTATTTCCTTCCCCCATGTCCATATCTGCTGCTGCTGCTGCTAAGTCACTTTAGTCGTGTCCAACTCTTTGCGACCCCATAGACGGCAGCCCTCGGGGCTCCCCCGTCCCTGGGATTCTCCAGGCAAGAACACTGGAGTGGGTTGCCGTTTTCTTCTCCAATGCATGAAAGTGGAAAGTGAAAAGTGAAAGGGAAGTCGCTCAGTCGTGTCCGCCACTTAGCCTCCTAAACAGTTGCAAAGTCCTTTGAGGAAGACAGAATGAACTATGTTTATGATATTACTGAAGATATATAAAAAATATATATCTTTTGTTAATGACATTCATCACTTTAAAGTTGACCTTAAAAATAGAGTAAAACATAACCATTGAATCTGAGATACTCAGTTCCCAGTTATTTGTGTGAATGGACTGGCATTCCCATTTATCTTGGGAATATCTTGGCCAGTCTTCTTTTCAAATAGTTCTTGACATGAGATCTACTTTCATTGTAGTCTAGGAGACGTTGAAAAGTATAGATGTAATTCTTACTTCCAAACAGGTTGGTGACAATAACCTTCTGGGGGTCGGGGTCGGGGTGGTGCTTTCCATTTCTAACAAGTGAATAAGAAACCGGTAGTCAAGAAGATGGAAAACTGCCTGACTGTCCCATGGTTAATTCTTTTGAGTTGCACCTGCACAATGTTGATTCACTGTTTCTTTTGACTTACTTATCATCAGTGTACTCAAGCCTTAGACTTGAGGTGCAGTGTTTCATGTGGCTAAGAACAGGACTGAACCACCTGGCTTTGAACACCAGTTCTGCTGCTCTCTGGGATTCTCTGGTGGCTCAGATGGTACAAAATCTGCCCACAATGCGGAAGACCTGGTTTGATCCCTGGGTCAAGAAGATCCCCTGAGAAGGGAATGGCTACCCACTCCAGTACTCTTGCCTGAGGAATTCCATGGACAGAGGCACCTGGTGTGCTACAGTCCATGGAGCCGCAAAGAGTCGGACAGGACTGAGCAACTAACACACACACACACACACACACACACACACACACTCTGCTGCTTGCTAGCTGAGTGACCTTAGACAAGTCATTTAATGTCTGTAACCCTGTTTCTTCATCTGTGGAGGCAAGCGTGCTTATGGTAGAGACTTGTTATATGGAGGTAATCAAGTAATTATAACATGTAGTGACCATTCAATAATATTGACATTGACAAGTCACTCAGTCGTGTCCGACTGTCTGCAGTCTTATGGACTGTAGCCTACCAGGCTCCTCTGTCCATGGGATTTTCCAGGCAAGAGTACTGGAGTGGGTTGCCATTTCCTTCTCCAGGGGATCTTCCTGACCCAGGGATTGAACCTGGGTCTCCTGCATTGTATATAGACGCTTTACCGTCTGAGCCATGAGGGAATCTATCAATAATATTAGCCAGTATATTTTTAAAAGCTTGTACAATTTGTAATTATAGAAACAAAGACCCAGTAATACCAAATGTAAATGCTTTTAACCTCCATATTGAATTATCTGTGCTACTCATTTTCCTAAGAGTTCATTTATCTGGTGTCTATTTCTTAAATACCTACACAAGCCAGGCTCCATGCTGATTTTTACATCATTGTGCCAACCTTGACCTCAGGTTGCTAGTTGACCATTTTCAGAGGGCGCAGAGTAGTGGGAAGCTTTGTTGATAAAATGCGGGGGACATAAAAAGTCATTCGTTTTTTTTTATCCCCTTCCTACCCTGACTTCCACAATACACTAAGATTTAGCCTATGTAAAATCATCAAACACTGCTGCTGCTAAGTCACTTCAGTCGTGTCCTACTCTGTGTGACCCCATAAACAGCAGCCCACCAGGCTCCCCTGTCCCTGGGATTCTCCAGGCAAGAACACTGGAGTGGGTTACCCTTTTCTTCTCCAATGCATGAAAGTGAAAAGTGAAAGGGAAGTCGCTCAGTCGTGTCTGACTCTTCGCGACACCATGGACTGCAGCCCACCAGGCTCCTCCATCTATAGGATTTTCCAGGCAAGAGTACTGGAGTGGGGTGCCATCACCTTCTCTGTCATCAAACACTATATCAGGATTATTCAGTAGAAATACATTGTAAACTACAAATGTCATATATAATTTAAAAAATTTCTAATAATTGCATACAGAAGTAAAATAAATGAGATGAAATTAACTTTAATAATGTATTTTATTTAGTCTGCCATATCCAGAGTAACATGATCTTAACATGTAATAAATATAAAGAACTGTTGATGAGATATTTGACATTCCTTTTTTCATACGAAATCTTTGGAGCCCAGTGTGTATTTTATGTTTCACATTTATTCACACTCACCACCTTTGAAGTGTCTAATCTCTCTACATGTGGCAGTAAGTGGCTACTACAGTGGACAGAGTAAGATTAAATTTTACTGGATTCTAAGACTTAGCCATGAATTCTTCAGTAAACAGCTTTGGGTTATTCTCAGATCCTTACCTGGAAGGAAAAATACAGAAAGAGAAAGAATGAACTGAAATTCTATAAAATGCATTTTCAATATGTACTTTTATATAAGTTTATTGATGAGAAACATAAAAAAAATAGTTTATTGATCAAAGATCATGTCCACTATTTGCAGAAATGCAAGTAGCGGTTAAGAACTGTTAGGGAAGGGGACTTCCCTGGCAGTCCGTTGGTTAAGACTCTGTGCTTCAACTGTAGTGGGCATGGGTCCCATCCGTGGCTGGGTGACTAAGACCCCACATGCCACGTGGTGAAGCCAAAAAAAGCAGAATTGTTAGGGAAGATCTAAATGTGGAAATTTCAAGGAAGCTTATATCTTTAGGTATTGGTTGGAAAGAAAATCAACAGGTATTTAGTGATGTCGCAATAGTAATTTTTAAAAAAAATGAGTGTGATAGTAGTCAATGAGAAAGTACAGTGTTTTTTCTTTTTTGGTTGGGAGTTACCAGTGTCTTTTTTTCCTTTAAACTAGTTATATGATCTACGATGGACCAGTTATATGGTCTATGTTGGAATGAAGTCAGTTGTGTAGAGATGAAGGCACACTCTCCTTCAGTGCCGTCTGTTGCCAGAGTGTTTTCATGCTTCATGCCACATTCATCTGCGACTCGTCTCTCAAATGGTTGATGACCCAAGTCAACATGCCACCTGAACCTTTAAAAAGCGCCTCTCTCAGGAACTTAATTTATGTTATAAACACCACGCTTCTGTGTTGACATTACATATAGACAGCGTAAACTATTTATTAGACATTTGCATTTTTGCATCACAATCACCAAGGATTTATGTGAGATTAATATTACTTTTTATTTTGTCTGAATTTTTTATTATAGAAAATTTCATACGAATGCAAAATTAGATAAGAGTGACGAAGCTTGATATAACCTTTAGTCCCAACTGTAACAATTATTAACTAATAAAGGCTAATCTCCTTTTCATCCATAGCTCTATACCCAGTTACCTTGAAGTATAGTTCCAGAATCATTGGCAATTCATCAGTAATTTTACCTTCAATGTTACATTTGACTGATAGGCTTTCTTCTCTTCTTTTTTTCCATTTTGTAATATCATTATTGAGGGAACTAGACAATTTGTTCTGTAAGTTTCTTACAGTCTGGATTTGGCTGATTGCCTCCCTGTGATATTGCTGATCTTGTGTCTGTATCCCCTGCGTTTTTTGTAAAATGGTAATTAGATTGTAAGTTTTCGCCAGACTCAGGTTTATTCGTCTGTCTTAGTGAAGGTTTTCCTAGCTGCTGTCGCGTTCTTTCGTAGGGGAGCGCATAATGTCTGGCTGTCCCTCTTTTCACCATGCTGACGCTGATGCGCGTGTTTGTGTGTCAGCCGCCTGAGCCACCGCCCATTAGGAAATTCTCTACTTTTCAGCAAATAGTTTTAGCAACAACTCAGGATCATTGCTTTGAGTCATCATTTCAAGAGGGATTGCATAATAATGATGCTCTAATTCTGTCATTTCTTCTTAATTTATTAGCTGGAATATTTCCATATACAGAAACATTCCTTTATCAACAATTTGGTTAATTTGAGGTACAGTTTGTACAGCAAAGACAGGTTTCATATTTGATTCTTTTCCTTTATTTAGTAGTTTTCAGAATGAGTTGACCCCTAAGGTATCCTCCAAAGGTAAATAATGTTCTTTTTTAGTATCAGAATTCATGGATTTAAACATATTTGATGTTTTTCAAGCCATTCTATTTATTACTCTTTTTAATGCCCTACTTCTGACCAGTGGAAGCCTCTTGAAGTTGGCTCTGAGTCCTTTGAACCTGACTCCAACAGACTTTGATAGCTTCTTTGCTTTCCGAAATGCCAAGATATTCTAGGCTCATCTTTCATTTCTCTGTCCCAGATCTTAAATCAGCTATTTCTCCAAGGAGCCCTGGTTTCTTTAAGTGAATACATGGTATTTAGAGAGCATACCTGGGCACCTCAGATTTTAAGCTTAAGAAGTTTTCAGTCTGGAGTCTTTATTAGTTAGGAAAACTCGAGTGAAAGCAGCTCCAACCTCATGGCCTAGAGCAATCCAGGCTCACCTCTGCCGCGTGCATTGGCAGGCAGTCCTCCAGGCAGTGATTTAAAGACCCAGGATTCTTTTGTCTTTTAACTCCAACAGCCAGTAGTGCCTTAGAAGATGTAAAGAGGGAAATGTACTTTTAAAAAGTAGTACTTTTTAACTACTTTGACCTGGAAATGATACACATTTCTTCTCTCCTTCTACCAATGAAAACTAGTCACGTGGCCCTGCCTCAAAGCCACATGGCAGTAAAGGCAGTCTCTGCCTGGGGAGCCTTGCACTGCAGCAGAGCAGCATCCTCATTGAATGTCAGGCTGTCTCTGCCGGAAACCAAGCCAGAAACCAATGCTTTACCGTACGAAATCATGAGCTCTCCCCAACTTTCTCCAAAAGGACAGTGCAAAGTCTCAATCGCTGCGTCCAGCTGACGTACACGTGCACCTCATTTTCTTGCACTGTGCTTCATTGCACTTTCCCAGATATTCCTTTTTTTTTTTTTCTTACAGATTGAACATTTGTGGCAAAGCTGCCTCAAGCAAGTCTGTTGGTACCATTTTTCCAATAGCATCTCTTCACTTCACGTCTCTATGTCACATTTTGGTAATTCTTGCAGTATTTCAAACTTTTTCATTCTTATATTTATCGTGATGATTTGTGATCAGATGAGTGATCGTTAATGTTACTCTTGTAATTGTTTTGGGGCACCATGAAGCACTCCCACATAAGATGGTGAACTTAATCCCTAAGTGTTGTGTGTGTTCTGAATATTATATCAGCCTCCTGGTCCTTTTCCTCAAGGAAGGGCTCGTGTGGCTGCAGTACAGAAAACTAATTAATAACCCCACAGTGGGTGATTAACTCACGTTCAAGTGAAAGAGACAAGTGATGCCATAAGCTTCATTGTTATCTTTGTTTTCTAGAAGGCTGATGTTTATTTATTTATGGCCATGTTGGGTCTACATTGCTCCATGCGGGCTTTCTCTAGTTGTCGTAAGCTGAAGCTATGCTCTGGTTGTGGTGCATGGCCTTTCCCTCATGGTGGCTTCTCTTGTTGTGGAGCAAGGGCTCTAGGGCTCCTGGGCTTCAGTATTTGTGGCTCACAGGCTCAGTTGCCCCGCACATGTGGGATCTTATTTCCTGGACCAGGGATCAAACCCATGTCCCCTGCATTGGCAGGCAGATTCTTAACCACTGGACTACCAGGGAAGTCCCTGTTGTCTTGTTTTAAGTAATTGCCACAGCCACTCCGCCCTTCAGCAAATCACCTTACTGACCAGTCAGCCCCCATCAACATCGAGGCAAAAAGATTAGGACACTCTGAAGACTCAGATGATGGCTTGCAGTCTTTAACAATGGAGTGTTTCTTAATTAAGCTAAGTACACTCTTTTATTAGACATAATGCTATTGCACACTTATAGACAACAGTAAAATTTAAACATAACTTTTATATGTACTGGGAAACCGAAAAATGAGTGTGATTCACTTTATTGCAATATTTGCTTTATTTCAGTGTTCTGGAACTGATCTGCAATATCTCTGAGGGATGTCTGTAGAGCATCTTCCTCCACCCCCAATCAGTATATAACAATGAACCGTAGGCAAAACAACCATAATAAACACTCACATTTGGAAAGGAGAAGAAGGATGTGGAGCACAGATTGATGGCCTGTAGAAATTTTGTATCACTCTTGTGTACACATTATAATATCTTTCTTCACTGGCATTGGATGAAATTCCTTGATTAAACTTGAATTCTCTTCTCAATTGCTGCAAGCAGTTTCTTGTCCACTACTTTTCTGTGTCTCTTTCCTCCACTTTGCCGAATGTCTGTCCACATTTGAAGGTTATTGGAGACTATGCCATCCCTGGGAGATATGTGTTTTTTTGCAGTCAGCTTCCTATTCTTGTAAATTAGAAGGTAACTTTGAAGAGTGAAAGGGTTGTTTTTTTTTAAGACTCAAATTCTCTCTAACGTAATTTTTAAAAAAATTGAAGTAGGTAAGCTTCCCATGTGGTGCTAGCGGTAAATAACCTGTCAGCCAATGCAGGAGACTTAGAGACATGTACTCAATCCCTGGGTTGGGAAGAGCCCTTGGAGGAGGGCACGGCAATCCATTCCAGTATTCTTGCCTGGAGAATCCCTTGGACAGACAAGCCTTGTAGGCTACAGTCCATGGGGCCACACAGAACTGGACATAACTGAAGCAACTTAGCACATAGTAGATTTGCAATATGTTACTTTCAGATGTACAGCAAAGTGATTCAGTTATACACATACATTCACACACGCACACACATATATGTCTGTGTGTGTGTGTGTGTGTGTGTGTGTGTGTATGAAAGTGAAGTGAAGTCGCTCAGTCGTGTCCGACTCTTTGCGACCCCATGGACTGCAGCCTACCAGGCTCCTCCATCCATGGGATTTTCCAAGCAAGAGTACTGGAGTGGGTTGCCATTGCTTTCTCCTTTACTAAGAGTTGCTGCTGCTGCTGCTACTGCCAAGTTGCTTCAGTCGTGTCCAACTCACGCGACCCCATAGACTGCAGCCCACCAGGCTCCCCCGTCGCTGGGATTCCCCAGGCAAGAACACTGGAGGGGGTTGCCATTTCCTTCTCCAATGCATGAAAGTGAAAAGTGAAAGTGAAGTCGCTCAGTCATGTCCGACTCTTTGTGACCCCATGGACTGCAGCCTACCAGGCTCCTCCGTCCATGGGATTTTCCAGGCAAGAGTACTGGAGTGGGGTCATCGCCTTCTCTGATGTGTGTGTGTGTATATATATATAAGATTTCTTTAGCATATAACTTTTCAAAACCTTGGTAGGGTGATGATTTATAGTTACTTTCATGTGCCAGTAACCTCAGCAAAACAAAGATCTGTCAAAGTATAACTGTCTATACTTTTCTTTGCTTCCTTGATTCTTTGGTTCTCTCTCTCATTTGAAAGTGCTGTTAAGAGGCCGCCTGTAATCATCAGGAGAGGGCCACATTCTTTTTTTTCTCCCAAAGATTTTTTGATGTGGACCATTTTTAAAGTCTTTATTGAATTTGGTAAAATGTTGCTTCTGTTTGGTGTTTTGGTTTTTCTGCCACAAGACACGTGGAATCATAGCCCCTTGATGAGAAGGTGAACTTTTAACCACTGGACCACAAGGGAAGTCCCCTGAACCACATTCTTAATCTTATTTTTTGCCCCAAGGCTGAATCTCAATGGGCCTTGTTCTGAAAGCTTTTCTTGGTCTTCTCATATACTGTTTAGGGTCCTTGTATGTTCCATCTTTGCAAGTCCCCAGTTTCTGGGTTTTCTTTGTCCCATTTTTTTTTTCTCATAATTTTTTACCTAGGTTCATCTCTTTCTTACAAAGCCTGGCTAGATGCTGCCAGTAACCACCAACATGTGCAAAGCACGCAGGCATGGCAAGCTCGCCATCTGCCTTCTAAGTCACCACCGGCGGGATTTACCAAGTGTGTGGCACCATGTACACTGAGGAACGCCGGGTTTCCAGCCTCCAGCAACACTTTCCTTGCTGCCTGCTGCATGACTGGGAGGCCAATTTTAGATTTTTGTTATGGCAGCGCTTCACTTGAAGGCACCAATTTCTGTATTTATCTGTATTTATTCTGTATTTATAATGCTCACTGCTGTAATAGAGACTGTCACAGAATTAGAGAATTTTGAGATCTTGTAGTACATCCCCTTCCTCATTTTAAGAATCAGGAACCAAGGCAAGAAACAATGAAGCCTGCCCAGAGCCACGCAGAGAGCTGCGGCTGTAAGTTACCAGCCAGACTGGGCCTTGGCGATCGATCTTTGCCCCTTCAGCCCTTAGCTCAGCCGGGCACATACTACAGGCTTAGCGGGTATCTTCAGCTGAACTGCAAACGTGTAGTCTGACTCTATCACAGCATCACTGAGGTTCAGACAAAAAGAGATGAAGGAAGAAAAATTCAGGAAACAGAACTTCAGTAAAAATACCTCAAGAAATGTCTAGATTAAAGGAACTATGTGAGTTTGCTATGTATCTTTTGTAGATTTTCATGCTTTTAATCTTAATCACAATGCTAAGGACATTTTGATAACATTGTTTTGAGATAGCTGTTTTGATAGAGTGTTAAGAATAAGCCATTTAATATTTAGCTTAAAAAATATTGCCAAATAGTTGGCCCAGGGTATGTCCCCTTAGCCCTGGTTCCCATTCTTCCTTTCACCATCTCTGAGCTTTGAGTGAAGGATGTGTGGAGAGGGGGTCATACTTGTGGTGAGATGGGCCAAGGTTAAGGAAAGGGATGGTTTGGGGAATTAAAAACTACTATTTTTCTATTCTGATGCTGTGTGGGAAGCGGCCTACTGAACTTTATGTGTCAATGCCCTCTGCCACGCCATACCAAAATGTAAAGGCAGAACTGCAGAGTGTAGCCCGCATGACACTTTGAGTGTGGGACAACGCCCGGTGCGCCACAGGGCTCCACAGTTCTGTCTTTTGTTAATCCAGGTGGTATTTATGAAATACCTGTTCTGTACGAGGCCCGTGCGGGCACTTTAAGAAATACGTACAATGTGATTCAAGTATTGTGCCAGGATCTTACAGACAGTGTAATCGATCAAATTTCAAAGACATGTACTGGACCGTAGTATTGGGCATCATGTTTTCGAAGGTGATAAAAATTTGCATGGACAAAAATGTCACCCTTTTGAATCCTGTTTTTTCCCACATAGGTAGAGAAGATAAGCTTGGAGTCAGTTTTTTATGGAATTTTCTTTGTCCTTCAAACCTAAAAAAGGCCTGGTCAGATAATATAGGCCAGATTCCCTGTGGAGGTGTTCTTTCCATCTACATGGGAACTTTAGCAGTTTCTGGATGAGCATCTCTCTGGTTTATAAATCAAATTCAGTATAAAAGTTGAATTTGCTTTTGTGGACTTTTTTTTAAAAGAACAAAGGTTGGGTAATAAAGAATGTATTTACTGAGGTTAATTGTTAGGGGTGCTTTCTTTATAACTTTGTAGGATGTTGTAGTGAATCATCCTAGAGAATAAATAAATTCTCATGCAGAATCATTCTATAAAGATTAATTATGTCAAGCTGACCTTAATTTATGTGGAAACTTCCTTGTTCTTTTAAAAACTCTTTTATAGAGGAAAGAGTAGAGTGTGGACATGTTTATTATTGCAATGCTAAGTTTAAGTGTAGATGGTGTGCCAAAGAGTGGGTTGTGTATACTGGTTGTCATCTGAACAGGACTTTTCAGAAACTAATTTAAATATCAATTGAGATTCTTTCATCATTTACTTATTTTTCATTTTGATTTAGAGGCTATGTGTTTTCCAGTACTCCAGTTCTTAGGCATAGAAATAAATTTATCTTCATTGGTTATCTGGATAAACTTGAGTACAGACACAAAAACAAAACACACAAATAAGAAAGAAAAGTAAACTTTTTCGTTAATCAAAGAAATGCAACTTAAAATCTAGCATGGTATTTTTCTCTTGTCGATAAATTTTACAAAAGGTAGATGCTAACCTATGTTGGTGAAGGTGTAAGTAAACACACATCTTTATACATTGTTGAGGAATGTTTAGATTAATAACAAACAATAAACTCTCGAGAAGTATCATTTTGCTTATCCTCATGTGATTTTCTTTACATTTTTTTTTTATTGAAGTGTAGTTGATTTACAATGTTCTATTAATTTCCGCTCTACAGCAAAGTGATTCAGTTACACACAAACATATATATATATATATAATATATATACACTTAAAAAAAAATCCTTTTCTCTTATGATTTATCATAGGATATTGAATATAGTTATCTGTGCTCTACAGTAAGGCTTTGTTGTTTATCCGTTCTATGTATATAACAGCTTCCATCTGCTAACCCTGAGCTCCCACTCCATCCCTCCCCCCACCCGTTACCCTTGCAGCCACCAGTCTGTTTCTATCACCAGCCTGTGATTCTCTTTCTGTTTCATGGATGTGTTCATTTGTGTCATATTTTAGATTCTGCAAATAAGTGATATCATATACTTTTTGTCATTCTCTTTCTGACTTACTTTACTTGGTAGATGATCTCTAGTTGCATCCATATTGTTGTAAATGGTATTATATCATTCTTTTTCATGGCTTAGTGGTTTTCCACTGTGTCTGTATGTGTATATACATATATATGCCACTGATGTGATTTTCAGAATAATAATCTTACCATGTATTAAATATATAAACCATTTTAAACTAGAGGCATATTTTTGTGTCAAAAGCTTCAATATTAAAAGTAATCCAAGGGTGATTGTAAAAGGATGGATGTTTCCCTGGAGTCCCTCACTTTAAGGGGAGTTTGTGTTCCCATTTATTTGTTTGGAGGAATATAGGTCAAGGACTATGATGGATCCAGAGTACAGTACAATTGATATAAACTTATTTTAAAATTAAGGATATTAGCTTAAGTTTATAATTCTTACTTCCAACTAATCTGAGGATTAATCATGACCTGATGAAAACATCATTGCTTAGAGCTTAGGTCTTGGCTTTAATCTATCATCGTCTTTGACCAGAGGACTAAATGAGGCAACATCCTGGTTTCATAGGTGTGTGGATCCAGGGAGGCAGGAGGCCCTTCGACCAGTCATGACCTTCATTCCACAGACCCTCCACCTCCATAACCAATTCCTCTTTCATTGTAGTTTCTCCTTTATTTTGCAATTTTTGCTTCCAGAGAAATATCTCAAGCCCATTCCTTCTCTGTTCAAATGATTTCAGGCAGTGGTGCCAGCAGAACAAACTAACAGGTAGGAGGTATGCAGACATACTCATCTCTAAATCATCATGCTTTAAGTCAAGGTAACATTAACTTTAGTGTAACATTTTAAGGTACTATGAGATATGGCTTAAGATAAGATTTTTTAAAATCTGATTTTTTCCTAGTTCCTTTTATTTTGTAGGTAAAAGAATAAGGGTCTCAATATTACTAAGTTGATTGGGATGTGGAGAGTGAGAAGCTGCTATTTTGGGTGAACATTTGATGAAAAGAGATACTAACAAAGTTGTGTCTAGCTCTCATCTGCATGACTTTTTTACAATAAGAAAAGAAAGCTCACCACTAACTCTGTGCATTTGGGTGCGGACCCAAACATAAGCTCCATACTGCTCAATCAATTTAATATTAACACAGCTGGAGACTATCTTTTACAAAGCAAGGGAATCTTTAGAATCTGTCACCATGGTTCTTTTAAAACCATTTAGCATCTCTATTGTTATTAAATAAAACACTCGGATTTAGGGAAGATCAAAGAAATGACTCATCAGTCCATCACCTCAGAAAAGGATGTATATCTGGCATCTGAATATCACCGGGCCTCAAAAGAGATTGTTAGCCTAGTGAAAGAAAATTACCCTGCTCAGAAAATCATGCTGACGAAAATGCAAAGGTTCAGGAAAGAAAACAAACAAAAAGCAAACCACCCATTTACAGGCTATAACTCTTTGAACATTCTGTCTCTCCCTGTTTTACTAATCCACTTTGATTATATCATTATATATTTAATGGGCACATGGCTGAATAATGGGGAGAGAAAGAACACCCAGAACAAAACAGGAAAATCCTGTCCTGGATCAGCCTGGAGCATTCCAACGTGTTGTCAAAAGTGGAACTACCATATCAAAACTGTCATTTCACGGATAATGGTGCTTAGAGCAAAGCTAGGTTGAAAAAATTGTTTTAGCAATGTATTAATGAGTAGTACAGATGGCCACTGACTATGGCAGAAATCACCATACTTGAAATGGGTATTTGAAAATGGGCTGAAAACTGAGATTCAATTCATGGTCTCATTCTCCTGCCTCTCATGCCCACACATGCTGAATTTGCAGTTGCTCTAAGCAGATATACAGATGTCACTGTGTGTCATTGTTCAGTATGAAGCCTTAAGAAGATTGGAAGCTTGAATACCTACAGAGTGTTTCTTCAGATGTTTTCATTCACATTAGTGTTATCAAGATAATTGTATAAAGCATTATGGCTTTGATACATGCAATTATATCGTGGTGGTGTTTTAGTCGCTAAGTTGTGTCCGACTCTTGTGACCCCAGGGACTGTAGCCTGCCAGGCTCCTCTGTCCATGGGATTCTCCAGGTAAGAATACTGGAGTGGGTTGCCATGCCCTCCTACAGGGGATCTTCCTGACCCAGGAGTCTAACCCAGGTCTTTCTGCATTGCAGGCAGATTCTTTACTGAGTGAGCAACGAGGGACACTTTTTCATATAAGTCATAACTAGGGATGGCCCAGCATTCACGCAAAATAGGATGAGGTAAATACCAGAACCCTACAGAGAGGATTCTATGAAATATACCCCATGAACCCTAGTTATGTTTTGTTTTTGTTTTTTTTTTTTTTAGTTTAAAGTATATGTGTAACTTGGAGAAGGCAATGGCACCCCACTCCAGTACTCTTGCCTGGAAAATCCCATGGATGGAGGAGCCTGGAAGGCTACAGTCCATGGGGTTGCTGAGGGTCGGACACGACTGAGCGACTTCACTTTCACTTTTCACTTTCATGCATTGGAGAAGGAAACGACAACCCACTCCAGTGTTCTTGCCTGGAGAATCCCAGGGATGGGGGAGCCTGGTGGGCTGCCGTCTATGGGGTTGCACAGAGTCGGACACGACTGAAGTGACTTAGCAGCATATGTGTAACTATTGAGGAGAAGTTTGCTTACTGCTGAATATTATCTCCAACCTCACTGTGGGTTCATTTTACCCTCTCTGAGAAATACTTGTATAGTGAATAGAAAGTCCTTCAAAAGAGGAACTGGTGGAACTGCCTCTGGTCCCAGTTCTGCTGTTGGCTGGCCCTGTGACCCCAGAGAAGATCTGTTAGGGCCACAGGTAGGTGAGGAGAGAAAGACATTCAACTTTTCACTCAGCTCTGAAGATTCCGTTTCCAGAAAATAGCTTATTTGCTTGTAGTTTTGTCTTTATCATTACAATTATTTTAAACATTGAGGACTAATGAATGGTATTAAGGGAATGCTATTAGTAAGATTTAGCAACTACTTAGCTTGCCAACTAGCAGTGTAACTTACAGTAAGAACATGACGTCCAACCTTAAAAATAAAACTAGTCTATTCATATAGGTATTTCTGCTGAATTTAAATAAAAAGTGTTTTTTTTTAACTTTTAATTTGATCTACTTTAATTTTATCCAAGAAATTATATTCAGTGTTTTCAAGTGAATTTTATGCAGAATGTATCTTAAATAATTTTGCTTCCTAATAATCCCATCCCTCTCATTTCTCCTATGGTAAGCCACTTTCATTTTAAAAATAGACCTGCTCTACGAGACTTCACTTGGCCCTAGATGTTGTCCTCTTATGCGAGTTATTTAATTTAAAAATAGAACTGTCTCAGTAGATCTGTATCAACTAGTTTATGATCGTTTCTATCTGGAGTAAACTCTAATTAGGCAGGCAGTTCTGTGGAGTCATGCTTGGGAGCATTATAATCCAGTTATCTTTTCCTCCTTGGTGATGTGACAGAAGGCTTTTGTGTCCAAGTTGATGATTTCAGTGTATTTAACTTATAAGTTTTTTCTTAGGCTAAATGTAAGTCCCTCGAGGGCTGGGGGAATTTTATAATTTGGATGAAAAAGAGATTACCGTTGGAAAGTCATTAACATTTAGCATTTTTGTAACAAGTAATCACTGCTAGACTGTTTTTAGATCAACCAAATTACTTTTTAACCTAGAGCAATTTTAATTAAAATTCAACTGTACATTTTGGGCATATTAAAAACAATCAGTATTTCTGTGAGGACATATTTCTAGAGTATAAGTGTATGAAACACCACTAAACAATAATAAGGAACAATTTTTCTATTTATTGAGTTTAAGTTGTTTTAATTTTTCAACCTTTAAACAAAGTCTGATTTTACAAAAAAATCTCATAATGTTATAAATTAAATTACTATTGATTTAGTGATATTTTGGAGAAGGCGATGGCACCCCACTCCAGTACTCTTGCCTGGAAAATCCCATGGACGGAGGAGCCCTGTAGGCTGCAGTCCATGGGGTCTCTCAGAGTCAGACAGGACTGAGCGACTTCACTTTCACTTTTCACCTTCATGCATTGGAGAAGGAAATGGCAACCCACTCCAGTATTCTTGCCTGGAGAATCCCAGGGACAGGGGAGCCTGGTGGGCTGCCGTCTATGGGGTCGCACAGAGTCGGACATGACTGAAGCGACGCAGCAGCAGCAGCAGCAGTGATATTTTAAGGCCTTAATTCTAAAAAGAAATCCTTTTGCCTTACACTTTTAGAGATGTAATTATTTGTTCCTTCCAAGAAGTCTGGAACTTAAGTTATAGAAAATGAATGTAAAACATGTTATGCATCACATACTTTTATTATTAATTATATATGGTAACCTAATACAGCATACAGTTTGATACATTTTATGATTATTTTTTGAAACTGGGCTCTCTATCAGACCTGATTGTTCAGTCAGATTTATGAGTTCATCATCAGCAAGGATAAGTGCTTCCTCAGATGATCTTTTGTAGAATTGTGCTATATGATCCCATCTCGAAAAGTCTTGTTTTTTCCTATCCAACCAGCAGAGAGCACTTTAGTTTGTAATATGAGCATTATATATATAAATGAATGTAGTCAAGCTCTTGCTTTATCAAAGAAATGGGCCAGACAGTTATCTTCTAAACTATAGCCTTACTCTTTTCTGTCAATTTCGGTTTGTTTCATTAATTTCCTAAATTTTGCATTATTTAAACATACTTTCATAGTTTAAAAGAGTTATTATAATGACTTTGTCCCAAAACACAGTCTTGTTATTTGCTTGGTCAAAAATTTCATGTTAGTTGTATTTTGTGTGTTTCATAATCCTAATTAGTTTGTAAATTTTTACGTGAATGGATTAAATTTAGTCTCAATTTCTGTACACCTTTGTTTTTTTTTTTTTAAGAGGGTCTCATACTCTGTGAATATTCAAATATTGTTGATAAAGACTTTTCTAGAGAGATGATTCAACTCAGTAAGTGTTTAGACACTAAGAATCAAAATGTCAGAAATCTACTGTAAATAAATATACTGTCTTTGTTGCGTGACTAACGAAGAATGCAGAGATGTTGGTAGCCTGGTTGGTTGTCCTGCTTACATCCTTGACTGTAATCGGAATTTGTCTAAAGCACCTGTTGTTGATTAGTTGCTCAGTCATATCTGACTCTTTGCGACCCCATGTACTATAGCCTACCAGGCTCCTCTGTCCATGGATTTTCCCAGGCAAGAATACTAGAGTGGCTCGCCATTTCCTTATTCAGAGTATTGTCCTGACTGAGGGATCCAACCTGTGTCTCCTGCATTGGCAGGCAAATTCTTTACTGCTGAGTCACCAGGGAAGCCCGTCTAAAGCATCTACTTCACCTTCTTCCCTTTACAGGGCCACAACTAATAAGCCCTGGCTGATCCGATTGAAGTAAATGAAAGCTTGAGGTGGTATATGTACAGCCAGTTCCCCTATTTTCCTTGTTTTTGAACATGATGAAGGTTTGAATCATAGAAGAAGTTGAAAGGTTTATTCCGCTGCATCATGATTTTCTACTTTTCATTGCATGACAAGAGGAATATTGAGAAACAGCAGCAGAAAGTTGGAAATGTGGGTAGGTAGCAGTTCCAAGTCAGAGCAGAAAAGGGTTAGATGCCTGAGGCCATTTGGAATTCTGGCCACACCAGACTTACAGAGATGTGCATTACTGTAATTAAATAATGTGGAACGTCACGGTGGAGAAGTAGCTCGAGCAGCTAACCCACTACTGGTAGAATCCGTGTCGCTCTTTGCAGGGTCACTCACACCCCTGTTTCCCAGCCTGCTGCCATGGGGCTGCCATCTCAAGAATCCCCCATTCTCAGCTCTTTCCAGGGGACTGGTGGTTCGACACATAGGAAACGAAATGTTAACTGCATATAGACACAACCTCTTTTACAAGACAGGTAAAAAATGGGGAATATTTTAGCATAAATATCTATCCTTTTGTTCAATATTTTAGCATCATTTCTTCAAACCAGTGCTAAATCTTTCCACATGCACCCCTGAAAACTGGCCCCTGTGACATGTTTTTCCCTGTAAGTCTGTGCTTTATATTAATTTTAATCCAGTTTCTCCCAAGTAAATATGTTAATATTAATTTTAATCCAATTTTTCCTGAATAAAAATGTTTGAGTGAGGAAATAATATGATTCATTCCTAGCTTCTGGGCCCCTACGGATGGATCTGGCCTTGCTCTTCATTGTCTTCTCCCCTTTGTACTTGTTCCTGCCTTTCTACCCTGCACCTGTGTCTGTTAAGTGCCCAATAACGAGGTCCATCACAATCTTGGTGATCACCCACAGTAGCTCATAGAACCTTGTTCCTTCCTGAGTTAGTATGTGAATCTGGCACTCTCTAAGAGACACTTAAGTGACAACTTCTGATAGGAATTCAGCTGTATTTAAATGGATGGAAGGCCTGGTGAGGGAGTTTCCACCTAGATATGAAGCCCCCAGATACTCAGGAAACATCCCGAAGCCTTGGGCTCAGCATGGCCTGCAGTGGGGCAAGTGTAATGTGTAATCATGGTCAAGAAGCACAGAATGTGTCTGCCACATAGACAGCAGCCTTGCTGTTAGTAGTTCCTGACTATTCTGGAGGACTTCTAGTTGGGTGGTTGGTGTATTCATGGAGAGACACCAATACTTAAATATGAACGGTTGTAAATTGCGGATAGGGCTTCCTGTAATTAGCCTTTCTTCAGGAATCTTTAATTGAAGGTTGGCTGTTTGCCCATCTTTTGGCTTATCCTATTAAAAAAAGGTAATCATGGAGAAAGTGTAATGTGTGGTTTTTCAACTAGTAGTAGGTCTCTTTTATTGTTTGAATCATTGAGTGTTTCTTAAGAACCAGTAACCCGATCTTTTATCACTCCCGGGACCGCCTCCTCCTCTGCTCTGCCGATGCATTCAACACATGTGTTCGCCTGGGAGGCCCAGCAGCACCAGAGCAATTTACATTCGGTTTCCCAGCCGGCGAGGAGCAGCAAATCAGCCTCTGGGAAGGCTTCGGAGACTTGTCGGCAGTCTGTAGCTTATTTCTGTGAGGCTGTGTGTGTGTGTGTGTGTGTGTCTGTGTGTCTGTTTCTCTCTCTCAGCATTTACAGGCTGGAATTACCGTGGAGGAACAAGCAACAGAGTGTTGTCAAGATTTTATCTCAGGGTAATGATTAGTTAAAAATGAAAGGCTGAGATACTGATTTTCGGTAGAGGAAGAATTGACCGTTTGATGTAGAAACCCCCAGTTTTCTTCCTGAGGCAAGCTGAACAGGGCGACTGCAGCCCGTGGCTCTGACAGCAGCAGGGGCTGGGTTTCAGCGGTGGCTGCTGGCCTGGGGAGCACCCGTAAATGGACTTGGGGCTCAATGCTGTGACTCTTTGTCGTGGCTTTGGATGTGGGAATACCGGTGGTGATCTGCTGTCTTTTATAAACTCACCTGATTTAAAGGAAAGATGAGTGAAGAACCAAAGGAGAAAAACGCAAAGCCTGCTCACAGGAAGAGGAAAGGGAAAAAGGTAAGAAATGAATAAGCAACATGTTCTCTTGTATTGTTCTCTGGCTCTGGGGAGAGTGATCTCTAGGCTGGATTTTTCAGAGATGGGATTTTACGAAGCTGCTAGAATCAGAATGCTTTTGTTTTCCTGGGCTATTAATGGGTGTGTTCTGTGTTAGGGGAAAGCATCACAACTCGGATACATTGCTAAAATATTTCCACAGTTAAATATAGTCATTTAGGTTTCACTGAAGTGGTGTGTTTTTCATAGTGATATTCAGGATTATTAAGTAAACACATGTCCTAATTATGTGGGTGGGTTTTTTTTCGCCTTTAAATTTTCCAGAATGCTTGTTAATCAACAGGGTACAATTACTAATGAATATTATTACGGTATAGACGTTAACTTTAATACGTATATTAAGCCAACTGAGGGAAACCTATAGTTATACTTTAAAATTGCAGCATGGAGGTGAACTCCATTTTAATTATTGATCAGCTTATGGCTGACAAATCTCAGGTTTGCAATTGACTCTGCAGTAGTACAGCCCTGTGCCAAATTTGTCCATTGTAATTTACAAAATCAATTTTCTTTTCCATATAAATTGAAGAATCTTTGAAATAGTAATAGGAGGTGATTATTGTAAACCTGTAGATTCATTTTGATTTTCTTGCCTGTGTATATCTTGAAATGTTCTCCTAACTTTTTCATACATTTTGAAATGGGTGGGGGTTGTAATTCCCTAGGTCTGACATTTGCTTTTGATCCACTGTGGTTTATAAACTGGCTTCCATAGGGCGTGCCACTGGTGGAAAAGACAGTTGTATATATGTAACAGAGAAAAACAAATCCTTAAAATAGGATTCTAGTTTATAGCTGTTGAAGAAAAATGTGGACGATATTTTTTTGATCCATACTCAACATTTTCAGATGTTATTAGGACAGTTATATATAATTAGCACTATTGTATGTAATTTTGACTCTTTAAATGCTTCTTTGACCCAATGTAATGTATGCTCAGCCAGTGGACTCATAGAGCATGGTTGTTATAGTGGAGAAGATAAAGATTTCAACCTCTCGTTGAATTGTCAGGCATTTAAAATTTTTTCATAATCTCTTCATTATTTATGAAAAGGTTCATTTGAATATGGTGTTCTTAAAAGAGCTACGCTCAGCAGACTACTCGGAGGACACGCTGACCAACATGCCAACATTCTAGGGCAGTGGTTCGACATCCTACAGATGGTGAAGCTGTGTGTGCTGACTTGAAGTCAGCCCCGACTCCCCGTGCATTGTCTCCTTGGGGGTTGATGATGTTGCAAAGGTGCTGTCCTGATTTCCCAAGGGAGCAGGTTGCAGCTGCTCAGCACATATGATTTGTTTAATGCCCGGCAGGATGGTTCTGGTCTCCAGGAAAGGTGTCAGCTTTGCTCATGTTTATGAGATATGGCCTTAAGTGTCTGACAGGCTCCACCATGACTCTCAGCAGTGTCACAGGGAGCCAGACAGACGTCATGAGTCCTGACAGTGCAGCCCAGATTAAAGTGAGCAGTGGCTGGGTCAACTGTAAATCATTGAGCTTTTAAGTGGACTCCTTTAACATGGGCTCTTTTTTCCTCTCTTCCTTGAAATTTTTCCAGCCATGTTCCATTTCTCCTCCTATTAGGTTATCCTGCTCAGAGCACAATTTAAGTCCGTTACTTTGAGCTCTTCCATACTCTACCAGCTGCTGCCAGGGCCCTCTTTCCAAAAGCCTTCCTCCTCACTCTGCCCCAGGCTCTGCCCTAGGACCTTCCAACCACCTCCCCACCCCCGCCAACCTGCTCAGTGAAATCCAACTTCCTGAACACAGAGTTTGAGGCCCTTCCCAATCTTACCAGTACCCACATCCTGGGCTTTTTCCCCCCTTCACCATTAACTTCATTCACATCTGATTCTATCCACTGAAGTTCCCCCAGGTTCTTGAATCAACCCGTTTCTTCTGATGCTTATCTTTTATCTGTGGAGAAAACATTTCTGTGCCAGCCTACTTGGTGAAATCCTACCCATCCTTGCAGGTTCAACCTGGATCTCATCTTTTTTCTTGAAATCTGTTGATTCACCCTAGTTAGAAGTCAGTTGCTCTTGTGGATGGACATAGCACCAGATACTATCAGGACACCTGACACAGTTCTACTTATTTTTCCCCCAAGTTATCATATTCCTGTGATCACATTAAACCTACTGGTACTCACCTCAGGAGGCACTCAGCATATTCCTTGTATACAGTTGACAATAGATTTCTCACTGAAGCTATCTCTACCATTTGCCGAACAGAACTCACCAAGAATTTTTAGTGTTAGAACAGATGCATGTCTATTTTAAATTAATAGGCCTTTTCTTCCCATATTTTCTGGATAAAGGGTACAATAGGATTTGTTTTTAAACAAACACATACACAAATATGTGTGTGTGTATTGTAATTTCCATTTCCTTCTAAACCAAATTTTTCTCAAGGTCTCTGGGTGTTTCAGATGACCTACACTGCAGCATTGGTGGGTGTGGTCAAACGAAAGCATTTCAGGAGGGAAATACATGAAACTTGCCAAATTTCATTGCAGTAAGCTACCCAAGTATTTAAAATTTGTCCTAGTTACTTATGGAATTATTTTAATATAAAATTTAGTGTGGAATCTTTTTTTATATAGGAATATATCTCAAAATGGTCTTAAAAATTATGTTGGTACGGAGTGTTTTCAGAACAGATCACATGCTTAGGGCATTTGGGTATAATGTCTCTCATGAGATGATTAATATTGGAGTCAGCCAGATAACTCTGATGGAATCATTATATTATTCCTTTGTTAGCACAGAGTGAGTATTTTGTATTTTGCTCAGGAATATAAGGATTGATTGAAAGTGATGTTAAGAAATGATTTTTCTGATAATTTTTATATTTTGTGTGAAGAGGATGTGTGTATGTGTGTGTGTGTGTGTAAGTGTGTGTTTGTGTGTTTTTCACATTCCATTTCCTGTTTCTCTTTATGCTGGTTGCAAGAGAAGGATTTACTGCAAGATAGAAGACCTAGGCCCTGATGTAGTCCTGCTTCTAACTTAGTATCATGTGTTGGATAAAGCAATCAAACTCTTTACTGATAAAATAAGGTTCATATACCTGTCATAACTATTGGGGATATTATGAAAGTAAAATAAAGCTAGTAGGGTTATATTTTCAAACAGGTTTTGAAATGGAAACATCCAAATTCAAAGTGGTTATCATCATGGAATTTCAAACTTGCTGAAGAGTGGCTGTTTCTATAGCAGAAATGTGACAAGTGAGGACGTATTATTCCAGCTGATATTATATTGCCAGGGGTGCTTAGTTTAACTAGACACCAGAGAGTAAGTGTAAAAGTGGCATGTAATGATTTTATTTATTTACCACCTGCATTAGCCAGCTCGGGCTGCCATAACAAAATGCTGTAGACTGAGTGGCTTAAGCAACAGAAGTGTATTCTCTCACAGCTCTGGCGAGTGGAAGTCTGAGGTCTGATGCCAGCATGATGGGATTCTGATGGGTCTCTTCCTGGCTTGTAGACGGCTGCCTTCTCTCTGTGCACACAGTAGCTTTTGCTTGGTGTGTGCGAATGAAGGTCTCGCCCTCTCTCCTCCTTCTTATAAGGCCACCACTCCTGTTGGGTTAGGACCCTCCCTTATGACCTTGTTTCACCTTAATTCCCCCTAAAAGCCCAGACTCCACATATAGTCACTTAAAGGATTAGGACTTCAACATGTGAAGTAGAGGGGTGGGGAAATGCAATTCCAATCCATAGGAGCATCCAAAGATGGTTCCAAGGAAGTCTGGGTTCTCAAATTAAATATGCTTAATAAAGCATGTTATGGTGATTGAAGCCCTTTCAGTTAATTTAGTTATTCAGCAGGTGTTATATAGTGGAGATGCTATGTATTGGGCTGGAGCAGAATCCAGGCACAAAGAGTAAGGGTATCAAATAAAGCTGAGTTTAGGTTCCACTGGTGCAGAAAGGAGGGACTAGTGAATCCATTTGAGGATGACATCAGGGAAGGATAGACAGAGGAAGACATGCTCAAATTGATGTTTAAAAGATATGTACTTTTCAAGTGTTCCCCTGAGGGTAGGAGGCTTCCAGATAGACCGTGGGGGGGAGGGGGGATGAAAGATAAAGATCTGAAGTAGCCTGGTGTGCTTAGGGATCTAAACATAGTACAGTGGTGTGTTATCATAAGACATGGGAATGGAGAAAAAAACAAGGACCATCTCGAGGAGTTTAAGCTAAATACCTTTTTTTTTTTTTTTTCGGTCCTGGTATTTAACAAAAGGCTTTAAGCAGATGAGTGATCAAAGTAAGATTTGCTTTTTAGGAAAACATCCCTAGTGTTTGGTAGACATGCTTGGTCTGTATTTTACTCCATCATTCCATCTGGTAGGAATACATGTCATTATGTCATATAGTTTCATTGCCAATGATTAGTGTGGAATTAGTCCCTTGAGTCTTTTCAGTGATTTATTTTATTTTTTTAGTGTCAGATTAAAGAAAAATGCTTATTTAGACCCTAGCAGGTAATGAGTGCAGTGAGTTTGCTGTTTTGTAGGATATTTCAATAAAGGGATTTTCATCATTTTAGTTCAGTTGCCTTTTTCATCTTTAGAATCCAAAATAATTTGCTCTGTGTGAATTTTTATTTATAGTTTTTTTTTTTCTTCTGAGGGTAGACATCACAACATTCTCTCTTTTTCTCTTATGCCATGTCCTTGCCTTATGTATGAGAGCTGTCCTTGTTTCTTCTCTGATGTAGCTTAAATTATCGATGTGTACTCATTTCTTGAGGGATAGTCAGGGGAATGTTCATTTTTGATTTTCATTCAGTATTCCTAATGCTCCTGAATTTTCATTGTTAATGAAATGAGAGTCTCTCATGAGAGTGCTTTGAATACCTAACTCCCTCTTTTAAAGTGATGCTGGGCTGTCATATCAAAAGCATATGGCAGTTATTTCGACCTGTAATTTTTATTTGTGTGTTTGGACATTGTTCAATTTGCTCACAACTGCTCCACGAGCAAATAACCTCTTGAAGTGTTTTGTTGGTGTTTGGGAAGAGTTATTTGAATTATGATTCACTGAGCTGAGCATGATCATGTGTCCAATGCACTGTAACTTCTGAGGGGCTAATGATACACTCCCCCTCAAGTGGTTTTCATATCTTTTATATGCATTTATATGCATTAATATCAAATGTTTTTTCTCAGTTTTTTATAGTTAGAAAGTAAATTGTATTAGTCTCATAATATTCTTCCTCTTGATTATTAATCTTTCTATCACAAATGCTATCAACTTCAAATGTGTCAGAAGCAGAAATTTTGACTCCTCCAATAATTAATTTATAATGGTATTTTCCTGAACTTAGCATTGGAGTTTGCTCCTTTTAATACACAGATTTCCATGTTGTCTTTGTTCAAGTTTTTTGTGCTTTTGAAACTTTCCTTTTGTAGGGAGAGATTGAATGGATTAAGAGAACCTGGGAAATTGCTTCTTGATTTCAGAATTTCATAAAATAATAGATCATACTGCCTTTAAAAAATCAAATATAGTGAGGTAGGTTACCTGGAGGTTTTTTTTCAAATTTTTTGTTAAAGCTTGGTATAAATGTCTTTTATGTATAGCAGTAGCACTGTGGCCCAGGCTCTGAGCATGGCTTTTAAAGCAAGGGACTATCATTCCACAGGTTCACAATCCCTTCGCCATAATTTCGGAATCCAAAACAAAAACCTGAAAAATTCTTCCCATCTTCTTTGGCGGTAAAATCTGACCTAAGCTGAACTCATTTGGCAACAAACCTGTACTGACCTTATGTGAAGCTATTTATAGTCTTTATTTATCCTCCTTAGTATGAATATTCATATGTTTTGCTCCAGAAGTAAAAATCCTTTGTTTATGAGGTGCTGTCCCAAGATGCTGCTGGGGCTGTCTATAGCACTGGTATATACCGTTCTAAAATCTGAAAGGTTCTGAATTCCTAGGTGTTTCTGGCTGCAAGGAGTTCAGATGTGTGAATCTGTACTGACTTCTGAGCTGGGGCTGAGGATGAGCCAGTAAGACTAAAGGTTAGCTTGGAGTGTGGGGGAGGGGGCCTTTTGTCCTTAATAAATTCCAGATAGAATGGAGCTCTGTAAGGCCGGGTGCTGTATCAAAGGTCCCTAATGCAGTTTTCAATCTTGTAGGAAAAATTATTTCCAGGTGCATTCCAACAGATACTGGCTTGCTTAGTAATAAATCTGAACATTTGGACAGGGTGGGGGAGGGTTTTAAAGATGTTTATAAAGCATGTTTTTCTTTTCTTTTAAAATTTTTATATAGTGAATTGTGGCTTGTCAATAAGAAGGAAAAAGAAAAGGTCCTAATGTGTGGTTATATTTTTTAGGAAATTTTCAATTTTTTATTGTTCATCACCATTTGATGAGGTGATTTAAAATAACCCAGTTAATAATATGTTCTAAAAGAAAAGATACATACTTTGAAGAAATTATTGTTTAAATTGTTGTGCCTACTTGTCAAGAAAATACTGTTAATTATATGAAGGATAGTTCATTTCCCACAGTGAGCACATAAAATGACTTTCTCTGTCATCTATCTTAAAGAAAAATTCCCATTTATGGGCATATTTTTTACCATCACTTAATTTTTTAAAGTTTTCATTCTATTTTTCCTCTCTTTTCACATAATTGTAAATATAAAGCAATTTATTACATGGCTGTGCTAATAGCTTAAAATCTAGGAGTTTCTCTTGATTCCTTTTCCTCTGTTTTGTAACTCTCGTTATGGATTCCATCGGTGCTTCCCACACCTGAGAAGCAGTAGCAACAAAGCATACTTAAAACATGCTGTCATAAGACATCTCTTCAATATTTTAGAGATACCAGATGATGTGCTGGCTTTTACAGTATCCTTAAGAAAAATAAAACTCTAAATCATTTATGTAGTTTTAATGCTTGAGTAGAGTTTAAATTGGGAAAGTCAGTTTGCTGAAGGCGGGCTGTCTCTGTAGATAGTCTCAGAACTTTCACTCTTCACTCCTTCACAACTCACTTGTCTTTTAATTACGTGTTCCACAGCACATGGGAGATGTTGGTCTGGCATTTCTGCCATGTGTGTGTTTAAAATAAAGTATAATTTTTCCAAAAATATGAGCAAACTCTGGGAGATAGTGGAAGACAAAGAAGCCTGGTGTGCTGCAGTCCTTGAGGTCACAAAGAGTTGGACATGACTTAGTGATTAAACAACAAATAATCTTGAAAAGCTGCTTTATAGATGTATTGATGGTTTATCATTTTGGGCCTGCCTTAATACCATACCATTTGTTTTTTCAACAAATGTTTTTTGAACACCTATGATTCTAGGTGCAAGGGATTCATCAGGGACCAAGATAGACAATAAACAAAGTGGATACTAGCAGTAAGTCAAAAGAAAAATTCCACAAAAGGCAGCTATTAACAAAGAAAAAAATCAGAGAAGGGACAACTCCTATAGCTAGGGTGACAGGAAAGGCCTCCCTGAGAAGGTGACCCTTGAGCCGTGAGCTCAGTCACCACGGGGACTTGGTCGCTCTGGAAAGATAACATTTTAGGCAGAAGGAACTGTTCAGGAAAAGGTCCTCTGTGGTGTTTGGGTCCTGAGGAAAGAACATCACTTTAATGGACTTATGAACTTTAAAGATTTCTACACACAGCTCTCAAATGTTTTTTGTTCCCTTCCTGGAATTCAGTTAATGTTTTGTTTTTTAAGGGTAAAGGATAATATTTTAAGGAGTCAGCTTTGGAACTCTGGTATCTGAACAGTATAGCATCAGGTGAACTTGTGAAAATGATGAGCTTTTATTCCACTTTTCACTTTCCGTTCAGTGCTACCCATTGTTAATGATTTTTGTCTTAAGTACAGTGTGAGGAAGTTAAAAACTACTTGCAGAAACCCACATCTCTCTTTTTTATCAGAGTATAATTGCTTAACAATGTTGTGTTAGTTTCTTCTGTACAACAAAGTGAATCAGCTATTTATATATGTGTGTGTATATATATATATATACATACACATATATCCGCTTTCTCTTGAGTTTCCTTCCCACCCCCCATTCCACCCTTCTAGGTCATCACAGAACACCAAACTGAGCTCCTCGTGCTATATAGCAGCTTCTCGTTAGCTGTCTGTTTTACACATGGCAGTGTATATATGTCAGTGCCACACTCTAAGTTGGTCACACCCTCTCCTTCCCCTGCTATGTCCACAAGTCTGTTCTGTATGTCTGAGTCTCTATTCCTGCCCTGCAAATAGATTCACCAGTACCATTTTTCTAGATTCCATATATATGGATTAATACACAGTATTTGTTTTTCTCTTTCTGACTTACTTCACTTGGTATGACAGACTCTATGTTCATCCACATCACTACAAATGATCAAATTTTAATCCTTTTCATGTCTGAGTAATATTTCATTGTGTATATATACCACATCTTCTTTATCCATTCATTTGTTGATGAACATTTAGGTTGCTTCCATGTCCTTTATATTGTAAATAGTGCTACAATGAATACTGGTAAAACCCGTATCTCTAAGCGTCCAATTAACAATTACTTTCCTGCTGGTACACAGTCTACCTGATAAATTAGAAATACAAATACAGGCACACATCAGAAATGGAATTTAATAACCCTTGATATGATTGTTTATATACAATAATTTTTGCAAGGCACATGTAGGTAGTGTATGAAATGTACATTGCCTTAGAATATAGACTCCACAATATTATGTCATATTTACTGTAAGCATTTTGTGGATACTTAATGAAAAACTGAGCCCAGCAGAAGGCACAGTGGTAAAGAATCTGCACAAGATATGGGTTCAATCCTTGGGTCAGGAAGATCTCCTGGAGTAGTAAATGGCAACCCACTCCAATATTCTTGCCTGGAAAATTCCATGGACAGAGGAGCCTGGTGGATTGCAGTCCATGAGGCTACAAAGAGTCAAACATGAATGAGCAGCTGAGTACACACACACACACACAAACACAATGAAAAATTAAGTGATGATTGTAGCAAACCAAGCTCATTCCTTGACACAAAGCTTAATCTCTAGATAATTTATTCAACAATATTGTGTAATTTCCCTTTTTAATTTTCATAATACTAGCTTATTTAGTCTTTACATTCAGTGATTTCATCACTAGATAATTTACATTGGCCTTTTACAAAATTGAAAAATCTATGAAACCTTATCATGTTATCTTCAATGATGATTTCACTGTTTTTCAATCTAGTTTGTTTTAACATAGTTGTTGTTCAGTCGCTAAGTCATGTCTGACTATTTTCAATCCTATGGACTGTAGCAAGCCAGGCTTCCTGTCCTTCACCATCTCCCAGAGTTTGCTCAAACTCATGTCCATTGAGTTGGTGATGCTATCTAACCATCTTATGCTCTGTGGCCCCCTTCTCCTTTTACCTTCAATCTTTCCCAGCATCAGGGTCTTTTCCAATGAGTAAGCTTGTCACATCAGATGGCCAAAGTATTGGAGCTTCAGCCCTTCCAGTGAATATTCAGTGTTGATTTCCTTTAGGATTGACTGGTTTGATCTACTTGTAGTTCAAATGACTCTCAAGAGTCTTCTCAAGCACCACAATTTGAAGCCATCAGTTCTTCAGCACTCAACCTTCTTTATGATCCAACTCTCACATCTGTACATGACCGCTGGAAAAACCATAGCTTTGACTATACGGATCTTTGTCGGCAAAGTGGTATCTCTGCTTGTTAATATGCTTTCTAGGTTTGTCATAGGTTTCCTTCCAAGGAGCAAGCGTCTTTCAATTTCATGACTGCAGTCACCATCCACAGTAATTTTGGAGCCCAAGAAAAGAATATCTGTTACTGTTTCCACTTTTTGTCCTTTAATTTGCCATGAAGTGATGGGACTGGATGCCATGATCTTAGTTTTTTGAATGTTAAGTGTTAAAGCCAGCTTTCACTCTTCTTTTTCACCCTCATCAAGAAGCTCTTTAGTCTCTTTGCATTATGCCTTTAGAGTGGCATTATCAGCATATCTGAGGTTATTGTTATTTCTCCTGGCAGTCTTGATTCCAGCTTGTGATTCATCCAGTATGGCATTTCACATGATGTACTCTGCATACAAGTTAAATAAGCAGGGTGACAATATACAGCCTTGACGTACTCCTTTCCTAATTTTTAACCAGTCCATTATTCCATATCCGGTTCTAAGTGTTGCTTCTTTGCCTGCATGTAGGTTTCTCAGGAAACAGGTTAGGTGTTGGCAATTTGATCTTGGGTTCCTCTGCCTTTTCTAAACCCAGTTTGTACATCTAGAAGTTCTCAATTCACATACTGCTGAAGCCTAGCTTGAAGGATTTTGAGCATAACCTTGCTAGCATGTGAAAAGAGTTCAATTGTATGGTAGTTTGAACATTCTTTAGCATTGCTTTTCTCTGGGATTGGAATGAAGCATGAACTTTTCCAGTCCTGTGGCCACTGCTGAGTTTTCCAAATTTGCTGACATATTGAGTGCAGCACTTTAACAGCAGCATCTTTTAGGATTTGAAATAGCTCAGCTGGAATTCTATTGCCTCCACTAGCTCTGTACTTGTAATGCATCCTAAGGCCCACGTGACTTCACACTCCAGAATGTCTGGCTGTAGGTGAATGACCACACCATCGTGGTTATCTGGGTCATTAACACCTTTCTTATATAGTTCTTTTGTGTATTCTTGCTACATCTTCTCAATTTTTTCTGCTTCTGTTAGGTCCTTACTGTTTCTTCCCTTTATTGTGCCCATCCTTACATGAAATGTTCCCTTGGTATCTCCAGTTTTCTTGAAGAGATCTCTAGTCTTTCCCATTCTATTGTTTTCCTCTATTTCTTTTAACTGTTCACTTAACAAGGAAGAAACATTAAAGAGGCGTACAGATGTTGAGTCATGATAGTCTGATTATTAATGAAAAAGATTTTGTGTATAATTATAGGTAATTAAGGGAATCATGTATTCAAGCAAATATTTATGAATAACTTCAAAGTTTCTTTTTAAAAACAAAAGCAAATGCAGTTTTTATTTTATGGATTCCCACCCCACTGCCCCCGCAGAGATGTTTATCAGAAATTTAATGGATTGCCTCCTACTATACATGTGGGGTTATTTCACTCAATCTGTTGTTTTGGACAAATAGAGAAGCACAGGAAACAGCTTGGTTTCAGATATTCAAAGTTCCCTGTTCTCAACCATTTATCAAGGCTTATCCTCCTCACCTGTTCTTTATGTCTTAAAACTAGAATATATGTAGATGCCTTTTACAGGTTCCAGGATTCCAGCCTTTCTTTTTAAACATTTCCTAATAAGTGTTTTGACGAATTGAGTTATGTGAGTGTGCTTGAAATAGGTGTTAACGACTTGTGTCAACACATTTGTGCTTGAGAAGTTCTCACTGTCTTTCACAGAATTTTGCTATTTTAGGGGTTCTCTAGAACAAAGCTCTAAAAATTAAGGTCTTCCATACTGTTGAAGTGTAAAAATTATGAAATGTCATTTTAATTGCTTACATTGACAAGTTATCTTTTCATAATTCACCTGAGGAAAATGCATTTAACACTGATCCCTTATCTCTATATAGAAAAGGTGTTTGGGGGTAATCTTTAGGTATTGTGTTACCATTCTTGATGTAATTTATAAACATGCCAATTACAGTTTTCTCTTCAGAAAGAAGATATACTAATGTAGCTGTGTATTAAATAAATGGGTCAACACGTGCTTTTATATTCCACCTTTAAAGCTTTTTTTGATGATCTTTAAAGTGGGAGTTCTCCTAAAAATATTATGATCATGGCTTTATGGTCAAAGGAGGATACTCTTCCTAGTGAATTGGCAAGAGACGAGAACAGAGTCACGTACACTTGAGTACGGAAGCCCTTGTTTGCTAGTTTGTAGAATGGGGATATTTCGCTTATGTAGAGGTTTAATGTGATGATAAAAATTGTATATGTCAAGTGTCTAGCACAACTCTTGGCCCAAAATAGGCATACAGCAGAGAGGAGCTGTGGCAGTCATTAGTGTCAAAAGCATTGGTAGTATTGGATTAGTTTGGGTATACTTACTACCTATGAGGAAAAGCAAAATTTGACAGATATAGTTTGTCATCTCCCCAAATCAGAATTCTTTTAATCGTTTTCATATGACTTCTTCTCTTTTCTTCTTTACAAATCAGGATAGCTTGTTTCATGATGATAAAATTAATTTGTAATGTCGATTTCCTACCACTTTAATAAGAAAATGGTAAATTGGTCTTCCAAACACAATGATCTTTTAAAAAAAAAAGATCTTTTGACTTGTTTTCAAAAATTACTTAGTCTATCTTTAGTGACATTTTGATTTAGAAACAGATTTATGGAACATACTGCATTATAATCATAAAAATGGGCAGAGTTTTCATTATATCTTTGTATAATGTTAACTTCTGATGGCACATGTTAAATGGGGTTTTGATTGTTAATATTTGTATACTGACATGGTAGTGTATGCTTTACTCTTGTGTTTGTGGTCTGAATATCTCCCACTCTGCATTTAACTTAACTATTTAGGATGAGGGAACAGGGTGGTATGGAAGACAGAATAACATGCTGAGGATTTTCTTCTTGTCTCTGGTGTAACAGCAGCAAAAGGTGGTGTGGTGGAAGGAATATGGGATTTAAGGATATTTACATTGAAGACATTTAAGACAATTTATATGGAAGTAGAAACATGTTCAGTGAATTTATCTGTGTGACATTGAACTGAAACTTCCCCTTTTCTAATTTCTGAAATGTAATTGAACCAGATTGTACCTTTGACACTTAACATTGCTTTCTACTAAAGATACTGAATTCATATTTTCAAAGCTGCCATGTGATAGGCGAGCTTTGGGGTGGTGTCCCTTGTGTTTGCTGGAAGGAGGCAGAGGCCTCAGAGAACCCCACCCTCTTGTAGTTAGTTGTTCTCTTTTAGTCGACATCTCTAATGTTATTTTGCCTCTAACACCATAGACCCGTTATTTCCCAAATTTGCATTCCAGTTTTTGTGTTTTTAGAATGGAAGTGTCAAGAAAACAAGAAAGATCTCCTGATCTTTCACCTTTCAAGTAGAATTCCAATTGCCATTCCATTATTGTATTCAACAACATCACCACATGAAACATTCTGAAGTTAAAACGTGGCATCTAAGTCAATTTTAGAAAGAACACACCAGTTGATGACACAGTGAGTAGTTGGCTCTTAATTTCTAGGCCTTTCATTGAAATCCATTCAGGGACAGTTTGTTCTTGGTTGACATCAAGATTGTGGACAGTTGGTCATTCTGACTTTTTTTTGCCCCAGTAAGATACATACAGCATAAAGTTTACCACTACAGCTATTTAAAAGTGAGACTCAGTGACATTCACTCCATTCAAAATGTTGTGTAACCGTCACCAGTACCTAGTTCCAGAACTTTTTATCACCCCAAATGGAACCCCTGCACACATTAAGCCATCATTCTATATTCCCTCTGCCCCCAGCTCCTGATGGCTACTGATCTGCTTTCTTTGTCTATGGCTTTATGCCTGTTCTGGATATTTCATGTGAGTGGTTTATATAATATGTGTCTTTTTGTCTCTGGCTTCTTTCTCTGGGCATATTTTTAATATTTATCCGTGTTCTTACATGTATCAGAACTCTTTTCCTTTTTAGCTAAATAATATTCCATTGTATGGAAATCCACATTTTGTCTATCCAGTCATCTGTGGATGGAAATTTGAGTTGTTTCTATTTTTTGGCTAATGTGAAGAGCTGCAGTGAACATTTGTGTATGAGGTTTTGTTTGAACATTGGTTTCCAGTCCTTTTTTTTTTTTTTTTTTTTTGGTTTGTTTTTGGTCACACTGTGAGGCTTGCAGGATCTTAGTTCCCCAACCAGGAATTGATCTCAGGCCCTGGCAGTGAAAGCTCTAAGTCCTAAGCACTGAACTGCCAGGGAATTCCTGTTTCCAGTTCTTTAGGGTATATTCCTAGAAGTAGTTGCTTGCTTGTATAGTAATCCCATAAACATTGTAAAACCAATTGAAGAACTGTCAGAATGTTTGGTATCTATTGTGTTCATATTTTGATTATATATTCAGTCATATGCTATATTATTCTTTTGCAGTTTGGGGGCTAAATTATAGTGAACATTTCTGTATCTTTATTATGTACAGAGAGATAGTAGAAACTTTGTAGAGAAAGACATTCACACTCACTCAGTCAGTTCAGTCGCTTAGTCGTGTCCGACTCTTTGTGACCTCATGGACCGCAGCACGCCAGACCACCCTGTCCATCACCAACTCCCGGAGTCCACCCAAACCCATATCCATTGAATTGGTGATGCCATCCAACCATCTTATCCTCTGTCGTCCCCTTCTCCTCCTGCCCTCAATCTTTCCCAGCATCAGGGTCTTTTCAAATGAGTCAGCTCTTCGCATCAGGTGGCCAAAGTATTGGAGTTTCACACTCATTGATTTACTGCAAATAGAGAAAAGAGCCCCTACTGGACTTGTAGTGAATGGAGCAGGTATACCCTGAAGCATTGGAGAAAAGTAAAATCATCATCTTGGGAACATTCCTGCTGAGAACTTTTATTCAAAATATTAAGTTTGAACAATGGTAGTACCGAGAAACTTTGCCATTTGTCTTATATCCCATAGCACAAATCCTTGGCTGTCCCAGATGAGAGCGTGTGAAATGGAATCTCCACATGAGGCCAGAAAAATAGATGGTGCATTTAGCCACATCTGGCTTCAGGTTTCTCCCAAAGACAAGTAATTTAGAGGCTTAAAATATCCGGCGAACTGTGTATTACGTATGTTTATGATTAACTGTGGGGCAAACAGTATATAATTTTCATTTTGTAGGGTAGCTTTAGTCATTCTCAGTTGTTTTTCTTGCAATATCTGGAAACAGAGGTTGCTGCTGGAACTGTCCAAAGAGGTTTCTGAACCAGGTGCAGTGGGACTGACAACTAGAGTCACTGTTTTGGCCAGCTTTTTGGGGCAAAACCCGGTGAGCTGTGGGCTTCCCTGGTGGCTCAGATGGTAAAGAATCTGGCTGCAATGCTGGAGACCTGGGTTTGATCCCTGGGTCGGAAAGATCCTTTGAAGAAGGGAATGGCAACCCACTCCAGTGTTCGTGCCTAGAAAATTCCATGGACAGAGGAGCCTGGCAGGCTATAGACTATGGGGTTGCAAAGAGCTGGACATGACTAACATACACAGGTGAGCTATATCACTGAGAGTTTCCTCCAAGAGCTACCTAATAGTGATTATAAGAGCTACCGAAGGTTGATGGCAAAATAAACAAGTTATTGCCTGTTTTGCTCTGTGGTAAACACTGCAGGCAAGAGAGAAATTTGGGAAAGATATTTGTTTGTGGGTCACATGATCTTTATAGAAGAAGCAGGAAAATCCCCAAGGTATTAGATTTCTAAATCTCTTCTAGGTAGCATAGGTATTTTGTTGTTTTTCTTTTCTTTCTTCCTTAATTTTTTTTGGTGGTACTTAACCTTATGAAAATGGCAATCCACTCCAGTACTATTGCCTGGAAAATCCCATGGACAGAGGAGCCTGGTAGAGAGGAGTCCACGGGGTCGCAAAGAGTCGGACATGACTGAGCAACTTCACTTTCACTTTCACCAACCTTATGAAAACAAGCAGTTAGTCAAGTTATTCCCCTGTCCACTGGGCAAAACTAGTGTTACCCTATAGATCATGTTATAATACTGAGGATTTAAAATTAACTATTCTGGAAAACCTAAATTATAACCCAAAAAGTTTTATAATTTCAATTCTAAGAGGATAAATTCTAATAAAATATGGCCCCCCTTTCTAAATGCTTTCTTAAAATTTCTTGTTTAAAATTTGTAACAGGAAATTTTTTATAGTTTCTACTCTTACCTTTTTTCTTCTTTATTACCTACCCTTTTCTCTAAGAATTTTAAGCTCAGATCTCACTTAATGATGAAAGGAAGACAAGACTGAAAAGTTAGAAATATTCTTCCTGAGAGAATCAAATTAGAAGCTATTTTGTATTGTAATTTCAAATAAAATTTTCTCTAAGTCTCTTCTAGGGTCTTATATGATACAAGTATATTGACTCATGATTTTGATGTGATGTTGTAACATATAACTTAGAAAAGTATGAAATAATTATGAAAACTGTATGTAATTATAAGGCTAGTACTATAAAGATAAATGGTAACCTGTGGTTGATTTTTATCAGGAAAGTAAGCTTATTAGTAAGCAGATACAGGAGAAAAATCCACATTGGAATGCAACTTGATACATATTATTGAAGATGTCAGTGTCTATTAGGTGGATTTTAGTTTATTTTAAAATGAGATTCACTGTGGTTCTTGGCTTGTCTATGAACTTTCAATGTCATTTAATCCCTTGGACATTGATTGAACTATGAAACCTTATGACAGTTTAGTTTCTGGCTTCATGGTCTTGAAACTGGTGGGCAATTAGCAGGTAATGTTAGTAGAAAGGTCCTCCAGGGAAGGAAGGCTTAGGATTCAGCACGAGAACTCAAAGAACCCAGGCAGAATCACCTCCTGTTACCTGCACTCCTTGTGAGACATTGTGTCGGGCTCCATAGGACCTCCTATTTCTGCTCTCAGGGACATTGTAATTGCATGGATGATTGTTTTAGAATTTCAGAGAAAGAGCTCGAGGTATTATAGTGTGAAAAGGGAAATACAGATAAAAAATTAAAGAATAACATAAGACCCATAGAGACACAGACCTAAGTATATTTTGTGCTATGGCATGTGACCTGAAATTTTCACCTGAAAAGGCTTTTCTGGAGAGAGCTTGTCTGGGTGTCAAGCTCGTATGATTACAATCAAGGAAATAATATAAATTGTCACTAGCATGGCCAGATTTAGTGATTAGTCAAGAAAAGCTAGAAGCCTAGATTTCTGTGAGAAATCTCTTGATATTAAGATATTCAAGCTAATTAATAATTTTTAAAAAGACAAACCTAGACAGCATAGACATGAGCAACCTAGACAGCATATTAAAAAGCAAAGACATTACTTTTGCCAACAAAGGTCTGTCTAGTCAAAGCCATGGTTTTTCTAGTAGTCATATATGAATGGACTATAAAGAAAGCTGAGCACCGAAAAATTCATGCTTTTGAACTGTGGTGTTGGAGAAGACTCTTGAGAGTCCCTTGGACTGCAAAGAGATCCAGCCAGTCCATTCTAAAGGAAATCAGTCCTGAATATTCATTGGAAGGACTGATGCTGAAGCTGAAACTCTAGTACTTTGGCCACCTGATGCGAATAACTGACTCCTTGGAAAAAGACCCTGATGCTGGGAAAGATTGAAGGTGGGAGGAGAAGGGGACGACAGTGAATGAGATGGTTGGATGGCATCCATCATGACTTGATGGACATGAGTTTGAGTAAGCTCCAGGAGTTGGTGATGGACAGGGAAGCCTGGAGTACTGCAGTCCATGGGGTCGCAAAGAGTCGGACACGACTGAGCGACTGAACTGAGCTGAAAAAGACAAAGCCATTATGTAAACTGAGAATCCAGCAGTCAGTCTCCTGAACTCCACGTTTGTACCTTCTTTTAAACTGTGTTATGAAGGGTTGGCTACTGTCTTTGGTTCCCTCTGGGTAGAACCTTAGAACTAAGGTCCTATGTAGAGAATCACTGTGGTAAATATTTATCTAATGTAAATCTATCTTCCTTTATTTTATTGGCTAAATTTGTTTTTACTCTTTTGATTGTTTAAATGCTTATGTCAGGTTTTACACTACCCCCACTCTGGACAATAATTAGAACATGATCCTTAAGGCAATTAATAGATTATTTCAAGTGGTACAAGCAGTAGAAAAGTTGCTGGAAGACTCTGGATGACTCTTGTGAAACTTGGGAGCTTTAAATGGAGGCTGAAATTTCAGATTTCCAAATTAGTTTGTGTCAGATAGAGATTTATTTTCTTAAAAATGTGTTGTAAATCAATTATTTCAGAAAAATAAATAACATTTCTGAATCTTTGCCATATACCAGGTACAGTCTATATGATTTACACACTTGATCTCCTTTTCTTAAGTCCTGCAGCAAACAAGTAAAGTGTTTTCTTTTATTTCATGACTGATTATCCTCAATCTATGAAAGTTGTCTGAGCGGACCCAGTGAGTGTGTTGCAGATCCAGGGTTCCACCCATCCGATGCCTGATTCCTTCTCTCCTGCCTTTAGGACTTTCCTGTTTTGAGGAAATTTTTGCCATTTAGGTGGTGAAATTAAATTTGGGACATTGTAATTTATCAATTAATTGGTATTAACATAAAGTAAAGGAAACAGACATACCTGTCTTAGTAGATTTAGAAAAATAATTCAGTTCTTTATACTTTATTACTATATAGAGCCAATTTCTAGCATTCTACAGCAAACTAGATGCGTAAAACATCTTTGTAGTTTATGAATGGCAGTAGCAAGTACCTCTATTTTCACCAAAGTGCCGTAGCAAATTAACAAGGTGTCCAAGATTCTTAACAAAGACTTATGTTTGTACTATGTCATTATACATAAAACTTTGCCAGTGATGTTTATATTTATAGTAATAAAAGCATATTGTTGAAACCTAACATATGTATATTTTATTTGGTTGTGAAAGCTCAGACTTGGATACTTAAAAAGTGTTATGTATCCAGTCTTATTAAATACCTAGTTGAGAGCACAACAATTAGTTTAGATTTTATAATTACAGGATAGAAGATGTATGAAGACTCCCATTTCTAATTGCAGATTAACAAGGAATGAATATGAATATCATATTTCCTTAATTCTAAGGTTCTTATACGTTTTAACATCTCTGAAATTGGCGTGTATCTTACCACTGAGAAAGTCTTATTTTTGCTGTCAGCCAGGCAGCAACCATGGTGTAATTGTCATTGTCTGCATGTTGTTATTTGCAGATAATAACTTGGTTGTTATTATAACAACTTGATTGTTATTTCAGGTGATGTGACTGCAGTATCTCAAATTTTAAGTCAACAAAGTATTTAAAGATCCTTTGAGTGAAGAATTAGCAGAAGGGGTGATAGTGGGTTAGAGAAAGTTCTGGAGACAGTTATGGAGCATCTTAAGAAATGCTGTGTCAGCTACCATCTTGCTGGCACAGAGATTGATCTTATATGTGAAAAACGTTGATGACTCAACCTCAAGCACTGAATGTGCACAAGTTTTAAGAAAATCTTAACCAGTTTATTTCATTTGTACCTTCCTGTTTTAGTATGTCTAAAGGCATGATGAAAAGTCTGTGTATAAAGCAGTTGAAATAATTATTTTCAAAAACAAAATTGGAAAGTTTATGTGATAATGCCTCATGTCATCATTTGACAATTTTTTCTTGCTTTATGTTACATTAAAATGATGCATCTCACAATGAATAGCATCTTCAATTGATGAAATACCACAGTGGATAAATAACTGCTCAAATTAAAATTCAAAGTTCATAAATCATTTGTATTTTTATGGCTAAAATTAGAAACTTAATGGTATTAAGTTTCTGCTGTATGCTATAATAATACTGTGTGACTAAATAATAATTTTAAAAATGCTGTTTAGTTTTGGAAGCTAATATATTTCTTCAAGGTTAAGCCAAAGTCAGAATGAATGTATGAATTGTACAGATCTTCTTTTCAAGTTCTTTTACTTTACTTTATAAATGGCAGTCCAGGGGTCTGTAATGTGCACCAACTCAGACTTGCAAATCAAACTTTCAAAAACAAATCAAATGTAAAAACATAATTGAATGGCCTGGAAGTTAATTGACTGTCACTTTAGTTCCTTCTATAAATATATTTTCATTAATAATGGCTCTTTCTTTTTCTTTCAATCTGATTCTTATTCTTTCAAAAGTATTTTAATTTGTTATTGAATGTTTTATACATAAAATTTCATTTTCAAAGCACACTTTTAAAGCATTAGAATGCTGCATATCCTTAAACATTCAGTTTCTAAATTCACAAATTAAATACCATTAAGTTGAAAATGCAAGCAAACAAAAAATCCAAACCACACATTTTATTATGTGATATATTGAAAACAGAAACAATATCATGATATTGGTAAAATATGTGATTGAAGAAATAGGAAATTTAAAATTTTGTGTATAGAAATTCTTGATAAACACACTATAAACCTTTTAAACTATAGCTATATGTAAGTGAAGAGACTTCACCTTTGAAGAGACACTGAACAATATTTGCAGTGATGTGGTTGACATGTTAGGCAGAATTATAAAAAGGCATAATATGCAGTATATAAATAAGAAATAAAAGCACAAATAAAAAACCTTGCCATTTTGTGAAAATGTCATAGTGTGATAAGGTGAAGTTCCTTTCTCTAGAGCACTGACTTCCCAAAACACACTGCCACAACATGCTGTGTTTGTGCTTTTCTGCTGGATAGACAAGGTGGACACATGATGGCAGAGTTAAAATTCAGTTATTTAAAATATTTATATTGTTTTTCAGTGTGCCATTTTGTTTTATGTTTTAGAGAATATGGTGTTTTAAGAATAGAAATAATACAGTCTGTCCAAGAAATACAAAAACATATGAAAAATAAAAGATAATAGAAAAGAAAGCTATATAAACATTTAAAAAATTCTACTTCTTGTTTAAGACTGTTTAGAAATTCTCATTCTTTCTCGACTATATAGAAAACTCTAGACATATGTATTTTACCTTTCTTTTTATAAAAATGATACATTAGCCTGAAATTCTTCAGAATATATTTATACCAAGTTAATGCCTCTTATTCTGTTAGTTTATAGGAAAGGAGTCTGCTGCAATTAAAAACGACTTGAGATTTTAAAAAAAGCTACTCATGTATCTTACTTTAATTAAACTGATATATCCCTAGCCCATAAGAATATTTTTACAATATAAAATAAAAATTTGTGATATATAAATATATTCAATATGATCACATAACATATACATATATAAATATGTGTATTTGTATATATATGTATATACAGCAGTTGGTGAGAAAGAGGTTATGGTATGATTCACACATGATTTTCATGTCATGATTTTTTGTTTTAATAACTTTCTTGTTCCTAAGATATGAACTGTATAGGTCTTTGGTCTAGTTCGAATAGGTCTAGTTCACATCAGTACAAACGAAGTTTCTTTATGAAAGTGTAGTAAGTACTTTTGCTTATTTCTTTGAAGACATTCAGTGGTCTCTATTACTGTCCTTGATAACAAACTCCTTACAGGTACAGTGTAGACAACCCAGAGTAATATGCCACCTAGTGATCCCATAGAGAAGTCACAACTTTCAATCAACAATTCAACTAATGTTAAGCCATTGCATAGTGTAGGTAGGTCTTTATCAAAATGCTTTTGAGCGACACCTATATATGTATTGGATCTTATTTTTTATTTCTATTCCCAAATGTTGGTTATGATAAGATTATTCAGATTAGATGTAGAAAAAACTTCAGTGTGTAATTTCTTTCCTCCTGACCCAATAAGAAATATGATAGCCCTCAATAGAATCCAAGTTAAATGGCCAAATTGCATAGAATTCTGGACAGATTAATCTAGTTTGTCCCTGGAATAAAGTTTAAATGAGTTTAAAATATATTGTAAGCATTAGTTCAGTTAATTATATACCTTAGGGAGAATTACTTAGATATTTTCCCTGGAGGAGAAATAAGTTTTTGTCTTTGAATGGCACTTACATTAGTTGTAAGAGAAACGTGTTATTATGTAGCATTTACACTCTTGAAGAGCAGGAATAAAATATTAAACCATAGTAAGTTAAACAGTAGCAACAACATTTTAATGATATTCCAGAACAGAATAACATTATTGAATCAAAAGCCATAAGCCAATTATTAATTATGAATGTTTTAAACAATAGTTTTTGAAACCTGTTTCAGAGTTGTTAAATATCTTAGACTCATGGCGTATAACATCTCTTGGAAAACCATGGTATTTTTGTACATGTTGTCACCATAGTGATGTGTATGTGTGTGTGTATGTGTTTGAAATGAGTCCTCTCTTGATATATGTGGCATGCTTGATTAGCTTGGTTTCCTCAAGAAGTGTATTATTCTTATAGGTCAATTATATTTATAGAAAAATTTGTGGTTACCATAGGTGAGGGTTAAAGTGTTAGTCACTTAGTCGTGTCTGACTCTCTTTGACCTGGTGGACTGTAGCCCTCCAGGCTTCTCTATCTGTGGAATTCACCAGGCAAGAATACTGGAGTGGGTAGCCATTCTCTTCTGCAGGGGATCTTCCCAACCCAGGGATCGAACCCGGATCTCCTGCACTGCAGTCCGATTCTTAACCATCTGAGGCACCAGGTAAGCCCAGAGGTGGGAGTTAGGGGAGTGGGAATTGGATGCAGGTGGTCAAAAGGGATAGACTTGTCAGTTCAATTCAGTCACTCAGTCGTGTCCAACTCTTTGTGACTCCATGGACTGCAGCATGCCAGGCTTCCCTATCCATGACCAACTCCTGGAGCTTATTCAAACTCATGTCCATCGAGTTGCTAATGCCATCCAATCATCTCATCCTCTGTTGTCCCCTTCTCTTCACGCCTTCAATCTTTCCCAGCATCAGGGTCTTTTCAAATGAGTCACTTCTTGGATCTCCTTGCAGTCCGAGGGACTCTCAAGAGTCTTCTCCAACACCACAGTTCAAAAGCATCTATTCTTCGACTTCTAGTTGTAAGACAAATAAGTTCTAGAGATGTTATGTACAATGTTATTATAATCAACATTGCTTATGTTATACATAAAAGTTAACAGTAAATCCTGGAGGTTTTCATCACAAGAAAATTTTTATCTTTTACATTTTGTGCCTATATGAGATAATGATTTTTGCTAATTTTTTTGTGATAATCATGTCATGATGTATTTAAGTCAAATCATTACCCTGTATTTCTTAAACTTATGCAGTGCTGTATGTCAATTATATCTCAATAAAGCTGGGAGGGGAAAAAAGGAAGTTAAATTCCTCATGAAGAGCATTTGGGGCAATAAAGATCAGTGACGGCTTTAAATAAAAGAGCTGTATTATTCTGAAGAACTGATGATGGTTTCTTATTAATTTCTTAAAAAAATATGTATGTGTTTGGCTGCATTGGGTCTTAGTTGTGGTATGTAGGATCTTTGCTGTAGCATGTGAAATATTTATTTGTGGCCTGTGAACTCTTAGTTATAGCACATGGGATCTAGTCCCTGACCAGGAATTGAACCAGGCTCCCTGCATTGGGAACACAGGGAATTCCCTTAATTTCTTTTGCAATGAAAATACCCAAGAAATTGCAGTTAGTGAATTTGACAGTTATATTTCCTGTTATGTGTGTTATTTTCTTTCGGTATGATGTTGTGGACACGATTGAGTGACTGAGATGAACTGAACTGATAATGTTGTGGATTAAGGGAGGAGAAGCTATGAATTCTGATGATACAATGTCCTGACCTGTCTCAGTGTCAGTTTCCTCATCCATAAAAATAAGGATAAGGTGATGTCTTGTCTGCCTTATGAGATGGTTTTGAGAAGTAAATGAGACTGTGAATGTATTCTGTGGGTCACCATTGTAGAATAGTATAAATGTTGTTGTTCAGTTGCTAAGTTGTGTCCGACTCTGCGACCCCATGGGCTGCAGAAAATCAGGCTCCTCTGTCCTTCACTGTCTCCAGGAGTTTGCTCAAATTCATGTCCGTTGAGTTGGTGATGATATCTAATCATCTTATCCTTGGCTGTCTCCTTCTCCTTTTGCCTTCAATCTTTCCCAGCATCAAGGTCTTTTCCAGTGAGTCAGCGGTTCACATCAGGTGCCCAAAGTATCAGAGTTTCAGCTTCAGCCTCAGTCCTTCCAATGAGTATTCAGGGTTGATTTCCTTTAGGATTGACTGGTTTGATCTTGCAGTCCAAGGGACTCTCAAGAGTCTTCTTCAGAACCACAGTTTGAAAGCATCAATTCTTCAGTGCTGAGCCTTCTTTATGGTCCAACTCTCACATCCGTACATGGCCACTGGAAAAACTCTAGCTTTTGCTCTCCAGGCCTTTTGTCAGTTGTGATATCTATGCTTCTTAATACGCTGTATGGTTTGTCATAGCTTTCCTTCCAAAGAGCAAGCATCTTTTAATTTCATGTAAGTTACCATAATAATCCTATCCTAGAATATTTTCAGGATTAGCCAAGAGAAATGGAGTGATTAAAATATTACTATCAGTGGGTTCTAGTACAGTATGTTTACCTGAGTATATAAGTGAAGGTAGTTAATAAGTCAAGGCCTAGCACTCATTTTGAACCATTAAGCTTAAAGTTTTGAGGGAAATATGTGAAAATGGGTTTGAGACTCATTGGTTATGTAACATGGGTGGTTTGATATTTTCTAAAATTATGTATATGTAATTATTAGATATTATGACTCTCCTCTGAATATTTTCAGATATTTAGTTTGGGGTGTTTCCTCTCTGGGGGAAAATAATCAGAACGTCTGTAGGGCAAATCTTGCTTATTGTGCAGTTTCAGTCTTGTTGTATGTTCTCTGTGCAGTGCTTTGTAACTTTTGTGTTTGTGTGTGTGTAATTTTAACTAATTATTTCCTTTTCATGTACTGTTTATTTTTCCTTAGAAATTAAACTAAGGAGTGTGATGTCTAGTTGACCCCACTCTTCCTTGTTGCTTGTGATTCCTAAAACAGAGTTTTATAATGGATTTTAAAGTTTGAATAGATAGGATCCTGCCTTCTGCTCTGTCCTGTTTATAAGCACATTGTTCATCTACATAATGAAAGCAGTTTCCTTCTCTCTTTTCCTGTAAATTTTTCTGCGTGTATTTTCTGGTTAACCGCAAAAGTTTCTCCCAAAAATGTCACTGAAGAACTGAAAGAGAGAAAGAGAAGGGAGCATATGGATGAAGGGGATCAGAGGCACAAACTTGCAGTTAGAAGATGGATAAGTCCTGGAGGTGTAATGCACAGCACGGTGACTATGGTTAACATACTGTAGTATATATTTAAAAGTTGCTGAGAGCAGTTCTTGAAAATTCTTATCATAGGAAAAAAGAATTGTGTCTACATATAGTGATGGATGTTAATTAGACTTGTGTTAATCATTTAACATTAACATGTGCTAATCATTTCCCAGTACATACATATATCAAATCATTATGTTGTACACCTAAAACTAATACAGTGTTATGGGCCCATTATATCTCAATTTTTAAAATGCTATTATAACAACAAAGGCAATATTTGCATATACAGTGGTTATAAGCATGCCTGGTTTCAAATTTAGGTGCTGACATGCACCAGTGACCTTGAAAAAATTATTTCCTTTCTGTCACTCAGTTTTGTCTTCAATAAAATGGGATAATAGTATCTACTTTATATGGTTATGAGGATTATAGAACTTAAAACATTACCTGGCACTGAAAGGCGCTCTGTGGGAATCCACCAAAGAAAGTGGCTTGATGTTGTTTCCTTTCTTGATCTGGTCTTTTGCTGTGATTGTTTATTCTGCATGGTTTCATTTTTATCATTATTGTTTTTCCTGTTTATGTGCTTTTTCTTGCCTTGCCAAAATTAAGCTCAATTGCTTGTTACAGGAGGGTTGTGTGTCTGAAAGAAATGAAGATTGTGCAGGAATAAATGGGCAGTTGAATGGAATAGAATATTAGTTATTGCTGAATTACCGTCAGGACAGAACATACTGGAATATGACAGTACCTTTACTCTGAAGGTACACAAAGCTCCTTGGATTTGCCTTGCGTTATTAAATGGGCAGTCATTTCTATGGATCCTTGTATTCAGGGAGAAGCTCTAAATTAGAGAAACACAATTCCTTTCAGAGGGATAGAATTAAGGATTGCAATAATTTTGCAATGTCACTAAAATTATGACTGTGGAAATACTTTGTAAGTTAAAAAGAGGCTATTAATGCGTTAGTTATTCTCTCTGTTGTGTCTTTTGCCTTCTCCCTGGGAACCCTGCTTTCTGGAAGATTTAGCATGCTGATTTGTAGAGCTCGTTATCTCTCAATCCCTCTGGGCTGAGGCCTCCTTATGAAAATGCATCCTAGCATCATCTTACCTTATAAGTGGATAATGGCATAGATCTAGGATTGTACCAGTTGTATAATTTTATTGATATAAACTGGCATGGTATAGCTGTTGTGCAATGTAGGTAATTTGATGAAATCTAATCATATACTCAGTTCTTAATGTATATTGCTCTTCTAATCTTTGACCTTGTGATTTCCCTCTTGATACACAGTATCATTTAGTTTGACTCGATGAATGCTTTAAGCTGAATCTGGTATTTCTTTCCATCTCTTGAAAATCTTACGCATTCATGAAAATCATGTGAATATTTCTTGTCATCATATTTGCAGCCTTAAAGGCTTCTTGAGTATTTGTTTTTCCAGTTTTATAACCAAGGTCTGTAATACTTGCTAGCACAAAATTGACCGGAAGCCCTAGTTACTTAGAACTAGTTTTTCTTCATTTGACTTAGAACAATATAATTTCAACTTTGGAAGCACCTCAAAAAACATTTAGTTCAATAAAAGATTCTGATATTCTCTCCAGAGTCCCAGATCTGGAACAGAAGATGATATTGCTATCCCTGGACAGATCATTTTGGAGGCTGCTGGTTCTGTACTCTTACTTTTCTGTTCTTCCTTATGACAGTGGCCCCTTCCTTGTTATCACTTTTTTCCTAGCTCTTCTCTGCATCTGGGTTCCATTGGATCTTGCTGATCATACTTCTAGCATATATAGCATTCTTTTATACTCTTGACTGCTCTTTTTCCCACCATAACACCATCATATACCTCATGACACTGATTTTCATATTTTCTGTATCTTTTATGCTTGATGATTATTGTTGTTTAATGGTTTTTAATGCATAGATCTTTATAGGTAGAATAAGAGAATCTCCCTGGTAATAATCACAATGATCTTATTAGCCAAAATAACATCACACTTTATCAATTTCAAAAACATTTTCCCCTGTGATCCTAAATTCACTATAAGATCAGATTAATCCGCAATTACCACCAATTTCTTTGAGGATTTTAAATGAATTCATGTTAAAATATTATTTGTTGAGACTAAGGAGTATGCAGATGACACCACTTTTATGGCAGAAAGTGAAGAGGAACTAAAAAGCCTCTTGATGAAAGTGAAAGAGGAGACTGAAAAGTTGGCTTAAAGCTCAACATTCAGAAAACAAAGATCATGGCATCTGGTCCCATCACTTCATGGGAAATAGATGGGGAAACAGTGTCATACTTTATTTTTGGGGGCTCCAAAATCACTGCAGATGGTGATTGCAGCCATGAAATTTAAAAAAAGACGCTTACTCCTTGGAAGGAAAGTTATGACCAACCTAGACAGCATATTAAAAAGCTGAGACATTACTTTGTTAACAAAGGTCCGTCTAGTCAAGGCTATGGTTTTTCCAGTGCATGTATGGAAGTGAGAGTTGGACTGTGAAGACAGGTGAACACCGAAGAATTGATGCTTTTGAATTGTGGTGTTGGATAAGACTCTTGAGAGTCCCTTGGGCTACAAGGAGATCCAACCAGTCCATTCTGAAGGAGATCAGCCCTGGGTGTTCTTTGGAAGGAATGATGCTAAAGCTGAAACTCCAGTACTTTGGCCACCTCATGCGAAGAGTTGACTCATTGGAAAAGACTCTGATGCTGGGAGGGATTGGGGGCAGGAGGAGAAGGGGACGACAGAGGGTGAGATGGCTGGATGGGATCATCGACTCGATGGACGTGAGTCTCAGTGAACTCCGGAAGTTGGTGATGGACAGGGAGGCCTGGTGTGCTGCGATTCATGGGGTTGCAAAGAGTCAGACACAACTGAGCAACTGAACTGAACTGACTGAACTGAAGGAGTATAGAAATTTGTAATCATCTGTCATGAGTATTTAGACTTCTTTAAATGTCCAAGGTTAAACAGTAATATAGATTAACAAAAAATGATTGAGACAGCCTTATAAATTAAAAAAAAATGGTTAGGATGTATTTTACATTATTTTGGTATTTACATGTGTTATTTTAGATTAAAATCTAAGTCTGTCATTTTAAAGTGAGTTGTCTAATAATATTTTCATATTTATAACTGCCATTTAGAGATAATGCAAAGTCTAGTGCAAAGTCATTATGTTTTAAAGGAAGAATTTGTTAACCTGTCAGCATTGAAGATCATTAGTGGTGATTAAATATGAGAAAAATGGAAATCAATATTTCAACTGAAGTCCGGATTAAAGCACAACTGTGGCAAAGGTGGCAGATGAGAATATATTCTTCGTTTATTTGTGCAGGATTTCGTAATCATCTTTTCACTACTTTTCTTTATCTCTCAGAAGTTGTAACAATATCCTAATTTTAAATTCTCATTAAAATTAGATGGTTATTACTTTAAAGGGTAATTGCTGAACAGGGGTTGAAATATTACAAGACTAATATTTTTTCATGCCAGCACAGATCAAGTCAGCTCTTAAAATGAAGTATATATGGATATTTATGGATGCTTGCCCCATTTTCTGGGTTACCTTTAAGATACTGCCATTTACCCAATGAAAGTGAAAGTGAAAGTCACTCAGTTGTGACTCTTTGAGACTCCATGGACTGTACAGTCCTTGGAATTCCCCAGACCAGAATAGTGGAGTGGGTAGCCTTTCCCTTCTCCAGGGGATCTTCCCAACCCAGGGATTGAACCCAGGTCTCCCACATTGCAGGTGGATTCTTTACCAGCTGAGCCACAAGAGAAGCCCAAGAATATTGGAGTGGGTAGCCTATCCCTTCTCCAGCAGATCTTCCTGACCCTACAATCAAACTGGGGTCTCCTGCATTGAATCATTTGGTAAATAATCAGGCAGATTCTTTACCAAATGAGCTATCAAGGTATCCCTATTTACCCAATAGAGTTTGCTTAGTCTAAATTTCTGGGTATCCCAAATGTAAAGACACATATCTAGACCCTCCTGTATGTTTTGCACTGTAGCAATTTGCAAGGAGAGATGTAGCCAGAGCCTCCCACCCCCCATCCTCCTTCCTGTCAGGAGTTTATCCAGAGGATTATCCAGAGGATGAATATTTAAGCAACGAAAACAACAAAGCAAGTAACATATGAAGCAAAATGGAGGCATAGACTCTGCCCTATAGAAGTTTAAAGGAAACAAGAGTGGCATCTGAGTAGACTGGCTAGGAGAGCTCTGTGCTAGACCTGAGATTTGAACTGAAGCTTGAAGAATTTGACAGTTTTAATTAAGTAGTTGGGAGAGAATAAAAGTTGTGAGAAATTGGGATTTGTATGAACAATTTAAAAATCACTAATTTGAAAATTTTACACAAAATTTTATGAGACTTAAAAAACATTTAAAATAAGTACCACATGTGTATGTTGTGAAAGTGCTGCACTCAGTATGCCAGCAAATTTGGAAAAGTCGGCAGTGGACACAGGACTGGAAAAGGTCAGTTTTCATTCCAATTCCAAAGAAGGGTGATGCCAAAGAATGTTCAAACTACTGCGCAATTGCACCCATTTTACATCTAGCAAAGTAATGCTCAAAATCCTTCAAGCCAGGCTTCAACAGTATGTCAGTATGTAAACAGAGAACTTCCAGATGTACAAGCTGGATTTAGAAAATGCAGAGGAACCAGACATCAAATTGCAACATCCATTGGATCATAGTAAGAACTAAAGAATTCCAGAAAGACGTCTACTTCTGCTTCATTGACTACACTAAAGCCTTTGACTGTGTAGACCACAACAAACTGGAAAGTTCTTTTAAGAGATGGCAATACCAGACCACCTTACTTGCCTCCTATGAAACCTGTATGCAAGTCAAGAAGCAAGAGTTAGAACTGGACATGGAACAATGGACTTGTTCAAAATTGGGAAAGGAATACGTCAAGGCTGTATATTGTCACCCTGCTTATTTAACTTGTATGCAGAGTGCATCATGCGAAATGCTAGGGTGGATGAAGCACAAGCTGAAATCAAGATTACTGGGGGAGATATCAGTAACCTCAGATAGGCAGATGACACCATTCTTATTGCAGAAAGTGAAGAGGAACTAAAGAGCCTCTTGATGCAAGTGAAAGACGAGAGTGAAAAAGCTTGCTTAAAACTCAATGTTCAGAAAACTAAGATCATCACATCTGGTCTCATCACTTCATTGCAAATAGACAGGGAAACAATGGAGACAGTGACAGATTTTATTTTCTTGGGCTCCCAAATCACTGCAGATGGTGACTGCAGCCATGAAATTAAAAGATGCTTGCTCCTTGGAAGAAAAGAAACAAAAACCCTAGACAGTGTATTTAAAAGCAGAGACTTTGCTGACAAAGTCCATATAGTCAAAGCTATGGTTTTTCCAGTAGTCATGTATGGATATGAGAACTGGACAATAAAATAGGCTGAGTGCCGATGAACTGATGCCTTCGAACTGTAGAGCTGAAGATGACTTTTGAGAGTCCTTTGGATAGCAAGGAGATCAAATCAGTCAATCCTAAAGGAAATCAACCCTGAACATTCATTAGAAGGACTAAACTGAAGCTGAAGCTCTAATACTTTGGCCACCTGATGCAAAGAGCCAGCTCTTTGGAAAGGACCCTCATGCTGGGAATGACTGAAGGCGGGAGCAGAAGGAGATGACAGAGGATGAGGTGGTTGGATGACATCACCGACTCAATGGACATGAATTTGAGTAAACTTCAGGAAATGGTGAAGGACAGGGAAGCCTGGCGTGCTGCAGCCATGGAGACAGAAAGAGTTGGACACAACTGAACAACTGAACAACAGCAATAAAATATATAAATAAATGGTGGTATGTGCACAGTGACAAGGGTGTCCCTCTCTACGAGACAACCACTAGTACCAGTTTCCTTCTAGGATAGATAGTCTTTGCACACTAAAATGTGTGGGGTCTGTCTATCAGTTTGTCTCTCTTTTCCTGGACCTGACTTTCTCTACATTGAATATTGAGATATCTTATTCTTAGTATAGCTCATCTCTTTATATGAAATAACCTACTTTAAGTACTTTATCTACTCACCTACTGATGGATGTTTAACTTAGTTTTAATCTTAACTTTTATCAATACTGCTGCTGTAAATATCTTGGACATTTATCTTTGCACCTATGTGTCAATGTGTCTGTAATACATTCCTAGAAATTTAATTCTGGCAGCAAAAGATGGGTACATTGTCAGTGTATAGATGTTATCCTATTTCCCTCACAGACTGTCTTCCATTTGGTCCCATATTTTCCTGTCAGCAATATATGGTAGCTCCTGCTTCCCCATAACCCCATAGTCATAGAGCATGGTCAAACTTTTTGATATTTGTCAACACGAAAGATGAAAAATGTATATCCCTGTGGTTAAATTGGCATTTCTTAGTTTTGTGGCTCAGTCGGTGAAGAATTCTCCTGCAATATAGGAGACCCCGGTTTGATCCCTGGGTCAGGGAAGATCCCCTGGAGAAGGGAATGACAACCCACTCCAATATTCTTGCCTTGGAAATCCCAAGGACAGAGGAGCCTGGTGGGCTACAGTCCATGGGATTGCAAAGAGTTGGACACAACTTAGTGACTAAACCACCACCACAGTTTTACAAGAATTTAAGTAATATAAATAGCATAGTTCCTCATGGACTATTTAAAATAGGATGTTTTTAAAAGATTTGTTATGAATTTTCTATGAGAAAGAGTATTCATTGGATCAAGTTTCGGTAATATAAAAAAGCTAGACCAAGGGTGAACTGAATCATGTCAGGTATGTGGACTACAAATTACCTCTACCAGTTTCTGGCTTTCATGGTTTAAACTCATTAAAGTCAGAAAGAGGGATGCAGTGCTTCAGCCTCAGCCTGGTGCTGGCTGGGATCTCACTGCCTGAATGAATGACCCAGTGAGTGAACAGGAATCTTAACCATTAGAAAGGTGAGCAGTCTTATGGACTCTGTGGGAGAGGGAGAGGGTGGGAAGATTTGGGAGAATGGCATTGAAACATGTAAAATATCATGTATGAAATGAGTTGCCAGTCCAGGTTCGATGCACGATACTGGATGCTTGGGGCTGGTGCACTGGGAGGACCCAGAGGGATGGAATGGGGAGGGAGGAGGGAGGAGGGTTCAGGATGGGGAACACATGTTTACCTGTGGCGGATTCATTTTGATATTTGGCAAAACTAATACAGTTATGTAAAGTTTAAAAATAAAATTAAAAAAAATTAAAAAAAAAAAAAGAAAGGTGAGGTTTTTCAACTTGAAAAGACAAACCCCCTGGTATATTTTTATCCTCTAGTCATCTCATGTTTTAAATTCTCTTCACCCAAAGACTAGTGAAGGAAGGATCAAAGAACGTGCCTTTTATTACCCTGAAGTCACAAATAATGTAATTTATAGATAAAATAGCTCTGGGTTTCTTTGTGTGATTTAACCTCCTTCTTTATATCCATACCTGCTCTGAGGCATTTTGTAACTTAATAAAGCTGTAGGGTTTATCTTTTTAGTAAGAAAACAAAACAAAACTGCTAACAAAGGAAAAAAATCCAGCTGATTCAAACATTCTTAGCATTTTTCATGTGGTCTGGTGTATTGAAGGGAGTACTGTCCCCCCAGTAAATGAGGATGCAGATGGGATTTTAGGATACATTTCTACGATGGTAACAGCAATGTGGGCCTCAGCCACAAGAAAAGAACCAGACAATTACTGGGGGAGGGAACTCGTCTGTTTTTGTTAACGGCAATGTGGGCCTCAGCCATAAGAAAGAACCAGACAATTACTGGGGGAGGGAACTCTTCTGTTTTTAAGTACCATCAAGTGAGTCCAAAATTCACAGCAAAGGAAGAAAAGAAGAAGAAGAAGAAAAAGACAGCCAAACAGTTGGTTATTGGTGTGTGGTATTCACAAGCATAAGGCAAAGTGAGAGGACGTTTCTTGGCAAGACTCATATTCCTAAAGAAACTACAAATGTGTTTACAAATGAAGAACACACTCTTCCATGGCAGCCCAGTCCCAAGGAAGTGGCTCTCATGTTGCTTGCTCACAAATGGAAGGGACCCTCCAGGAGCTCTGCCTGCTTGGCAGATGAAAGAATCCTCACTAATGGGCAAAACCCCAGTCACCTGTTTCTGCAGAAAAGCCTCAGCTTTATTTTTACCCTGAGTACAGTGATCTCCTGATTTAGCCTTTTGGGGAAAGCCTTCAGGGTTCAATGACAGCCCTGTATTTCCTTTCCCAAAGGAACGTCTCCTTTGCCAGAGCCATATTTGAGCCTAGAAAGTCATGCGACTTCCTCTCCAGTCTCACTTTTAGGAGTACTCTAGAGACTATGGGTGTTATTCTTCAAGCTATTTATAGCAAAGAGAGTTAAATGAAAGCTGGGTTCTGTGTGATATGGAGGTTATTTTTAGTACCTTCAGTACTTTCTAAAACTGCTGGCTTCTATGAGCAGGATGTGAAATCACTAGGTTTCTTTCTTTACAGGACCATAGCGCAGTAAAAAGAGAAAAAAAGGAATTTTATATTCCCTCATATTTCAAAATCTGTGAATTTGCTCACTGTTTCCGTATAGTTGGACATACCTTTTATTTTCTGCACAAAACTGGATTGAGTTTAGTATCTCTATTGGTTCACCGATTAGAAGAGTGGTGCACACTTGTGAAGAATGTTGTGTGTGTGTTAGAAGCTCAGTTGTATCCGACTCTTTGTGACCCCATCAACTGTAGCTTGCCCGGTCTTTGTCCATGGAATTCTCCAGACAAGAATACTGGAATGGGTTGCCATTCCATTCTCCAGGGGAATCTTCCCAACCCAGGGATCGAACCTGGGTGTCCCACATTGCAGGCAGTCTTTTTACCATTTGAGCCACCAGGGAAGCCAGATGGTAAAGAGTTTAGTATCTCGATTGGTTCATTGATTAGAAGTGTGTGCACACTTGTGAAAAATGTTGACAATGTAGAAAACAACTGATCAGAAAATGAAAATCCCCCTTTACTCCTAATACAACAAAACTCTCCTCAGTGACATGTTTGGAGGAGACCCTGGCGGGTTTTTTTTTTTTTTTTTTTTTTTTGCCTATTCTGATTACATGGAAAAGTGTACACACATATATGCTTGTGTTTGAACCTAAGATAATATTATATATTCTTTCTTGAAGCTTTGCTTTTTTCCCATTTTCCAGTATATTTTGATTGTACTGCATGCCAATACATGTAGAATTACTCACTTCTTAGTTATCTGATGTTCTGACTGTGCTATACTTTAGCAAACCAGTTACCTTTTGATGTATTGTTGGTGTTTAGCCAGTAAGTCATGTCAGACTCTTTGCGACCCAATGGATGTAGCCTGCCAGGCCCCTCTGTCCGTGGGATTTCCCAGGCAAGAATACTGGAGTGGGTTGCCATTTCCTTCTCCAATCTTTTGATGTATATTTATTTTATTTCCAATTTTTCACTACTAGAGGCTGCTGCAATAAATATCCTTGTATGTTGTAAGAAAGAATACTCATGCAAATACTTCTATAAGGTTTGGAGTGAAATTCCAGTATACACAATAAGAAATAACTGCAGATTTTTTGCGTTTTAAATAAAAGAAAAAAACCACTTTGTTTTAATCTTCCGTGATCTATATGTGACAGTAGATCAGGCCAAAGACATGCCACAGTCTTAGAGTACATCCTTAATTTTTTTAAACTTCTCTAAGAATTAGAGGCCCCAATGACATTGACAGCTACAATAAAATTTTTAACTTTTTTAAAACTTGAAAGATTTAAAAAATTTTTTTAAAGAAGATTTTTAAATGAGCAAATTGGCACTTAATGACAGGCTTTTCAAAGGTAGTGTTATTTTAGGAAACCAAGTAGAGACTAAAGCCAGTGGCTGCATTGGTGCCAGGGTCCACTAGCTCTCCATTCTGGGTGCCATGATGCAGGAGTTTGCCTAACCTCCTGAGTTTGGGGGACATTCTAAGCTGTCCTTTTGTACCTTTGTGAAGCTACCACCATGGTTTCCCTTTGCCTTGCTATCAGCACATCTCTATCTCACCATTTTATACTTTCTCTTAACTGACAGTATTTAGCATTAATTTGATAAATGGATTCCTAATGTGCTTCTAGATGGAGCTAGAGTAGCAATTTAACCCAGTTGTAATCATGTTTTAGAAAGATACCCATTTGTAACACCCCCCTTATGGCAGAAAGTGAAGAACTAAAGAGCCTCTTGAAAGTGAAAGAGGAGAGTGAAAAAGTTGGCTTAAGGCTCAACATTCAGAAATCTAAGATCATAGCATCCGGTCCCATCACTTCATGGCAAACAGATGGGGAAACAGTGGAAGCAGTGGCTAACTTTATTGTTTTGGGTTCCAAAATCAATGCAGATGGTGATTGCAGCCATGAAATTAAAAGACGCTTACTCCTGGGAAGGAAAGTTATGACTAACCTAGACGGCATTATTAAAAAGCAGAGACATTACTTGTCAACAGAGGCCCATCTAGTCAAGGCTATTGTTTTTCCAGTAGTCATGTATGGATGTGAGAGTTGGACTATAAAGAAAGCTGAGTGCCGAAGAATTGATGCTTTTGAACAGTGGTGTAGGAGAAGACTCTTGAGAGTCCCTTGGACTGCAAGGAGATCCAACCAGTCCATCCTAAAGGAGATCAGTCCTGGGTGTTCATTGGAAGGACTGATGTTGAAGCTGAAACTCCAATATTTTGGCCACCTCATGTGAAGAGCTGACTCACTGTAAAAGACCCTGATGCTGGGAGGGATTGAGGGCAGGAGGAGAAGGGGACGACAGAGGATGAGATGGCTGGATGGCATCACCAACTCAATGGGCATGAGTTTGGGTAGGCTCTGGGAGTTGGTGATGGACAGGGAGGCCTGGCGTGCTGCAGTTCATGGGGTCACAAAGAGTCGGACACGGCTGAGTGACTGAATTGAACTGAACTGAAGCCAAAAGGAGAAGAATTTATCTGAAGGATCCAGATGGACCTCATGGACCCCATGGCCATAAAACACATTGGAACCTCAAAAGAGATTAGAACCCATGCAAAACCATGCAGAACTGAGGGCAGTCCATCTCCCCAGGACTAAGCTGTTTCTCATCTCTCCTTCTCTGTGCTCATTTCTTTGGATGATCCATAGTCTCAGCCCACCAATCATAAATAAGCTACACAGGCCATCTTTACATCACTGCCTGGTTCAGCTACTTTAAGAGAAAACAGTTTTGAAGTCCTGATTCCAAATTCCTGGGACAGACTATTTCACAGGTTGGCTTAGTCATGTGTTCACCTCACCATTGTCAGGGAACTGAGGTAAAGGAGTATTAATGTGCCTGGAGGATTCTTCTTACCATTCATGTTCTCCTTCTTGGGTGTTACTATCTCAGCAAGCACTTTCCCACCCACCCAAAATGTGCCCCTTCTCCAAGACTTCCCCTCTCATGATTAGTTCATAGCATTTGATCTTGAACTACTTTTTTTTGGTTTGTTTTTGCTCCCATTAAAATGTTAGCTTTGTGGCATAAGGAAATATTCATTTTATTAATTCCTATAATCCCAGGGCCTAATAGTGCTTAGTAGGCACTCAATATATACATGTTGAATGAATACACAGATGGGCAGACATAAGAGATGCTCCTATATCTTGCAGAGGCTGTCCTATGAATATTTTTAGTGACTAATGAAACTGTACATTTCAGGCTTCTCTGGAAGTTATTTTATCCTATGTGTGTATTTGACTCTCTTATTTGGTAAATCATATCTTTCACTACTTTCTGTTTTAAATAGGATTTGCCAGCTTTAAATTCTTATGGTTTTATTAATTTAATTTTCACAGCAACCACCCTGGGTAAGGAAGTCAAGAATCATTTTATTTGGTGGAAGCATTAACTGGGATACTGGATAATTTTGTACTTTGTTCTAAGCCAAAAGCCTAGTAGATTATGGATCTCACTATAGAACCCAGGCCTTCTGGTTCCTATGCCTGCGTTAATTTCAGTATTTTTATTATTATTATTTTTTTACTTTACAAGTAGGTTGTTTTTAATTGGAATTCTGTAAATTTCCCCTTATCCATTATTCTTATTCACCACAGAATCTTTTCTTTGCCCTATTCAATTTCAATCATCGCCCTGAAATATCTACTCTACTTTTAAAACCAACTGTCAAAGGACATGTGACCCAGCCCAAATATGAAGCCATGATTAGCCTCATGGTTAAAGAATAACACAAAATTACGTATAACCATGTTTGACCTGCTCAGAGTAAAATGGCATTTCTCTGAAAGTGGTTTTGATGAGCTTAGAGTCCTTACTGTTATTTAAAAAAGAGTTTAGAATTTATTCATTTTGATATTACATTTTAAATTTATTCCTTCGTAAGAATGACTCATCATGAATCACACATTATAGGAGCATCTTAGTCATTGTACACAAATGAAATTGTGACATGAAAGAAAATGAAATGTCACCTTGTTTGTTCCATGATGTTAAGTGTGGCTTACAATTCATATTTTATTTGAGATTATATTAATATGGGTGATGAAATTATAGAATTTCATATTTAAAAAAATCAATTATGAAAATGTTTACTTCTGTATGTAATGATTTCAATAATATTTATTTCATTTGAGCAATAATTTATTTTCTTAATATAGAAAGTTGTAAGTACACTTTGTAAATTTCAAAAGCAAACTTCTTTTGACCAATGACAATGATATATATATATATATATGATATATATTGGAATATATATAGTATTGGAATTATATATATGTGTATTAAGATTGACTGATTAATCTGGTGGTTTATATCACAGAAACTTTACTCAGCACCATCACTTATTCTATTTTTTTGTGCCTGAGAGAGATTCCTATGTGGCAATTTGTTGTTGTTATTCAACCACTGAGTCATGTCAGACTATTTTCAACCCCATGGACTGCAGAGAGCCAGGCTTCCCTGTCCTTTACCATCTCCTGGAGTTTGCTCAAACTCATGTCCATTGAGTTGGTGACGCCATCTAACCATCTCATCCTCTGTAGTCCGCTTCTCCTCCCTCCTTCGATCTTTCCCAGCATCAGGGATTTCTCCAATGAGCCGACTCTTTGCATCAGGTGGCCAAAGAATTGAGCTTCAGCTTAGTCCTTGCAATGAATATTCAGGGTTGCTTTCCTTTGAGATTGACTGGTTTGATCTCCATGAAGTCTAAGGGACTCTCAGGAGTCTTCTCCAGCACCACACTTTGAAAGCGTCAGTTCTTCGGTGCTCAGCCTTCTTATAGTTCAACTCTCATATCTTTACATGACTACTGGAAAAACCATAGCTTTGACTATACGGAACTTTGTTGGCAAAGTGATGTCTCTGCTTTTTAATATGCTGTCTAGGTTTGTCATTTCTTCCAAGGAGCAAGCATCTTTTAATTTTAAGGCTGCAGTCACCATCCGCAGTGATTTTGGAGGCCCGTCTTCACCCCCCAAATAACATCTGTCACTGTTTTCATTGTTTCCCCATCTATTTACCATGAAGTGATGGGACTGGATGCCATGATCTTCGTCTTTTGAATGTTGAGTTTTAAGCCAGCTTTTTCACTGTCCCCTTTCACCTTCATCTAGAGGCTTTTTAGTTTCTCTTCACATTCTGCCATTAGAATGGTATCATCTGCATTTCTGAGATTGTTGATTATTCTCCTAGCAATCTTGATTCCAGCTTGTGGTTCCTCCAGTCTGGCATTTCTCATGATATGCTCTGCATATAAGTTATATAAGCAGTGACATTATACAGCCTTGACCTACTCCTTTCCCAAGTTCGAAAGAGTATGTTATTTCATGTCCCGTTCTAACTGTTGCTTTTTGACCTGCATACAGGTTTCTCAGGGGACAGGTAAGGTGGTCTGGTATTCCCATCTCTTGAAGAATTGTCCACAGTTTGTTGTGATCCACACAGTCAAAGGCAATTTGAGATTCTCAATTGAGGATGATCTCCATTGTTCTCTTTAAAAGTACTTTTATATCATAAAGTAATTAGTATATTCAAGAGATACTTGGAAAATCTAAAACTACATTTGCATTACATTAAATTGCTGAATTGTTTAACATGTCACTTTAAAAATTTTCCCCAAATCTTATATCAGTGCTTAAAAATGCAGAACCTCTATGACAATGCTGTTTTGGAAAATAAGATAGCTATTTTTACTCTACAAAATGACAGCCCCCTCTTGAAAACAAAACTCTTGTTTAGTTGAATGTGGAAAATCTTTTCCCCACATTTTCATTTTTTACAAATCCTTCTACTGATACGTGATTTCTGTGTGTGCCATTTTCTTCCTGTTTAATTTTTCTTGAAGCAGAATGTCAGCATTAGCATTTTCTGACTCTTGCTGAAGCAGACATTTAGGTTAATGCTTCTACTGGCTTTGTTTCAGCCAACTGAGGAACTTTGATAGTAATTATTAGGATTACTTTAATTTAGAAGAGTGCCAGTCCCTTTTTGTGAGCATGATTTACTCTTGCATAAAGCAAATGAAAAGTTCTTATGGCCAGCAGACCTACTTGGTTCTTTAATTCTCAGATGCACTATTATTTCAAGAAGAAGAAACTGGAAGAAAGGAGACGTGGCTTATCATTAGAGAAGGTGCATTCTGTGGTGGAGATGTCTGTTAACAGTTTACCTGCAATTAGTGGGTTGGAAGCTTCTTGCTTACCTTTTCTTCTAAGGCAGAAATGGCCATTTTTTGTTGTTTATATAATTCATCTTTTTTAAATTTAATTTTTATTTTATATTGGAGTGTAGTATGTTACGTTAGTTTCAGGTGAACAGCAAAGTAATTCCGTTATACATATACATATACCCATTCTTTTTCCGATTCTTTCCCCATATAGATTATTTTAGAATATTGAGTCTGAGTTCTCTGTGCTATACAGTAGGTCCCTGTTGATTATCCTTTTTTTTAAATGTGCTGCTGCTGCTGCTGCTGCTAAATTGCTTCAGTCGTGTCCGACTCTGTGCGACCCCATAGACGGCAGCCCACCAGTCTCCCCCATCCTTGTACAGTAGTGTATATACGTTAATGGCATGAAAAGAGCTCAGAAAAGGGAATTTTGTGCATAAACTTATTTTGAGTATATTATTGGATACTCAGAAAATAATATCTCTTTCTTTACATAAAAATCATTTTAGAAACTTGCCTATTAAATGAGGGAAATGAGGGAAATATTTTTATGTTTAGCTTGTAGACTTTGATTTGAAAGAAGTTTTGAAGGAGGAAGCAGATGAGCTGCAGGCGGTATTTGTCTCTTTTGCTATTACATCACTGTAATAGTGCATGGCTTTCTCAATTTTTCATGCATATTTTTGAAATTTTTGCATTATTCTGCACAACAAACATTCTGGAGTTTAATAGAAGGGATGCAGGTTATCGCATCTTTAGAATAAGTTTGTTAAGTTTTTCATCAGCAGTTATGAAAGTATCTGTGATTAGGAATTTGACAGAAAATAATTATGTAGGTTTTACTATATTTAAGAAGAGATAGAAATACTAAGAGTATGTGAATTCCTGAAAAATGAAATAATCAACTTAGCAAAACTAGTGTTTGGTCATTCCTAACCTAACAAGGACACAAGTCCTTTGTAAATATAACAATATAAAATTATTTCATTTTGTTGTGATTTCTAGTGGCTATCCTCAAGATGAAAATAATTTGATTGTTATTGAAAGCTTGAATTTAAACAATGAATTGTTATTTCCAAAGTACATATTATGATTGTTTTGGCTGGAGGTTTCAAATAATTACTTTGCCAATACCCAGAGTATTGTTTCTCAACGATTATTTCATTATCCCACATGTAATGAGCCTCTTTAGACATATTTTCCTATTTGCCTCCTCCCCCGAAAAAATTTTAATATGATAGATATATTGTATATCTTTTCATATTCTGTATGACAATCTGTGCTTTCTGTAGAAAAATAAAGCATAATATCTAAAATTGTTTCATTCCCCACCCCCCGACCAATGTTTTCCCTGGATGGGGGGGGTGGGGATTGAGGATTCAAGGTCCAGAGTGGATTCCATTCAGCTCTACATGAGTTAAGACCAATATCAAGCCAAGAAATTAAGGCCCCTTTTCTTTATTGCTAAGTGAAGTGAAGGATGGGCTTTTCCAGGTGGCTCAGTGGTAAAGAATCCACCTGCCAAGCAGGAGATTGTAGGGTCAATCCCTGGGTTGGGAAGATCCCCTGGAGAAGGAAGTAGCAACCCACTCCAGTATTCTTGCCTGGGAAATCCCATGGACAGAGGAGCCTGGTGGGCTTCAGTCCATAGTGTTACAAAGAGCAGACACTCCTTAGCGACTGAAGAACCAAGTGAAGGATACATAGTTTCCTTACTGATAACATTAGGTTATGATGTCATGTTATTCCACTGATGCTGCTAAGTCGCTTCAGTCGTGTCCGACTCTGTGCGACCCCATAGACGTCAGCCCACCAGGCTCCCCCGTCCCTGGGCTTCTCCAGGCAAGAACACTGGATTTGGTTGCCATTTCCTTCTCCAATGCATGAAAGTGAAAAGTGAAAGGGAAGTCGCTCAGTCGTGTCCGACTCTTAGAGACCCCATGGACTACATAGAGCTAATTTGTATTTGCAAATTGTGATTAAAAAAAAAAAAAAAGAATGATGTTCTCCTCAGATGAAGCAGCTTCCAGAGCCTTCTGAAGTATAAAGCGAGCTTATGCCCAGAGAGGACTGATTTGGCCAGACATCACTGAATCAGAAATTTCTGATGATCTTGTTTTCTTCTACTGCTAATAAACTACAGAAATGCACAGTAAGGAATTTTCCAGTCAGGACTTGGCTCACGTATTGTATTAATTTAATATCTGGGCTGAATCTAAAAGCCCACTGGCACTGAGTGATGATGAAACTGCAAACATCAGAGGAAAAGGTTTCCTTGTCTTAAAAATGACAAATACAGTGATTTCAGGTCATCAGCCTATTGTTGTTCAGTCACTAAGTCATGTCTGACTCTTGGCGGCCCCATGGACTGTAGCACTCCAGGCTTCATCCTTCACTATCTCCTGGAGTTTGCTCAAATTTATGTTCATTGAGTCGATGATGCCATCCAACCATTTCATCCTCTGTCACTGCCTTCTCCTCTTGCCCTTCAAATTTCCCAGCACCAGGGTCTTTTCCAGTGAGATAATTAACCTCCATTCTGGTGGTAAGGCTCAGTGGTTTGATGAAAAGAAAACTGTGTCTCAAGGTAGTAGCAGCTTTGCAGCCCCAGTGCCAGTGAGCACAGCTGGCCTCTGCAGTCGTGTGGATATTCACCCAGCTGTGATGAAATTGGGTTTGGTTTTGAGACTCCGTGAAGGAGCCTGTTTGACACTGGTTGATCCTGCTGATGTTCTTTTCTTGAGTTTGTTCCTGGCTGAAAGGCTAGAGAAATATTTTTTCATCTTACAGCCTTGGGACTTTTGTTATAAGCCAGTAGTTCACCAATTGAGGTTAATAACAGACATGTATTTTCCCCATACTTGAAGACAGGAAGTTGTCATTTTAACTGTTACACCTGGCTAATGACTATGATTCCAGACTAATTACAGTTTTCTCACATATACTAATAGCTCTAATTTAGAATTTTTTAATAATCACAGGTAGAACTGACAAGCTTTTGAGAAATGGAAACTTTGTACTGTATATCCCCTGGAGGAAATTTAGGTTGTTGCAAATATAATGCCCTGATCTACTGTAATAAGATATTATTATTTTTATTTATTTTTTTATTTTATTATGGGCCTTTCCAGGTATTGCTATTTGTAAAGAACCTTCTTGTCACTGCAGGAGATGTAAGAGACATGGGTTCTATCCCTGGGTCTACCTCCAGGAAGGTCCCCTGGAGGAGGGCATGGCAAACCACTCCAATATTCTTGCCTAGAGAATCCCATGGACAGAGGAGCCTGGCAGACTTAAAAAATCAGACATGACTGAAGTGACTTAGCATGCACACATATTTTATTATTAATATTTTTCTTCAGTGTGCCTAATTTTTATACATAGGACTCAATTTCAAGTAGTAAGCTGCCGAGGTCCAGCCCCAGCTGATCCAGGGTATTCAAAGGGGAGACGGCTTCGGCGAGTTCACTGGATACAATAGCTTTATTTAAATATTAATTAGAGATATAAAGAGTAATAGAATGAGGATAGCTCAGTAGGAAAATTCAGCAGAGAAAAGAGGCTGAGTAGCTTGGTTTACGCAGAAAATCAATATAACCTGTGACATCAGGTTAGCTCTGACCACGGAGGCCAAAGGCGCCCTCTTGAATAGCGGAAGGTGCCCCACCTTAGGCACCTTCTCAAGTGGGTCTTAGAAACCCAGGCAAATAAATGGTCGCAGAGGACCTCCGTGCTCCAGATGGAAACTTCAGCCAGAAATTGAGAAAAAGAATGACATGGGGAGACCAAGCTTCAGTGAGCAAGGCCCGTAGCTTTATTTTCAACTGGGGCTTTTATACCCTAAGTTGCACATAGAGGATAATAGGGGATGTGAAACCATGCAAAGTCAGCAGTCTTTGATCCTTATCAAAACCAGGGTTTCTTTTCTGCAAACTTATCGTATACAAATGGTTTTGGTGATTTACATCATCTTCTGGCCAGAAGGCCTATTAACATTTTATGACTCTTGACAAAGGTTTGTCAACCATAAGACTTATTTTCTCTAAGAGTAATTATTTTAAGGTTTGGCGCCATCCTCCGGAGGTCTTAGATAAAGTTGCATTCCTATAGGGCAGAGGTGCAGTGGGTTTACAACAAAGGAAAGAATTTATTACCTTAAGGGTCTAAAGTTGCTAACACCAAGGCTACTACTTATTTTTTCTACATACGAACTATATTAATTAATACACATTCAAGGATACAATACATGGGATGTGGAAACTTGGCAGCAAGCATTGGCTCATCAATGAAATATTTTACTAGTTTTATTCTGACAGTTTCTAACTCTCTGAGAGGCTTTAAGCTATTTGAATATCTTAAGCTTCCCATGCCTCTCGAGGCTGAGAGACTGTAAACAATCGTATGCATAGCTGTAGGAGTCCGGGTAAACTTGTCAGGCGAGTTAGAGAGCTATCTAAGGGGTTTGGATTTAAACACTCCTAATGCCCAGGAACTTATTAACTGGAGCTGTAAGTTAACTCTTTTTAGAGAGAGCGAGATGGTGGTGGGGGACAGCCCCCAGTAAAGTCAGAGGTGAGAGCACAAAGCAGTAAAGTAGGAGACTCTGGTTTTTGGGGGTAGATGCTCGAGAATATCCAGGGGGACTCCTGAGGCTCGATCCTGCCTTTGTGTATGCCAAGCCTCCTTCCTCATGACCTTTGCCATGGGTGGAACTCCTCACGCCGGCTCTGGGCAGTAAGCAAATATACATCTTGAAGGCTTCTTGGTATTGGTATTGCAGTTTAGAACATCCATTTATCTTTTATTGTAGAGTTGGCCCTTGACCTTTGCAAATTGAACAGCAGAGTTCTAGCATTTCCCAAGTTAGCTTGAGTAATCTGTAATTTTCCTAAGACATCGATGTGTTTGGAGTTCTAGAAGGTAGGTATGCAGAAGCAAATGACTTGGTGAGCCATCCACTCAGGATTTAACATCCATGGCACTGAAATTGCCCTGTGTTCCTTGTTGCTTCCACATGTGGAGAAAATTATGTGCAGGAGGGATCCTTGAACTTGGGGAGCGATATGTCCCTGATTCTTCTGGTTGTATAAATCAGCATGCTCTTGTAATTGTTGCTACTGTTTTGGAATATTAGAGCAGTGACTGTTACTACCAGCTGGAGACTCTGATATGGCCCTCTTGAGAATCACATCCACAGTGATAAGTGTGGCATAAAACCTCAAGTGTGTCATGACAGAAAAATAAAAATTGGAAAAAGAAACCCATTGGAATAAGGCTTGAAATAAAACAATAAAAACAAAAACCTCTTAATTTCTCATTGATTATTTTCATATATGAGGTGTTATAAGAAGAATTCTTGATATTTGAATAAACGAGAGAATGGTTTTCAAGTCTTGTCTTTCTGGCAACTAGATAAAGTCAAATGGCATAAAGGGACTTGAGAACAATCCATGTCCTTCTCCCCAGTTTTCTTCCCCATCAAGTAATCTTTTTACATTACAAATTTACCTTTGGGGAGAATTCCCAGGTGGTCCAGTGGTTAGGACTCAGCACTTCCCCTGCTGGGGCCTGGGTTCAGTCCCAAGCTGGGAAACTAAGATCTCATAAGCTGTGTGGTAGGACAGAAAAAAAAAAAAAATGACCTTTGGAGTATAAAACAACCATTTCCTAAATATAATTCAGGCCAGCTCATGACAAAAATTACATGCATTACAAATAATCAGGTTAGAAATGAATTCGGTTTTACTCTGTACTTTGTTCCTCCCTCACCTCGCACACTCAGCTGCTTTTTGCAGTGTCACTGATGCATCCTCCAAAACCCACAGAAATATCTTCTTCTTAACCCCACCTCCCGGGGTACTACTAAGTCATAATATCCCCTCGCTTTATCTTTTGTTTCTGAGAAGCACTTACTGATATGTGTGGGAGTGTTGTAGTGGATTAGACAAGGCAAGCGCCTGGGCTCAGCTGCAGAGGAGCACCCTCCCTGGAGGAGAAACAGGCTCTCATTGACCGCTGGGAGCTGCTGAGCATCTTTTCTGTGGTGGTTCATCGCTTCTTCAGCTGGAAAATGGTGGGCTCTTCCTGCATCACACAGATCTGGTTTCAGTTCAATTGCTCAGTTGTGTCTGACTCTTTGCAACCCTATGGACTGCAGCACGCAAGGCTTCCATCTCCATCACCAACTCCCAGAGCTTACTCAAATTCATGTCCAGCAAGTTGGTGATGCCATCCAACCATCTCATCCTCTGTTGTCTCTTTTTCCTCCTGCCTTCAATCTTTCCCAGCATCAGTGTCTTTTCCAAGGAGTCAGTTCTTCACATCAGGTGGCCAAAGTATTGGAGTTTCAGCTTCAGCATCAGTCCTTCCAATGAATATTTAGGACTGATTTCCTTTAGGATGGGCTGATTGGATCTGCTTGCAGTCCAAGGGACTCTCAAGAGTCTTCTCCAACACCACAGTTTGAAAGCATCAATTCTTCAGTGCTCAGCCTTCTTTATGGTCCAACTCTCACATCTGTACATGACTACTGGAAAAACCATAGCTTTGACTAGACAGACCTTTGTTGGCAAAGTAATGTCTGCTTTTTAATATGCTGTCGTGGTTGGTCATAACTTTTCTTCCGAGGAATAAGCGTCTTTTAATTTCATGGTTGCAGTCAACATCCGCAGTGATTTTGGAGCCCCAAAATACTAAGTCTTTCACTGTTTCCATTGTTTCCCCATCTGTTTGCCATGAAGTGATGGCACCTGAGCCATGATCTTAGTTTTCTGAATGTTGAGTTTTAAGCCAACTTTTTCACTCTCCTCTTTCATTTCATGAAGAGCCTCTAGTTCTTCTTCACTTTCTGCCATAATGGTGATGTCATCTGCATATCTGAGGTTACTGATATTTCTCCCAGCAATCTTGATTCCAGCTTGTGCTTCATCCAGCCCAGCATTTCGCATGATGTACTCAGCATATAAGTTAAATAAGCAGGGTCTCAGTAAATTTAATCAATCTTAGCCCCTCCTTCATTTACATAGCCAGGGAGCGCCTGTGTGACCTAGGCCTGACGCTGCCTCCTTTTGGTCTCATAGTCCAGTCCAGATTGGGCAGCAAGGTCATCAGACAGGACGGGTAGGAGATGTCCTCATCAGAACAGTACTTACCATCCTTTAGCCTTCAGAGATCAACTCTCTATGCAAAAATGTTGGAGGAACATTTTAAGATATTAAATTGGATTCCTACATATTACGCTTTTTGTTGTTTAATTGCCCAGTTTCGTCCAACTGTTTCTGACTCCCTGGACTGCAGCACGCCAGGCCTCCCTGTCCTTCACCATCTCCCAAAGTTTACCCAAGGTCATGTCTATTGCACTTTTTACTGTATGAATTTTCTGCTGATTGAGAAAATCTGTTTGTAGCCCTCACTCAGCTTTCTTACACACTCCTGAGGGTACTTGTTAAATATTTAGCCACACCTCTTATTAATTACCTTTATCAGGTGTACCTTTTTCAAATTGCACAATGTAATCTGCTTAGCTCAAAGTTCTGACTTACACCTACACCCATAAAATTTTGCATCTTCAGTTAGCAAAAATTATTATATGTGGTAACCATATTTGGCAGCATGTTTGGAAAGGCGTATAGCATCCAAGCTGAGAACCAGTGGACCAGAGAAGGTGTTTTCAAAGTGTTTGTACTAACAACAGCAGCAGCAACAGCCATAATATCACTTGGATCTTGTTAGCCATGTAGATTCTCAGCCCATCTTCCCCATTCTATTGAATGAGAAACTGCAGCTGGGATAATGCAATCTGTGTTTTAACAAGCCCTCCAAGTCATTCTGATGTATGCTGAAGCTGAAGATCCGCTGTACAACATTAATTATTACCACACATGCTCAACTGAGAAGCTTAACTAATGGTAAGAAGCAGGTATAGGACTGAGTTTCTTTCCGCTGCCATATGCAATTCATTGCAGTGAAACATTTGGCTTATCACAGGAGACTTTGGTTTTAGGAAGTGATTCTTAGGCTCTGGTTGTGTGTCAGAGTCAGGCTTTTAACCAATGCACATTCCTGTGTTTCATCTTGGATATTGTTATTGAGTCTGTAACAATAGGGCCCAGGAACCTGTTTTAAATAACCTGTCCAGGTGGGTCCACAGCCAATCAGTGAATTGTTTGTGAGTCAGTGATTCTAGACCTGTGCTTTGAGGGGTCATTAACATCACGTGGAGCATTTCTGTAGGCAGGTCCCTAGCCCAGCTCCCAGGAAGTCCTCTCCATCAGGTCTGGGATGGGACCAAGAACCTGCTTTTCTAACAGGCTCTGGGTGATGCTGGTTCTTGCCCTCAACACTGATCTCAAATGCTGTGGTGACGGCTTTTGAGCTCCTAAACAGATGGCAGACTTATTTATGGGAGCTCACCTCTTCTGGCAGACAGCCAGTGATTTTTCTTAGTAAACTGTGTATCTTCCTGAGATATTTATGTTTACGCAGGCATACATATATCAGTGTTCATATACGGAAACTTCTTTTTTAAAATTTTATTATTTATTGTTTTTGGCTGCACTACGCAGCATGTAGAGTCTTAGTTTCCTGACCAGGGATCAAACCCTCGCTCTCTGCACTGGAAGCCTGGAGTCTTAACCATTGACTGCCAGGCAGGTCCCACTAAGCCTTCTTTTTAATTAAAATGCTAACCTCACTGCTCTGTACCTTAACCAAAGTAATATACTGTGGAATCTTTCGATTTTAATACATGGAGGACTCCCGGTTCTTTGTGTACGGCTGTGTAGCACTCATCACCTGATTGTCCCATAATCTGTTTAAACAGTCTCCTCCTGATGGGTGTAATTGAATTTCCAGTCATGGTGTCCACAAATAAACCAAAGAGCAGACACCCAAAGTCCAAAAACCTCATGTTTGAGCAAATTGCCTTATATTCTCCATTAGCTCCTCAAGAGATCACCTTCTGGCATTGTTCCATAATTATATTCTCATTGATTCTGAGTAAAGAAGAACAAAAGTTTAGTTTTGATCTGTGTAAAATATAACTTTTTTAAAATTCCCATTGAAATATTAGACAAAGAGTTCTAATGGGTAAGGAAGGGTGGAGAGTAATAGCCATTGTGAACACCTTGGCGGCCAAGCCTTTGACTAACATGGTCTTAAACTCAATCATTAGGAGGCAACATTTTGGTGGGTGTCATCATGTTCTTTCACAGAAGTAGCATCTGGCTCAGAGAAATTAAGGTTTATAGATAGTAAATAGGGCACTAAGGTGTTAACTCAATAAAGGTATTATTTCACTTCTTACTAATTCCAGCACCCTGTGTTTTTCCCTCATGAATATCTTCAGTTTAAGGATGTGTGTGAAAACGTGGGGGTTCTAAGCCCAGATCCAGCTGTCCCAATCTGCATGGACCCTGCTTCTTCCTTAGAAGGGCTCATTCTAGGCTGACGTCAATGAGGCACGTAAGGCACAAAATTCAGGGAGGAGTTCCTCTCAGAGTCATGCACTGGGGCCCTGTATGCTTCATTCCTTTACTCTAGTCAGACCTGTGCCTTAGCGTTCTTGTGTATAAAATGGGGATAAAAATAATGACTTTCTGTTTTGTTTTTGTTTTGTTTTTTTTTTGGTGAGGATTAATGAAATTGAGGATTAACATAATTTACATGCATAAAAATATTTAAAACAGTACTTGCCTCACAGTAAGTTCTAGTTCAAGTGAATTATAATTAAAGTTTAGTTTCTTTATTATTCACTTACATAGAACAGTCATAATCCTGCTTAAAGAAATGGAACTCTGAAAGCTAACTTTTTTTTTTCCAGGAGAACAAAAGAATACTTTATGGCTTTTTATGAGCTTTCCTTTATGACCTGACTTGAATAAGAAGATGCTGACATCTCCTTTTAAGTCATCGTCTTCTTCTTCTAAAGTTCTCCCAACAGAAGCCACTGTTGGGAAGCCACTGGGCGTCTGTCTTAGGGATAGGGCCTGGGTGGTGGGGCTCTGGCGAAGGTTGACCTGCACAAAGGGGTCAGGCCAGGGGCAGGCTTCCTTTTGACTCAACTTTTCTTTTCTTCCCCTTCAGAGGCACGAGGTGGGAGTGGGGGAATCCCAGCTCCTATTTAATGCCAGCTTTTATTCAGTTCCTTTTGAGCATTCCCTCCTACCCACACTTCCTCCCACTCATATCTCAAAATATTAATGCCTGAGACAGAAAGTGATTTCTGAGGCTTTTAAGTAAAGACTTCAAAAATGTCTGTCATGTATCTTTATGTATTTGTAAATTGTTTAAAATGTAACAGAGCTGGTGTTTGTGTATAGATTGGTGATGATGTCTAACAGCTATATCGTCATGTCTATGATATAGGCCAGTGCTTCACGAGAACCAAGGCAATTATGATTAAAAGCTGATCAACTAGTATTTTTATGGCTTAATTTGTTTCTTTAATAATGAACATGCCGTCAGACAACATGAGTCAATAAATATGGGTTAGGACTTTGCCATTTTTTGCTTTAGAAGGAGGAATATGAACTCTGCACTGTATGTTTATAGGTACATACCCTGGTATGTATGCCTAAGTAGAACATATATCACCCATCTTTATTTTCAAAAATAAGTGGTGTTGATGAAGCCTCCATCAGTTTGTGGGGGTGGTGCATGGAGTATCCATTTGTGACTCTAACACCGTGTGCATCTGGGAAGACAGTGCTTTGGCTCCTGATTGGACTCTCCTCCTGTTTATGGTTAGGCATTTAAGAACGTTCTGTGATCCAGAGTTCAGAGCCTTTGGCAGCCTTTGCTGGAGAATGCACTGCACACTGGGCTGGCCTGAATTGTTGTTTTTAGTGTTCCACAGACAAGTTTTCTCTCACCCTTGCTGTCTACCACTAGTTTCGCTCAGAAGAGCAGCAGCTTCTGCGTTCCCCTGCGAATAGGTCTTTGCTTGCTGTGATAGCATGGTGCTCTTGTGAGCATCCTTGGTGAGCTGGTAGATCGCAATCATTTGTGGTGATGGTGGATCTGTCTTCTCTTTCACAGATGGCTCAAATGTGAAACTCATGAAAATGTCCACATTGGATCAGCATCTTGGCATGATTATAAATGTTAATGGCAACCATCCCTGTTATTTAGGCCAGGGTGTCCCCAATATTTTGATCATTCAGTCCATTAGTAAAAAAGCAGTCCATTCACTCAGGGTATGACAGTGGTTCTCAAAGGGGATGTTTTTGTGTGCCTGGGGAACAATTGACAGCATCTGGAGACATCTTGTTTATTACAACTGGGGAGGGGAATGTATTATTGATATCTAGTGGGTAGAGGCCAGGGATGCTTCTAAGCATACTGGATACATAGGACACCCCCCCAACCCCCAAACGAAGAACTATGTCACCTCAAATGTCAATAATGCTGAGACTGAGCAGCCCTAATATATAAATTGAACCATAGGAAATTGCACATAATTTCTAACTATACATATTAGAGTGAACCATATGAAATGCTGATGTTCTCTCAGTTTCTATTTACAGAAATGGTAGTTTCATACATTTCAGCATAATTTGTGAAATTATAGATTGTATAAATTATTCTACCAATGAATATTTACATTGTAAAATTCACAAAATAGGCTCTTTGGGAGTCTATGCCAATAAATATAGTTTCAGCATTTTTGTATTGTATCCCTGTGGATCATTTTGCACATACCCCTTTTGGAAAGTACTGCTCTAGACTGTAGTTTAATCTGGAGTTTGGTGTGATGGCCATTGACTTACTAGGCTAGACTCTCTTATAGTGTGTTCTTTGGTATACGTAAGAGTTCTTCATGGTATCTGGGGGTAACTAGCTGCTGTTTATAGGGTTCAGTTCAGTTCAGTCACTCAGTCATGTCTGACTCTGCAACCCCATGAACTGCAGCACAGGCTTCCCTGTCCATCACCAACTCCTGGAGCTTGCTCAAACTCATGTCCATCAAGTCAGTGATGCCATCCAACCATCTCATCCTCTGTCATCCCCTTCTCCTTCTGCCTTCAATCTTTCTCAGCATCATGGTCTTTTCCAGTGAGTCAGTTCTTTGCATCAGGTGGTCAAACTATTGGAGTTTCAGCTTCAGCATTAGTCCTTCCAATGAACATTCAGGACTGATTTCCTTTAGGATTGACTGATTGGATTTCCTTGCAGTCCAAGGGACTCTCAAGAGTCTTCTCCAACACCAGTGTTCAGAAGCATCAATTCTGTAGAAATCTGAATCTGATCTTCTTTGCCACCTGAATTAGGGCAGCTCCTCCTTGCAATATATATATTGCAAAGCTGAGACATTGAGTATCCATTTATATTACATTTGAAGAGGGAGTTTAGCCGGCAGAAATGACACTCTGACATCCACTGTATGGGGAACTGATCTGCAGTGATCTTCTGCAGTCTCTTTTCTCTGGGTTCTTAGTGTGTAGCACGCCCGGCAGCTCAGTAAGTGCTCTTTGAAATGAACTCCAGAGGACATTCTGCTTGAATGAAGGAGGACTTTGAATTCAAGTGAGGAGAGTCTTTTCTCTTAATAACATCCCCTGAAAAAAAATCTGATATTCCCAAGTTTCTTATTTTTAGGGAGGTTTATATGCTATTTTTACTTTTTGGTTTATGAAGTGGTATTTATTAAGAACTCATTTGGGTGTGGGTGTTTCTGAACTTCTCTTTTGTGTTCTTGTCTGAAATGAATATGGATTGGTAAAAACAAAAGACATCTCCCTGCATATGGTGGCATAGTGTACACTGATCTTGTGAAGCATGTTGAAGAAATTCAGTGCTATATCTTGGCACTCAAGCACTGGATAAATGTTAGACTTCCCCTAGAGAGCTTTTAAAAATACAGATTCATGATCTTGGAGAGGTTCTTAACATCAGTATTTTTTAAACAGTCCTCTGATGACTCTACCTTTCAGTCAGAGCTGAGACCACTGATTGAGAAGTTAAATATAATACATTTGTTTCCTGCGTCTTTTTAAAAATATAATTTACTATCTAGCACTTTACGTGAAAGTCTTTAATATCTATATTTAAGTGGGAAAACCCCACAAGATATGGATATATAGTATATGCATATCATATGTATATACAGAGTATATGCATAGTGTATATATATATATATATATATATATATATGAGATGAACAATGACACACACATATATTCAGGAAAGAATTTATGAAGAGATGTACCAAAATTTTTAGCACTTATCTCTTGGGTGGGATTTCGAGTTTGGTGTCAAAAGGAGACTCACTAATTGTCCAGTTTACATTTTTTTCCCCCAAGAGCATATTAAAAAAAGGACAAAAACAACAGATGACACCCTACGAATTTTCATTCTTTATTTCTTCATATGAGTCTTTTTCTAAATACTGCATTGTAGGTCTCTCATTCTGTTGGCACTGCATTGACATCATTTCTTTGGAAATTTGTTGAAGAGAATGTTAAATTTTCATTGGGCAAAAGCTGGTTAGCTCTCTCCTAACAACCTCTTCAGCAAGATTCTGATGTATTATTAAAACAATGCCTTTTTTGTTTCAAATTCTTTATGGGTAAGCATATTATATGAAAGAACTGTTTATCACAATGGTCTGGAATAATCACTACTGACATTTTTATGAGTCACAGCAAAATTCAAATAATGTCTGCGCGATGGAATGCACAATAAAAGGGACTCAAACGTATAGAATCAGGGTGTCAAGAATAGTGTTCCATATTATAGTTCCTCCACTGAGATGGATATCATCTTTAAAGTTACTGCTGATTTCACTGTTCCAGTAACATTGATAAAATCATTCTGGGGAAGCCTGCCTTACAGTCCTCTGAGAACAGTCGATTAAATGCATATATTGTATAGTGGGGAAACTTAAGAGTTTGCAAAGCCCTTCTCATTTTCCTGTTACTCTATGTAGAAAGACGAATGTATTTGATTTTGCTGCAACGATTCTGTTAACTAAGGAATGTTTACAAGTGAAAAAATACCATCGCGATGGGGAATTCTTTCATGGCTGACTTGTTTCATGTTGTCATGAGGAGTCAGAGTTTCTGACAAATGCCATATAACCTGGGCTAGCTCACATAGGTTATCTGTGCTTTTTTAGATTCAGATAACCTTTTCTTGCATCCTCTGAAGTGGCTGAATCAAGGGCCTTGTTTTCCTTGATCCAGCACCAAGCAGTCTGGTCCAGTTCCTTTTTGTACAATGTTATAGATGTCACATCTGTGTAGAATAATGGAACTGACAATGATGAGTGTTCTGGACGGGCTCAGTCATTTACAAGAGGCATTATACCCTTTGCTCCTCATGGAAACCCTGAAAAAGGATTGAAAGTTCCAAGGGCAGAACCCATGTCTCAAATGTTGACAACCTGTGCAGTTCTGTGCACACAGTAGGCTTTCAGGAAGCATTCAACATCTCTTTCCAAAGATGCTTAATACTGAGTTCTTTCAACATCATGCTCTCTCTCTTTAAAAAGGTGCTAATTTCTTCAATGGGCTTCCCTGTGGCTCAGTGGCAAACAATTCACCTGCCAATATAGGAGATGCGAGTTCGATCCCTAGGTTGGGAAGATGCCCTGGAGAAGGAATTGGCAACCTATTCTACTATGTGGTACTATTATCTGGGAAATCCCATGGACAGAGGACCCTGGTGGGCTACAGTCCATGGTATTGCAAGAGTCAGTCATGACATAATAAACAACTGATTCTTAAACCTTTCTAGCTTTTGTCTATTATTGAAACAATGTGTAGTGGTCTTCCCTAGTGTCCTTGGAGTTCTATCAATAAATAAGGTTTGCATGGATTTTTCTGACTTGCTGAAGGACAACTGTGGTTATTAATACTGGGAATCTAATTTGAAATTTTTACATGGTTTCTAGGAGTGAAGACGATAAAATCCTATCTCTTTTCAAGATAGATGTTTATATTTATAATAAATCTTCTGAGATTTTTTGCTCAAAATGGGAAGCTTCTGCTTACTTTTTAGACTTAATCAATTCCTCCTACAGTTTCCCAGCAAAGATTTGTTCTTTGGGGTGAGATTTCTACAAAGAAATCAACATCAAATGAAATTATTAAAAGAAAAATAAAATGTTTAAATCATACGTTTTGATGTTGAACATCATGATGATTTCAATGAATAAAAACTGACAAAAGACAATGTTTGCTTTATTATTGATTCAGCATGTAGAGTCCAGTTGGATTGCAGAGCACCTCACTTTATGGGTTAAGTTCTTTATGTGAAATAGAGAACCACGGATCCTTTGTATTTTAGGGTGATTCTCCCCTTTAACCTTGGGAGTGTGCCTCTTAGGGTTTGGGATGAACAGAATTATGCTTGACATCAGTCTCAGTGCTGTTTGTTTGTTTGCTTTGGTTAAACATAGGAATTTACTCAGCCAGGAACTTTTATTGTTGGTTTTCTTCAATGAACTACTTTCTTTGCCAGGCTCCAAGATCCTGCCCCTTCTAGTTTTTCTCCAAGTGATCATTAAAATTACCTGGAGTACTTAAGATTCCTAAGATCTTTCCTTGGCAACAGGATTTTAGTTTGTTGTTGTTGTTCAGTCACTAAGTTGTGTCCAGCACTTTGTGGCCTCATGAACTGCAGCACGCCTGGCTTCCCCGTCATTCACTATCTTCCAGAGTATGCTCAGACTCATGTCCATTGAGTCGATGATGCCATCCAACCATCTCATCCTCTGTCGCACTCTTTTCCTCTTGCCCTCAATCTTTGGCAGCATCAGGGTCTTTTCCAATGAGTTGGCTCTTCGCATCAGGTGCCCAAAGTATTGGAACTTCAGCTTCAGCATCAGCCCTTCCAATGAATATTCAGGACTAATTTCCTCTGGGATTGACTGGTTTGATTTCCTTGCAGTTCAAGAAACTCTTAAGAGTCTTCTCTAGCACCACAGTTCGAAAGCATCAGTTTTAGTTAGCCTAGGATATTTTTGTCATCAAAAGTTTATAGCCCTGTGGTTATACCATCATGCCTAGGGCAGGCAGTTGGTAGACCTAGAGATAACCAGGATGGTAGAAGTGGGGAAAAGAGGAGGGAGACCAGAGGAATTGGATATTTTACTCCTGTGAAGACCCAGGAGTTCCATGCTGCTAAGTTGCTTCAGTCGTGTCCGACTCTGTGAGACCCCATAGACGGAAGCCCACAGGCTCCCCTGTCCCTGGGACTCTCCAGGCAAGAACACTGGAGTGGGTTGCCATTTCCTTCTCCAGGAGTTCCATAGTACCTCTCTAAGAAAAGGCTGGGCAAAATTGTGTTTACCTTTTGAACAGCCCAGTGTATGTTTATACATGTGGCTGTTCATATACATGCTTGTGTTTCAATAGCTGCCATTTGTTAAGCCCTGGTAGGCCATATGCACTGTCTCGTTTAATGCTACAACCATGGTTTTTTATTGTGGTGACAAAGAGTACATGACCGCATCTTTTATCATTAGCAAAGTATTATGTGTCTCTGACAAATTACTTTTGGTAAACGTTTTAATTCACAAAGGTCTTTTGCACAAATCTATGTATGTGTCCACCAGGCAAAGTTGTCAGAGATTTTGCAATGGACAAAAAATAGATTACTATGTGTCTTATCAATGAAATGTTACCTGAAGCCTTCTGTATTCTTTCTTGCAAGTTATCTAATTTTCTAAAGGTGTGTGTCTTTTGTTATCTTTAACAAGGTTGCAGAAAACTGATGGTAAGACAAATAAATTTTGTCTTATGGAGACTTAGTCGACATTAACAAATCTTCCTTGTGGAAAAGGCCAGTTTAGTATCTATTTTTTGAATTCTATTATATGAATTATTAGTATATATAAGACAAAATTGTTCTTATGTATGTATCTGCTCTTTGACCTGATTCTAACATCATATTGATTCTTTCATTATTTTAATGACTTCCATAAAACCTTTGAAATACATTCATTTTATATTCACATAAGAATTATCATTTGAACATTAAAAAAGATTATCCTTTAACTCATGTCATCCTTATAAAGCCTTATGAAAATATGTTAATATAACAGATGAGAAAAGTTCAGTCAGTGGATGGGATTAGGAACCCCTAATCATCCAGTTGATCTGGATGAATAGTTAGGAGCTTTTGGTTATGCTGGATCACAGGATCTGGAACTCAGGCAATTTAGAGTGAAGGCTCAGAGAAGTCAAAGCCAGATAATTGGCACAAATTCAAAACCTGGTTCTAGGATGGAAAGGAAAGTGTCAAAGACTTAAACAAGCAGCAGGTGTGGGACATAGGGCAGATGAACTGAAAAGTTTGAATCTAGCAAAAGGGTGAGACAATCAGAAGCCCATGATCCAAGTAGAAATCTGACCAGAAAGCATGCGTTGCTTCCAAAAAGGACGTCTTGATATGGAGCCTTAGCAGTCTTTGTGTCAGAGTCATTCTGTGGTCCCGTGGCAGCAGGAAGCAGCCCCATTAGCGGCATTTAAACTAAGCATAAAATTGGAAACATCTGGCCCAGTGAAGGCGCTCATGGGTTGAGGCAGGCAGGGACTCCTGAAACCTGCTTCAGGACAATGGCCTTCAGCTGGGCTCAGCTGCAAGGAATTGTATTGATTTTTTTTTTCCCCCAGAAAACTGCACACATTCCCCAATTGCCCATGGAGCTGACATTTTCTTAGCACCAGATTAATCAAACCGTGTTCAAAGTGAAAAAAACTTTTCTGGTCAAGCTAGTCTTAGTCTCTTGATAGTAGCAACTATTACCTGGTCTTTTTTATTTTTTCCCTGACTTTAAAGTACTCCTGAAGTTATGTTTGCTGCCCTTCTAATTTGTAAGCTAGATAGGTAGCTTGATAGCTTTTTTTTTTTTTTTGGTAGGTTTTTGTTTTTTGGGGTTTTTTGGCAGATTTCATTATCTGCTACAATCAGGAAATGGTGATGTTTTGGAAGTAATTTATGAAATAGTGGTGATTTGGTAATTACTTTTTGGGGTAGGACAATCTTTATGTTAAAGCACTTCTTCTCACAGCTTTGATCAGTTACATTACAAAGGGAAAAAGTGATTCCAGATTTGGCCCGCATGGCTGGTAAGAATCCATGAATGATAGTTTTAATACAAGATGTTTAAAGTGACTTGGGTACCTCATTCCGCACCATTATCCGATGATGCAACCACTGTTTTACATTAATTTCTTATTTTAACTATATAAAATCTTCCTAAGTTAACTCATCATGACTAAAATGAACTTTAATCAGAACTGTCATAAATTTGCTAATTATTTTGTGTGCTCAGGTTTTAACCTCTGCTCAGAACTTCAAGCTTTATTTAAACTCTAGGGTGTTTAGTACAAATATGACTTTTCCCAATCTTCTTTAATCAGAAACCTAAGTAGCTAATAGCTAATTAGTAGATTAGCTTATTAGTTTTTTGCGTTACATACTGTCTATTTCAGGAGAAGGTAATGGCAACCCACTCCAGTACTCTTACCTGGAAAATTCCATGGACACAGGAGCCTGGTGGGCTGCAGTCCTTGGGGTTGCTAAGATTCGGACATGACTGAAGCGACTTAGCAGCAACAGCAGCAGCAATGTCTGTTTCGTTCCTATGTATGCTGGATGTCTCTGTACTAAGTTGTTTGCAATGTGATACAATTTATTCTTATCCTGTGATTTGACTCACAGATTCCCTAGAACTTGAGTTATGTAGACACAGTGAAGTTCTCCTGTAAAGAAGAAAAGTAACCCTTTTATAAGTGATACACAAATACTGATAAGAAGTCCCTGGTTATTCATAGGTTTGATTTATATTGCCCCCAAATAGGTGAAACTTGGCTGTACTCATCAAAGGACTGTAACTTCTTTTATTTTTGAAATAATGGATTTTGTAGACAATAATGGCTGATTTGCTACAAAAACATTGTGCTTCTGTATCATGATCTAATTTGTGGATCAAATTTTGAAAAAAAAATATTTAACAGAAAATTGCAAAATGAAAAAAGATTAAGACTTTTGGGTTAGGGTATGAATTCAGTCGATTTAAAACATACCACTCTATGTGTAATTGAAAGTTACTCACTCAGTCATATCCAACTCTTTGTGATCCCATGGACTGTAGCCCACCAGGCTCCTCTGTCCAGGGAATTCTCCAGGCAAGAATACTGGAGTGGGTAGCCATTTCCTTCTCCAGGGGATCTTCCCAACCCAGGGATTGAACTCAGGTCTCCTGCATTGCAGGCAGACTCTACCGACTGAGGCAGCCTGGTGTAATTGGTCTGTTAATATCTAAAAACTGTTTTTGATATAACTTTTACCAAAGGGTGGTCATATCATATAAATTTTCAGAAGGACAAGTTTTCTGTTTGCCAATCAGTATGATTTGTGTGTGTGCATTCGCTACTCAGTCGTGTCTGACTCTTTGCAAACCCATGGACTGTAGCCCTAAAGGCTCCTGTGTCCATGGAATTCTTAGGCAAGAATACTGGAGTGGGTTGTCATTCCCTTCTGCAGGGGATCTTCTGACCCAGGGATTGAACCTGGGTCTCCTGCATTGCAGGCAGATTCTTTAAATGACAATAAACAAAAATACCATAATAAGTAACTGGGGAGTAACACAAAAGCCTGTGCTTTTACTGGAGCAGTTTATGACCTATATAGCAAGGCAGATTATACAGACAAAAAATTCAGAGGAAAAAATATTCAAGGATTGTTAGTATTCTAGAAATTGAACACAAATTGGGAAAGCATCTTAAAAGATGCCTTGGTTGAACATTTTTTTCTTATCTTCATTTATGTTACTCCTCTAAAATAGCTCTTAATTGGGTGATTTCTTTGCAGCCCTGTGCGTGGTTTGGAATGAGAACAGTATTTGAAATTGATAGGACTGAGCTTGAATCTTAAATCCATCATTTTGTACTGAATTATGTGATTTTGTGTGTGTGCTTGTGTTAACATTGCTGACATTGAGGCCCACAATCAGAACACCACGTATCACCTCATGACAAAGAAATTTCAATAATCTAATAACTGCTTAGCACTTTAAACCCATCTTCCTGATCCTACACACACAACCTGGGCTTTGAGGCATCCATATTTCCAGGGGTTATCTGTGATATTTATGTATTTTTTAGCTTTGTTGAGTTTAGTTACTTTACAGTGTTGTGTTAGTTTTTGCTGTACAGTAAACTGAATGAACTATATGTGCACATATATTCCCTCTTTTTTGAATTTCCTTCCCATTTAGGTCACCATAGAGCACTGAGTGGAGTTCCCTGTGCTGTACAGTAGGTTCTCATTAGTTATATATTTAATACATACAGAGGAGCCTGGTAGGCTGCAGTCCATGGGGTCGCTAGAGTTGGACACGACTGAGCGACTTCACTTTCACGCACTGGAGAAGGAAATGGCAACCCACTCCAGTGTTCTTGCCTGGAGAATCCCAGGGACGAGGGAGCCTGGTGGGCTGCCGTCTATGGGGTCGCACAGAGTCGGACACAACTGAAGCGACTTAGCAGCAGCAGCAGCAGCAGTATGTATGTATATGTCAGTCCCAATCTCCCAGTTCATTCCCCACCCCCTTCTGTCTTTGGTGTCCATGCTTTTGTTCTCTATATCTGTATCTCTATTTCTGCTTTGCAAATAGGTTCATCAGTACCATTTTTCTAGATTCCACACGTATGTGTTAATATATAATACTTATTTTTCTTTTTCTGACTTACTTCATTCTCCAGGACAGTCTCTAGGTCCATCTGTGTCTCTGCAAATGGCACAGTGCATTCCCTTTCATGGCTGAGTAATACTCCATTGTATATATGTGCCTCATCTTCTTTATCCGTTCCTCCACTGACGGACATTTAGATTGCTTCCGTTTCCTGGCCGTCGTAAAAGTGCTACAACAAACATTGGGATGCATGTATCTTTCGAAATTATGGTTTTCTCTGGGTATATGGAGTTCTCATTATGATTCTCTGCCTTTGCTCTTACTGTGGTGAGGCAAAATAAAATTAACATTAGACTGAGCTCTTTGAAAGCTTTTATACCTTGTGTCTCAGTGCCTGAAAGGTGCCTAGAACATGATAGATGTTGAATATACATTAGTTGACCAACTTTGAATTAGAAAACCTGGATAGATACCCAAGCTTGTTTTCAGCTAAGTGTCAAGCCTCTTCTGAGAGAATTGGTTTAGAAACATCACAATTTAGAGTGAGAGATAACTTTCCTATTGGTAAAATGAGGGGCCGAGGCAAGATACATTTCTCCAAGATGTCTTGCAGTTGTATTAACGAAAAATGATTTCTCCCTCCTCCAAACCTCTGTAACCTATTTTCATTTACCCTTCCTTTTTATTAATGTTTCAGCCCTGGCTGGACTGTAAGCTCCTGCGGTGCAGGGACTTTGTGTGAACATGGATTGTATTTCCTCCAGCACCTGCCTGGAGCCTTAAATATACAAGGCATGCTGGGAGCTTTTTGGTGAGTGTTTGGATGGACAGTGGAGCTTGTGCCCCGAGGCACTTTGTTAGCCTCTGAGCTGGGGCTTGTCATTCTTTAATGTGTCACCCAGGGCACTGGGTCTGGGCAATGGCACCTCTCAGCTCCTTAGATATTGCAACCTTGCTTTCCTTTATTCTCCTTATGCCTACAGCAAGAGGGAGGCAAGAGAAGCTTTTCTGTCTTCTCTACCGTCTGCACGCAAGGCTTTTTAAGATGAAGGGGGAGACGCTTCATTTCCCCTATTGGAGGCAGAAGAGAATCTGGTGGAGAGAAGGCTCGGAAGTGAACCAGCAGTGACATGCGGAAGCCATCTAGTGCTCCCCAGAATCTTGGGGCCAGGCTTTTTTATCCTCTGGATCAGCTACAAATTATCAAAATGCCCACAGGCATCATAAGGCAGATTTGCACGTTGATTTGGATAATTAAAAGCTGTTTCCAGCAACAAGTTTGTATTCAAGCCATTGGCAGTCTTCAGGTGAAACAGTCTTCTTATCATTAGGGTTAATTCTAAGAAGCTGAAGAAAATGGGTTCGCAAGCTTTGAGATAAGGGGTTGGAAGGGAGAGGAAAGCAATAACCAAATATTAACTAGTCACTACCAGTCTGCCAGGCCAGGCCACTGTGTGCCCTGGACCCCAAACACACCTGATGAGAAGCCCCTTTTGGGGTACACATGCTCAGGGCTCTCTCCCTGGAGCTTCAGATGCAGGGGTTCTGTGGTGGGGTGGGAATTTGGCTTTTTAACAAGCACTCCCAGGTGATCCTGATGGTGAGGGTGAGAAACCCTGCCTATCCTTAGGTATTTAAAGAAGCCAATTTGCAGTGGTCATGTGGGAGAGCGCAGGTTCGAATGGAGGCCAGAGCAGTGGCAGTCTAGCCCTGGTCCTCATCACACCAAGTGAAACTGGGGCTTCCTGTTTTCCCCGTTTTGGATGTTTGCTGATACGTGCCATTTTATTTGAAGATGGAAGTAAGTGAATTTCTCATAAATTATTTGATGACTATATCAGAAGCTTCCAGCAAATGTGAAATAAATTCTCCCCCGATTTCCTTCTTGTCCTGGGCTTTAGATTTAAATTTGGCTCAGGCAGCCTCTAGAGTGGTGTGGTGGTGAGGTATTTTGGCTGCTCAAATTAATTAGACAAGATTTATTAAGATTCAGTAGGTTCCAGGTCTTTGCCAGGCAAACAAATGATGCCTCTTAGGCTTCACAAACTCCTTGAGATGTAGTATTATTCTTATCCTTATGGTGAGATGGGCAGGGAAGCACAGAGAGATGACCAGCTGGCTTGAGGTTACAGACCAGCCGGTGAGTCCCTGGTTTGGGTACCCTCTGCTGTGTGCTGGGGAGGGTGTCTCCAGTAGTTGCTCTGTGTGTACCCTTGGGATTCTTTTTTATAGAATGCACTTCTCTCTCATTTCTTGTTAAAAATGGTTTTTTATATTGGTCTGTATTTTACAACTTACAAAGTCCTTTCAGATGTCAAGTTTTATGTGATCCCCACAACAATCCTGTGAGGCAAGATTTATAAATGAGAAAACTGAGTCTTAAAAAGGTAATGACTTGTCCAAGAGTGTCAGTTAACTCTTTTATTTTACTTATCTTTTATTTTTTATTTTTTTTGTGTGTGTGTAATTAAGTTTTATTAAAGTATAAAGGAGATAGAGAAAGCTTCTGACATAGGCATCAGAAGGGGGCAGAAAGAGTACCCGCTTGCTAGTGTTAACAATGAAGTTAAGTGTTCTGCATCAGTTCAGTTCAGTCACTCAGTCGTGTCTGACTCTTTGTGACCCCATGAACTGCAGCATGCCAGGCCTCCGTGTCCATCACCAACTGCTGGAGTTTACTCAAATTCATGCCCATTGAGTCATTGATGCCATCCAACCATCTCATCCTCTGTTGTCCCCTTCTCCTCCTGCCTTCAATCTTTCCCAGCATCAGGGTCTTTTCACATGTGTCAGTTCTTCACATCAGGTGGCCAAAGTATTGGAGTTTCAGCTTCAGCTTCAGCATCAGTCCTTCCAATGAATATTCAGGACTGATTTCCTTTAGGATGGACTGCATAGGTAATAAATATATATGGCACAAATTTCCATCAGTACAAAGAATAATGGTAAAAGCCAGCTGCCCAAGTATTGCTAGCCACCATGTTGCCTTCCCCAGAAGGAAAACCAGGGCTGGAAGCAGCTCTGCTGACCCTAAGCTTGTGGTTTCCCCACTGCTCTGTAGCTCCCTTCAGGAACTTTCAGGAACTTTCTGTCTGTAGTTTTCACTGTGGTTTGATTACTCAAGGGTCTAGTATTTTCACTGCAGCAACTTAGTCCTATAGATAAAATAATATAGTGCCTCTTGCTTTGACAATCTTTTCTCACCATCTCTACCCACCCCCAGCAGGCACTGATGTATGGAACGTGTAGATTCAGCTGTGGGTGGTCACAAAGGAGAATTTTCTTCCAAAATAAGAAAAAGGGATGGGGGGTAATGCTGTTCTTGTCGCTGTGACCATTGCAGACATTAGGAAAATATAGACAATGGAAAGATAGGACACTGAAAGATGAACTCCCCAGCCCAATATGCTACTGGAGAACAGTGGAGAAATAACTCCAGAAAGAATGAAGAGATGAAGCCAAAGCAAAAACAACACCCAGTTGTGGATGTGACTGCTGATGTAAGTAAAGTCCAATGTTGTAAAGTACGATATTGCATAGGAACCTGGAATGTTAGGTCCATGAATCAAGGTAAATTGGAAGTGGTCAAACAGGAGATGGCAAGAGTGAACATTGACATTTTAGGAATCACTGAACTAAAATGAACTGAAATAGGTGAATTTAACTCAGGTACCATTATATCTACTACTGTGGGCAGGAATCCCTTAGAAGAAATGGAATAGCCATCATAGTCAAAAAAAGAGCCTGAAATGCAGTACTTGGGTGAAGTCTCAAAAACGACAGAATGATCTCTGTTCATTTCCAAGGCAAACCATTCAGTATCACAGTAATTCAAGTCTATACCCCAACCACTAATGCTGACATTGAATGGTTCTTTGAGGACCTACAAGATCTTCTGGAACTAACATCCAAAAAAAAAAAAAGGATGTGCTTTTCATCATAGGGGGCTGGAATGAAAAGGTCGGAAGTCAAGAGATACCTGGAGTAACAGGCAAATTTGGCCTTGGAGTACAAAATGAAGGAGGGCAAAGGCTAATAGTGTTTTGCCAAGAGAATGCACTGGTCATAGCAAACACCCTCTTCCAACAACACAACAGAAGACTTTACACATGGACATCACCAGATGACTGATACTGAAATCAGATTGATTATATGCTTTGCAGCCAAAGAGAAGCTCTATGCTGCTGCTGCTTCTAAGTTGCTTCAGTTGTGTCTGACTCTGTGCGACCCCATGGACTGCAGCCTACCAGGCTTCTCCATCCATGGGATTCTCCAGGCAAGAACACTGGAGGGGGTTGCCATTTCCTTCTCCAATGCATGAAAGTGCAAAGGGAAAGTGAAGTCGCTCAGTTGTGTCCAACTCTTAGCGACCCCATGGACTGCAGCCTACCAGGCTCCTCCATCCATACAGTCAGCCAAAACAAGACCAGGAACTGACTGTGGCTCAGATCATGAACTCCTTATTGCCAAATTCAGACTTAAATTGAAGAAAGTAGGGAAAACCACTAGACCATTCAGATATGATCTAAATCAAATCCCTTATGATTGTATAGTGGAAGTGAAAGCTAGATTCAAGGAACTAGATCTGATAGAGTGCCTGAAGAAGTATGGATGGAGGTTCATAACATTGTACAGGAAGCAATGATCAAGATCATCCCCAAGAAAAAGAAATGTGAAAAGGCTAAATGGTTGTCTGAGGGGGCTTTACAAATAGCTCAAAAAAGAGACAATAAAGGCAAAGGAGAAAAGGAAAGATATACCCATTTGAATGCAGAGTTCCGAAGAATAGCAAGGAGAGATAAGAAAGCCTTCCTCAGTAATCAATGCAAGGAAATAGAAAAAAACAGAATGGGAAAGACTAGAGATCTCCTTAAGAAAATTAGAGATACCAAGGGGACATTTCATGCAAAGATGGGCACAATAAAGGACAGAAATAGTATGGACCTAACAGAAGCAGAAGATATTAAGAAGAGGTAGCAAGACTACACAGAAGAACTATACAAAAAAGATCTTCATGACCCAGATAACCACAATGATGTGATCACTCACCTAGAGCCAGACATCCTGGAATGTGAATTCAAGTGGGCCTTAGGAAGCATCACTACAAACAGTGGATGGAATTCCATTGGAATGATGGAATTCCAGTTGAGCTATTTCGAATCCTAAAAGATGATGCTGTGAATGTGCTGCACTCAATATGCCGGCAAATTTGGAAAACTCAGCAGTGGTTACAGGACTGGAAAAGGTCAGTCTTCATTCCAATCCCAAAGAAAGGCAATGCCAAAGAATGTTCAGACTACAGCACAGTTGCACTCTTCTCACATGCTAGCAAAGTAATGCTCAAAATTCTCCAAGCCAGGTTTTAACAGTACATGAACCATAAACTTCCAGATGTTCAAGCTGGATTTAGAAAAGGCAGAGGAACCAAAGGTGACATTGCCAATGTCTGTTGGATCATTGAAAAAGCAAGAGAGTTCCAGAAAAACATCTACTTCTGCTTTATTGACTATGCCAAAGCATTTGACTGTGTGGATCACAGCAAACTGTGTAAAATTCTTCGAGAGATAGGAATACTAGACCACTTTATCTGCCTCCTGAGAAATCTGTATGCAGGTCAAGAAGCAACAGTTAGAACTGGACATGTAACAATAGACTGGTTCCAAATTGAGAAAGGAGTATGTCAAGGATGTGTATTGTCACTGTGCTTATTTAACTTATATGCAGAGTACATCATGAGAAATCCTGGGCTGGATGAAGCACAAGCTGGAATCAAGATTGCTGGGAGAAATATCAATCACCTCAGATATATAGATGACACCACCCTTGTAGCAGAAAGCAAAGAAGAACTAAAGAACTTCTTGATGAAAGTGAAAGAAGAGAGTGAAAAAGCTGGCTATAAACTCAACATTCAGAAAACTAAGATCTTGTCATCCAGTCCCATCACTTCATGGCAAATAGATGGGGAAACAATGGAAACAGTGAGAGACTTTATTTTCTTGGGCTCCACAATCACTGCAGATGGTGACTGCAGCCATGGAATTAAAAGACACTTACTCCTTGGAAGAAAAGCTATGACCAACCTAGACAGCATGTTAAAAAGCAGAGACATTACTTTGCCAACAAAGGTCCATCCAGTCAAAGGTATGGTTTTTCCAGTAGTCACGTATGGATTTGAGAATTGGACTGTAAGGAAAGCTGAGCGCCAAAGAATCGATGCTTTTGAACTGTGGTTTTGGAGAAGACTCTTGAGAGTCGTTTGAACTGCAAGGAGATCCAACCAGTCAAACCTAAAGGAAATCAGTCCTGAATAGTCTTTGGATGGACTGATACTGAAGCTGAAACTCCAGTATTTTGGCCACCTGATGTGGAGAACTGACTCCTTGGAAAAGACCCTAATGCTGGGAAAGATTGAAGATGGGAGAAGAAGGGGATGACAGAGGATGAGATGGTTGGATGGCATCACTGACTCAATGACCATGAATTTGTGTAAGCTCCAGGAATTTGTGATGGAAGGGAAACCGGGCGTGCTACAGTCCACGGGATTGCAAAGAGTCGGACACGACAGAGCTACTGAACTGAGGCGGTAGAAAGAGCTTCTGTTTTCATTTGACCAGCTGGGCATGATCTTGGGCCAATTACCTGATCCTTTCTAATCCTCAGTCTCTTCCTCTGTGAGACGTTGGATGGATTTTGAGGAGGAAATGAGATTTATGAGAATAGGTCCTGGTTCTCAATACCTGTCCCCTTAGTCACATGAAATTGTGTTAGAAGTGCTTCCCCCCTGGTTTAACCAAAAATGCTTGATATTTTTTCTTGTTCGCTGGGCTTCCCAGGTGGCACTTATGGTAAAGAACCCTCCTGCCAATGCAGAGATAAAAGACATGGGTTCCATCCCCGGGTTGCGAAGATCCCCTGGAGGAGGATCTTGGTGTTCACAGCCACCCTTATACGCATTTACAAGAAAGCAGTGCTATCTATGTGTGCGTCTTTTTTCAGCATGGAATTTGGTCCTTCAACTCGTGGATAGAGGTGACCTATCAGATTAATGTCATCTCCTGTGTGGTCACCCTAAGAAGGTTCCTCCCAATTTCTCTATTTATCTTGATCGTGGCTCCCTATTTATTGCTTTATCCTTGCCTTTGTGAATTTCACTCTAAGGACTGTTGAGCACATTTATTGGCTTCTTTGCTTGATGTTGCTTATCTCCCTCATTAGAGTGTAAGCTCCCTTAAGGTAGAGGACATATTTACTTTATTCACTGGTGTTTATCCCGTACCAGCACAGTGCCTGACACTGGTTTGGTGCCACTGATACCAGTAGAATGAACCATTTTTACCAATGTAATGAGATGTTATTAGCTTTCAGTGTCTGTCAGTTGGTTTACTTCTAGTTTTCTCTGTTCAGCTGCTTTCTTTGACTTCTAACCCTAAGCAAAATAGAATATGAGTGACTGGGGAAAAAAAAAAAACCCAACGCAATGTTGACAATTGCAAGTTAAGTTTTATTTCAGGCAAAGTAAGGACTATAACCCTGGGGGACAGCATTTCAGACAGCTCTGAGAAACTGCTCCAGAGAGGTAGGGGGAAGGTCAATATATGAAATTTTGGTGAAAGGAGAGTACGTGCAGTCAGTCACATATTTTTGAAGAGGGTTGGTGCTCATCACGAGGATCAGATCTCACCATGAAGGATGTCAGTGCTTTTCTAGATAAGGAGATGCAAGAATTGGGCTCATAACATCTTCTGAAAATATCTGACCATATGAGGACCTGTTCTGCCGGTTTTTCCCAGAGCACAGAGTGCCTCATTCCTGATCTCCACCCTGAACTCCTTTCAGAGAGTGCTGAAGGTCACCTGCTTTAGCAGCTCCTCATTTGATCCTTGTGAAACAGACAGCAAAGCACACATTTGTAGTTGGCATAAGGAAAGATAAATTTCTTACTTCTCACTGCTATAGGCATGAATCTTGAAGCTATTTCCCTGAAGAATAGAACTCAGTATTGATAAGGGACAGTAGTTCTAAAGTAACCCTGCTGGTCGTGAACCACTGTATACACACACAGCCTCAAGTAAATTCCAGGCACTGATTAGCTTAATAATGACATAATTACATTAAAGCAGTTTATTAACATGAACTCATGAAGCATTTTTTCTGGGCCTTATCTATCACTGATTTATTTAGAAAAATATATTTCTCATCTCTGAATGGTCTACTATGTGAGCATAATTATCCTTTCTGGAATATCAATTTTTATAAAAGTCTTCATTTTACTTCCATTCCAAGCCAGACCAGAACCTGCTTAATGTGCATAGGCTGGAACCACTGGGGAGTGTTTATGGCCAATACTTCCTGCAGTCACACTTTATTCCCCAAGTAATGAGAAAACTGGAAAGTGGCTGATAAGTTGATTTAATCATTTCTGCCCTTGTTTGGCCTATGATGTCAGCTCCTTTCTAGAAGTATTCATACCAGCCTTAATCCACAATGTGTAGCATAATATATAACCTATTGTAGGCTCCTGGTCAGAATGTTTTAAATGAATGAATGGTACTTATTTCATATTCTTGTTTATTGTTAAGCCTGTTTAGCATTAAGCTCAACATATTCACATTTATCCAATGGCAATAATCTTTTTTTCTCCTTTAAAAAAAAAAAAAGGCAATCTTGTTAGTTTAGAGCCTATTTAAAGTTAGTCATCAACCACTGGTGCAGCTCCTGACAGTCAGTGTTGACATTGTGTATGAGATATCTGAGAAGCAGCTCATTAGATGCACCGTTCATTTACTTGCTGTGTTTTCACCAAGCACAGTTGTGATGGAGTCAGGTTGACGTAGTTATAAGCAACTTGGAAACCTGTCACCAGTCTAGTGATGTGTCTCATCTTCCAGTGGCTCCATTTTATTCTTTCACTTGGAGAGCTTTTTAATGGGTAAAGTTCCAAGAAAAGAAGACCCTGGAAGGGCAGCCAGTGTAAGGTTGAGAGGCAGTATGGGAAAGCATGGAGGTCCTTGTGGAGGTTTTGTGTTTTCTTTTTTCATTTCAGACTTGAAGGAAGAGAAACCACTCAAATAGGAAGGAAGCTCAAATAGGAAGGAACCTACTTTGGAGGCATTAAAGGAATGGATCTTGGGATTTTCACTGTAAGAAGTAGCATTGTTACTCTGAAGATCAGGAAAATCATCCGGCAGCTACACACTCTAATTTTTGTCCGAGGTGTATGAGCTCCATTTTAGCTAATCCTCTGTTCCTCTGCTTTGTTATCCTTTTTTTTTTTTTTTTTGCACAGATTGTCCTTTTCTTTGACTTTCACGTGGCTCCACCACATGAAACAACAATGTATAAAAAGAGGAAGCTAAGATGGATTGAGGCCTCTCATCTGCGGTCAGCCCACCTTCACTCCTTGAGAGTTTACTGTCCTCTGTTTGCCTAATAAGACTCTGAGCTGTAACACTGGTCTGCCGTTTCAAAGCATTGCTGCAGCAAGACAGAACTGAGGAAACATGTTTTGATTTGTCTCCTCCCTCCCGAGCCTGCCCTATGCAAATTGGGCTATCCACAAAGGGGGCATGTTTGTTTCACCTGAGGTTCTCACTCTGGTCCATGGATTTCCTTTTGTTCCATTTTCATGGGCTTTGCCCTTTCTTTGTCTTTTAGCCACCACCATTTTGGACTCCTTTTTTCCTGTTCTAACGACCTAACGCTATCATGTACCATCAGAGCAAATAGTTAACTGCTTATGAAGGAGAATCTTGACTGGTAGTTGACCTTTTATGTTTAAATGTTCTAAACTAGTTTTTCAGGTCTTTGAGTGCAATGACCATGTCTTATCCTCATGCCTAGCAGAACATCTCACACTTAGATAGGTCCTCATTTATCTACTGAGTGATATTGAGCACAATGTGTAGGGCAAGTACCATTTTTGATGCTAGAGATACAAATGAGCTGTTCTAATTATTATCAACAATTTAATGAAGGAGGCAGGTACAAAATTTAGTGAGAAACACTACAATTGAAACATCAGTTTTTTGTTTTTAACACTAACAATTCTTCATGATTAGAAAGTTTTTAAGTGCAGATTTTTAATGAAAATTAGTAAGCGTGAATCATTTAAGTTATGAAAAATTGTTCTTCCTTATTGTTTCTATGTTTACCTTAGGTAGATTCCCTGGATCTCCCCCAATTCTGTCTACCATGACTGTTATTTCCCAGCTGTTTCTGCAGTACTTAACTGCTTGGTATTAGTATATATACTGTGTAACATATATTCCAAATAATAGAAAGTTTTTTTATGCCTAACATTTCTCTGTTCTACATCAAACCATAGCATCCAGTGATATTGTTATTTAATACATAAACTTTTATTCCCTCATTGATTTTTCCAGATTGTCAGAAATCTTTGAAAGACTCCCTCTCCTATTAAACTAAGAGGCTAAGCACATCTAAGCCAGGAAATTATTGATAATGTCCTAAGCCAACAGCAAAATTGTTTCTATTGCATTGTAATAAATAATGTATTTTTTCTTAAGATTTTATTTCTCCTGTGGAAAGATCTTTTTGCTATTTCCTCAGTGTGAAAATAACCCCTGGCTTATACATCATGACACTTTTCCCACTTGGTGGTAACTTTAACATTTAAAACCAGTAGGGTTTTTTTTTTACTAATTGGATAAGCATTCCCTTTCAAAATTCTTTTAGTTTAAAAAGAAAGTACAAGGAATATTAGCATTACTTAATACAAGGGCAAAAAGAACTTAAAGATATGAGTGTTGGTTTTTAATGACTGCATTAAGACACCTGATGCAAAATGATGCCCTTCAATTCTGTTTTTGGTTTTGTTTCATTTACATCCCTATCTCTGGAGAGGTGAGGATGACCTTTTAAGAAATAGGATAAGCTTTGATTGATGTCTGCATGTTGTTTTAATGGAAAGAAAACGTGAAAATTCTCTGAAACCAGTCACATGTACCTGGGTCCAGAAAAGGTGATTTCCTTGGGTGTCATCCATTGATGAAATTGAACACCCTATGACTCTATGTGGAGAGCTGGTAATGGTTTTAGACTGGAGATTACTCCAGGATGACTATTTGTCTTGATTCAGTGGGCTTCCCTGGTGGTTCAGCCAGTAAAGAATCCACCTGCAAGGTGGGAGATCTGGGTTCAATCCCTGGGTTGGGAAGATGGGAGGGCATGGAGGAAGAACATGGCATGGCAACCCACTCCAGTAGTCTTGTCTGGAGTATCCCTATGGACGGAGGAGCCTGGTGGGCTGCAGTCTAAGGGGTCACAAAGGGTCGGACATGACTGAGTGACTAAGCACACAGTGGGCCTAAGTTTGGTGATATTGGTGGTTGAGAAGTGTTTTAGAAATTCTATCACTACCAGGGATATTTGAGTTCCTCTTTGGAAAGGAAATTACTCTGTATACTACTCAATTTACAAAATCTCCTGCCATTGAAAAAAATGGGCTTCACCACTATCCTGCTGATTGTGTGAAGGCTGGAAGTGGTGGATAAAAAGCAGAAGGGCAGTCAGGGATTAGAAACTGGGTTTATCATTGTAATATTCTGCAGGAATTGAGGTTTGGTTTCTGGAAGAATCTGCTTAAAAAGCTGGAGGCCTTGTGCAGTTATCTACAAATGCTTTGAAAGTAATATTCTGAGATGCAAATTGCTATTTGCATGAAATAATTCCCATGTTAAAAAAGTCTCTAAGATGCCTTAAGCAGTTACTTTAACTGTTGCTGCTAATGTCTTTTATTATGCAGTTTGGGCGTGGAACTTTGTTAGTAGGACAAAACACAAATACATTGGTGCTATTCCTCCAGACAACAATCACCTTTAGAATATTGTGGAATTCACACAAAACACAATGACTTTTGGAGCTGCTTTTCCTATTCTTCAACCTCCTTGTCTTCTCATATTCCCTCTGTAATTTCCCAACAACTGAAAATTAGAGCCATAGTAACAAAATGCCCATCCCAGACATAATTTCTCAAAGGCTGGCATGCTCTTGCTAACAAATTAAGGGCAGAAAAGAGAAGAGATAAGAAAGTTTGGACAGTGTTTATTTTTATTTGAACTTAAATTGGCTTGTAAATGAATATATATGCTTAGTTTCTCTCCAGAGGGTTCAGGTGGTATCCAGAACAGTCAACATGTGTGGGAGAGATCTAAAATACGAATCTATGAAAGAAGGGAGTGACTAGGCCTGATAAATGCTATTTTTTCCCTTCCAAAGAAAAATGCTCAGTAGACAAATATGTCATGCTATCCTTACAAAGAGGTGGTGGTCAGTCGTGCAGTCTGATGCGAGAAGTTGGTCTTGTGGTCTGAATACCTGGCCTAGAATTCCAGGGAATAGCCCTGGAAGCCCATGTTGACCTGGGCTTCTCATGCTACATTTCTAAATATGTTATCTGTAAAACAGGAATCTTTTAAGAGTATTTTTACTAAAGTTAGTTTAGCGTACATACATGAAAATGCTTACCATTATAATTGGCACTTACTAGTAATCAATTAATTTAATCAGATCCTTTCTATGACTGGCCTCATGAGGGTCGATAGAAGAGGGGAAAAAAAAAAAACAAACACATGTCAGAACATTCAAAGAAAGTCTTTGCTTTAAAGACTTCAAAGACTTCCTTCAAAGACTTTGCTTTAGAACATGGTATGCATATTCAAGAGATACTTGATGTATAGGTGTCTTTGTACATCCATATCCATTTATCCATCTACCTATATATACCAGCTATCTGCCCTCAGTTATGTCCAACTCTTTGTGATCCTCGGGGCTGTAGCCTGCCAGGCTCCTCTGTGGCATTCTCCAGGCAAGAATACTGGAGTGGGTTGCCTTTTCCTTTTCCAGGGGATCTCCCCCACCCAGGGGTCAAACCCATGTCACCTGCATTGGCAGGTGGATTCTTTGCCACTGAGCCACTTGGGAAGTCGTATCAGCTATCAGAATGCATGCTAAGTAGCCTCAGTCATGTCTGACTCTTTGCGACCCTATGGACCATAGCCCTCCAGGCTCCTCTGTCCATGGGATTCTCCAGGCAAGAATTTTGGAGTGGGTTGCAGTTTCCTCCTCCAATCAGCTATCTACCTATCTGCTTATTTATTAATGTGATAACCTTAATGAAAGCAAATGTTTTATAAGGGTAGATTTTATTTTCGAAGGTGTTATTTGGTACTAGATGAAGGACAACTCCCCTAGGTAATAGTTTTTAGCAAAAATAAAGGCTACCATAATGAGACCATTGTCCTGTGGAATTCATGTCTGAATATAGCTCAAAAAAAGGGTTCTTAAACTACCTAGAGAAAAGCTACCGCAGTGGAGTTAAGCCCATAGCTTTCATGTAAGGAATACATTGAAAGATACCATTGAGTATAAAAGGCTGTATTAGGTATATGTATAACTTTATATAATTTAGATATCAGGTATTACTCCAAAGAACAATCCTTAAACTTTTGTGATGCCAGTCTAAGGACCCATAGTTTGATACTTGTAAACTTGGATCCATTGAAGCATTTTTTTTCTATAAAGCATTTATTGTTAATAGTTTAAGGGAATAATGTTCCCTGTCTTACAGAAAACAGCTTGTAAAACCACATTATTGTCATTTTGATGCTTTGTGAAGTGCACAATTATAGGCTCTTCTTCAATCTTTCAGTAACATGTCAAAATGAATCCTATGAGGGAAAGAACTTGATGTCTTGACTCAGGAATCTGTGAAATCTGAGTTGATGATAAAAGAAAAATATATTTTTATTCTTGCTTTGTCACTTCTGGCCTTGTGGCTCTGAGCAAGTTTCTTAATTTCTGTTTCTTCCTGATTTATAGAAAATGAGATTAATACGAATTCTTGCCTCAAATAATTGTTAAAAATCAAAACGAAATAGTTCATACATGTGACATTCCTTTAAGCTTGGCACGTGAGATGAAACTTATAAGCTATTACTGTGGTTTTAGATAGATCTAGATGTGGTTTGTTTACATTTGCTTTTGTTGGTTTTATTTCTATGTCTCTGGGGCATCAGTGTTTGGATATTTCCTATGCTTTGAGACAAGAGGAATATTCATGCTAAAACATGCATTCTTAAGTGTATAAGGGCAAGATTCTTCAGGATAGCAAATAGTGATGGTGTTTGCTGTTCTATTTATGGCTCTTTTAACTGTCAGTTGCCTAGGAGATCATTGGCAACATCCCAGCAATAACCAGCACCATTTTATCCTATAAAGAAAAAGCTGCAACGGATCTATAGACAATGATTAAATACCTCTTGGAGAAACACCCACAAGATCTTTTTCTTGAATAGACTCTAATAGATTTCTTTCTCCCTTGCCTGTTCCAATTGTCATATCTCTCTAACACACTATGGAGGAATTGGTCATCAACTCATCATAAAGAAAACAGTGACTCTGATTCTGTATCCACTTAACTTACACCTGTTAAAGAACTTATAGATGGGGGGAGGGGACCTTCTATTTCCAAATGGTGTTATAAAAGACCTGGAGGTTATATTTGTCTTTTTCTTTATCACATAATCAGCTTTAAGTCAAAGCCAATTAGTAGAGATGTAAGGAGATAATTGTGCCTCCATGATTAGAGAGTTTTAATCCTTTTGCTTTTACTTTTGCAGGTAAGTGAACATGGCATTGGGCATTGCTCATTCATTGTACTTGCTGTCTGGCCTTTACGCATGTTGCCATTTTATGGACTAAAACTCAACAAGGCAGTTAAAAAGAAATATGCAGGTACTGTGGAAACAAGCGAAGGGTGTGCTCTAAGAGATGGTAAGTGTTGTCTATTTTAACCTTTCCTCATGATACCAAGCTGGGCAACCCTGTTCCCTTTATCCCTCCTCCCAGCAAAACTGGCTTTATTGGTTTAGTAATAAGCATCTCTAGCCTGCATGGCTGAAAAATGAGATTCATTTTCAGGACTGTTGGATGTGCTTTAATGGAGGACAGTTTTTTACCAAAAGTCTGAAATCATTTAGCATTGTTAGTGTTTTAAGTAAAACTGTGTCACAGTGTGATCTATTTCACATTTGGCCAGATTAGAATGAAATGTGGTATATCATGATACTACGATGATGTAATTGTTACAAAATGGTCTTTGTAGCTCAGAGAAATGAAACTGTAGGCTGAATGAGCCTGAAATCCCACCCAAAGTGAAACATTCTAAATTAGTGATAGTTGCCTAAAGTCTAGAGTATTATTAGATCACTTTTTTGAATTCACAATTGTAAATCAAAGAAGTATAATTGGAGTTTCCTTTTTAAATATTTGAAGACTGTATTTACTATACTGTTCAAATATTACATCTATTTTAAGAAGGGAATTTTAAAGCATTTTAAGCTAAATAGAAATGAATTCCTATTCAGTTCACTCTTGAAAGGGTGTACTGTCATTTAAGACTTTTAAATGTATTAAGTAACTTTTTAATATCACAGGACTGTTATAGCTAAACTTTTAAAATATTTGCACTGTTAATTCTCTTGGACTGAAAAGTGCAGTGATTTTTGTTTTTTTTTTTTGCTTTTTGAGACTGGGAGTTTGGTTTACTTGCTAGCCATTTCTGTCTGCTGAAAATGATGATGAAAAAAATCATCATCTGGTTGAAAATTAGATCCAGAAAAGATGTGTTTACATAGAAAGGGACTTCTTGGGTTTTTTTTTTTTTTTTTTTTGCATTGTTGTTTTTGTTCTTTCCATTTATTATTGAAAAACACTTACTGCATAAAAGTGGTTTTTGAAGAATGGGTTAGTGTATTTTCAGGTTGACATACTTAGAAAATACCTGACTTCATTGGCTTCGTTTTATAGCTTTAACTGTAGTAAGTGAATAGAAATATTGTCGGTATCTATAGAAATTTCTCTTTAGAGAGACTCACTGTTAGGAGTATTCCAAATGCTAACCTACTTCAATTTTTTTTTTTTCTAAGAATGTTAGATTCTGTGTATATGAGGGTGATTCTTTTAATTCCGAATTGTTATGCTACTATGACACATTAATTTTGGGGGATGATTAATAGAAAATAAATTCTTTCAAGCACTAAGTTCTATACACTTGACACTTTCAAACAGCCAATTTTTAATGCTGGATGGATATATAAAAATCTCATTTTATAATGGTGGTCATTTTCTTCAGTGAAGTGTTATCGTTCACACACGGGGAGCTATGATTTATAAATAAATGGAATGTTATTTTCATTAATTTATTTGCAGCCTAACTACTTTGACTGCTAATGGGAAACATCCTTTAAAAAAGGACATAAAAACTGAACTTTCAAAATGAGACCTTGACAGCATTGGGAATGGGTTTCAGAACTGTGAAACCTTTAGTTGATCTAATGGATTCTTAAATCTTGTATGTTGTCTTATTACTAGTATATGCATCAGAAATAAAAATCTCAGTAAACATATGCTTTTGCACAATAAATCAAATCATATTATCAGTTCCTAATATCACAGATTTCACTGGGGAACTCCTAACCACATGAGTTTTCAATCTGATTAGAAGCAGTCATGTCTGCATTGCTGAATTGTTGAAATCTAGAGCCTTGGATCTTGGGGGAGATGGAAGTTTCTTTAGAACCATCTGAGAAGCTTAACAATCACTTAAAATACGTGGTGAATTTTGCTCTTTTGTTTGGAGTGTATGGTTTACACTGTATCGTCAAGTCCTAGAGGGTGTCCCAGCCATGTCTTTCCCTTTGATAGAAGTTGACAAATAACCCAAGTTGTTCATCTTAGATGAGCTTTCTGGAGGCTCTCTGGACCTGAGTGGTTTTTATTTGCACTGTGTGTCATTAGCACAGACCTTAAATGGTCATGATGGCAACGGAGCTGCCTTTCTTGTAGGAGCTGAATCATCATGGCGGCCTTTATAAAAGCAGGACAGTGCCTTCCTTTATTAAAATAATGCCACTGGATGGGGAAGGAAATCGTTGTATTTGTGTATTTCTCTATGTCAGGGAGCATTCTCATCAGTTTCATTCTTTACATTTGAAAACATGAAGTAATCACCCAGTCCCTTTTCTGTTCTGCTGTGCTCTTCTGAAGAAACGGATTTGGGGAGGTTACTGTGAATATGAATAGTTGCTTAATTGCAAGAGGAAACGTGATCCAGGTGGCTGTAGAAGTAGGGTGTTTTTGAGGGCTGGCTGGACGAGTTTGAACTTAGATACTCACCTTTTCAGCGTGGTAGGTTACTTGATCTGTTTAGGATTATATTTTTTTTTCACTGGAAATGCAGAGTTGTACTTATATAAAATCAAAAGATTTTTTTCTGAGCCCTCTAAATTTTTTCAGAGTTTTCTTGTATAGATAACTCAACTTTGCCCACCCCCACCCCCAAACTGGAAGATTGTGAATCAGTTGGCATGGTGTAATTTTCCCCCTTCTTCAGCTGTAACTCGGGACCCTGCCTCTGACTGACAGATTTTTCATCATATGTAACTGTGCATATTACATATCAAAGAGCTACCAGTAAGTTTAGAAATGTCAATAAATATAAGGCCCAATATCAGGAAATATAAGGCCAGTCACACAGAGGTTACAAGAACTTTAAGGTGTATTTTCCTTGTAACTTTCCAAGAGGAATAGCTAATGCTTAAGCTGAGCAATAATTAACCCCCATGAGTTAAATATTAATGACAAATTAATGGAAAATCTTAGTGGACAAAACAATAAGAAATTAACATTGAACAAGCTGTAATATAAACTTTTAGTCTGTAGATAAAATATCAGCTCTTTAAAAATAATTTTATATACCTACCTCTTATTGTCAAAGATCAGGCATTTTATAATTCATGTTGATTTAAAATGTACAGTAGTTGTATTTGTGTAGAATTTTAGAGTCTCTTCAAAACTTTACAAATTTAATCGTACACAAGAGAAATCATCTAATGAATCCTGTTATCCCAGATTCAACAATTACCAACATTTTCCCATAATTGCTAGTGTATTTAGACAAGAGGATGCTGAGGTATTTTTAAAACTAATACAGTTATGTAAAGTTTAAAAATAAAATAAAATTAAAAAAAAAATTCAGACATCATGTCACTTACTCAAACATTTTGTGCTTGTCAAATAAGGGGAACATTTTCTTTACAATAATATCATGCCTAGAAAATTCATAATTCTCTACGTATTCTCTAGTACCTAGTGTATGTTTGAACTTCCCATGTTGGCTCAAAAGTGACTTATTATAGCTAGTTTGAACCCGGGTCCAAATTAGTTTCTAGTTGTTTCATTTGATTATGTAATTCAAGACTTTTAAAGTTTAGAACGATTTTCTATTGTTACCCCTTACCTTCTTTCTTGCAATTATTGACAAAACCTGGTCAGGGGAATGCAAATTGATACAGACACTATGGAGAGCAATATGGAGATTCCTTTAAAAACTGGGAACAGAACTATCATATGACCCAACAATCCCACTACTGGACATAGACCCTGAGAAAACCATAATTGAAAGAGACACATGCACCCCAGTGTTGGTTGCAGCACTATTTGCGATAGCTAGGACACCGAAGCAATCTAGATGTCTATCAACAGATGAATGGGTAAAGAAGTTTTGGTACATATGTGCAATGGAATAATATTCGGCCATGATAAAGAACATGTTTAGGTCAGTCCTAATGAGGTGGATGAACCTAGAGCCTATTATACAGAGTGAAGTAAGTCAGAGAGAAAAACAAATATTGTATATTAACACATATATATGGAATCTAGGAAAATAGTACTAATGATGGAGATGGAGAGATAAACAGGCTTGTGGACACAGTGGAGGAAGGAGAGGGTGGGATGAATTGATAGAGTAGCGTGGAAACATACATTACCAAATGTAATAAGGGAATTTGCTGTATGTTGCAGGGAGCTCAACAGTGCCCTGTGACAGCCTAGAGGGGTGGGATGGGACGGAGGTTAAAGAGGGCGGGGACATATGTATACCTATGGCTGATTCATGTTAATGTAGGGCAGAAACCAACACAATATTCTAAAGCAGTTGTCCTCCAATTAAAAATAAATAAACCTGGTCAAGGTTCATGTAGACTAGTCTACATTCTGAATATTTCTGCTCTTATCTAAGTGGTATCCTTTAATTTGTTCTTCCATCCCCCATACTTAAAGGAGTGTCTATGTTCAGTTTTAATATTTTCAGCAAGAATATTTCATAGATGAGGCTTTGAAAGATGCTCTTAGCATCCCAACCACATTTCTTAAATAACTAACCTCATTTCATTTTACTCTTCAAATGGACTTTGTTATGGTAATATTCAAAAGTAATTTCTTTACAGAAAAAAATGTTTCCTTGCCTGTTAAGTTTTCTTTGTAATTAAAACCTTTCAGAGTGAGTCTTTGACTTCAGTTAATTGAGGCATGAGATACCAGAAGCAGAGTAGATCCTTTAATTTGTTTGGCCATGCATAAAGAAAGCTGCCTGCCCATGTCTGTCATAAAGCACATGACCATCCAGTCTGCACCAGCTGCCCTCACACTGCCCTGTTAGCAGTTATCCTCATGCTCTAGAGAGCTCTGAGTGACACAGACCTGCCATTTAGATCTTTGATGTCCACCAAGGTTTTACTTGCATTGCTATAGTAAAAGCTAATATTTTTAGGTTTCAGGATAAACATCTAATGCATGTCATTTAGGAGTAAAATAGATCACAAGAACACATGACAAGTGTTTGGTTTGCTTACAGTTCTTGCTATATCGGTTTTGTTTCCTGTATTTCAATATTTAATTCAACATTTCATTTACCTCTACTCAGCATGAAATTCTCAAAGTTAGGATCATTCTTTATGTGCTTTATAGAAATATGTATCAAAGTGAAGGATATCACATTACTTTGGTCCCAGTGGGTACCACATGAGGATATTTTGACCTCAAATGGATATCAGATATGGGGAATATTGTGTGGGTCTCCAGACTCCTGACTCCTGAGGAGCTGCTTAGAAAGACCTAGTCCCGTTGTGGAAGTGGGGGAATTGAAACACAGAATTTGAGATCTAATGGGATTATTTACTCTGGTTTCTGATAAGCTGAGTTATATTAATAATGCCTGCCCAGGGCCCACAGTATGTGGGAGGAATGGTGGATAAGGAGTAGAGACCCTGAGTTCCAGTCCTTGATTTCAGGCAACAGAACAGGGTGGGCCAGAGCACAGGCTCCAGATTCATCAGCTGAAATCACTGCTCTTGCACATGTGTTCTTAGGAAATGAGCTTGACATTCAGAGAAACCTCGGTTTCTTGTTCTGTACAATGGTGATAATAATAGACCTTGGCCTTACAGAGTTGTTAATGAGGATTCAGTGAGACAATCCACATAAGTGCTTACACAGTTCCGATCCTTAGGAAATGATCGATAAAAGTCATCACTGCTGTTCTATTATTGATGGTGACTAATGGTTGTTTTCTTCATTAAGAAGCTCATAGCAAAACCTGGCAGAGAAATAGAAGTTGTACTCTTGGTTTGTATGGTTCTTTAGCTAATAATTATTTCATTAAAAAAATTGTTCTTTGTATGAAATCCTTTAATGATAAAAACTAAATTTTAAAAGTTTAAAAACCAGCACATCAACAGAAGCATAATTCACCTATTTGCTAATGGTTGATTTACTTTAGTAAAGATGGATGTAAATTTTCCAATATATAAAGTCATACAAGGTTATATACTTAAGAATGCATATGTAATTGTTTTTTTTTTTTCTAACAAACCCATCTGATGGACCATTTAATTATAGTTAGAACAGCTAACTAGAGAGTTTTCAAATACTCTACCAAATGTTTTCTGTAGATATTTCATTTAATCTTTATTACCATCATGTAGTTTGTGTCATTATTATCCCATCTCACAGATGAGGAAACTGAGGCCCAAAGTCATACTGCGGGAATATGGAAGATCCAGGATATGTCTCAGGTCTGTCTCACTCTGGAGCCCTATGTTATCTTCTCTGTGCACTCTGCTTTTTGGAACCTGTTGTCATTCAAGGGACTTCTTATTGGCTTCTGTTTGCTGATGTGGTATATGTGTGACCCTGAGAGAAGAGTAAATGTTTGCATCTTGTGATCTGAGAGTTCCCATTATGACTGGGACACTACAATTCTGGTACCTTGATTACTCTCAGCTCATCCTTGCAGTGTCCAGCAGCTTTGCCACTTTAGCTAAGACTTTTCAGCCTTAGCAGGAAAGTTCTAGAAAGTTCTAGAAAAAGTTCTGGTCAAAAGTTCTAGAGAAAGGATTTTCTGTTATTTCAGTTGAATTGATATTCTGCAGTCATTGAAGAGAACATTTGAAATGTCTTTTTTTTTAAAGGCTTCTTCTCATTTCTAACCATTCCTTCTTATATGAAGAAATGTAGTCTCCTTTGGCAGCACTATGGTTTGTCATATGGAAAGAGTTCCCCGTAATGTAGTTTGCATTTGACTTGGATGCGGATTATATGGAGTGTGCAGCCTGAGGCCTTAATTTTGCCCTCTCCCCTGTCCTCCTGTCTTCTCTGAGCCCCTGTCCTGTCTACCTGCTTCCTTCTTGGCTTACCTTAAAATCAGAAGCTCTTAGAAACCTATTGATTTAGGCTTGCACATTCCCTTATTACTAAAGAATACTTTTGGATAGAACAACCTCTTTGTTTTTTGATGATGTCCTTTTTTTCCTACTTTTTAATGACTCAATGTAATGATTACGTAATTGAGACTGTACTGTCCCAGAGGCAAAATATCTATATGGCTTTATTGGCATCTCAAGATAGTTTTTTCAAATAGTAATATTTGTTTAATAAAGGAATAAAGTTACCACAATCATCTAATTAGTTAGTGATATGTTGTATATGTCTGTTATAGGTATCAAGGTGAGAACTTTAGTCCTTCAAGGAAAGGTGTTAGAATCCTCTAGAGCGATGATTTTCAAACTTTGGCACTGTAGGAATCATCCGAGGTACTTGTTATAAAAGGCGGCTTCTGAGATCTTGCCAGTAGTGATTCTGATTATGTGACTATGGTGTGGAGCTCAGGAACCTATTTAAAACATTATCCCACTTGCTTCTGTGCTGGTAATCCTCTTACCACACGTTGAGAATTGCTGCTTTAGAGTCCTTTGTCTCAATACCTTAATTTATTTTCACTGTAATTTCAGAGTGCCTGCCCTTAATGTAGGGATCGGTCCTGAGAATATTTAGTTCAGTAGCTTATGGACTCCACCCACCATTCCTTCTCCTTGCAGTGTGTGTGTGTGTGTGTGTGTGTACGCGCGCGTGCACATGTGGTATCTTGTACCTTCATGATACCTCTGTTTTAGAATGATTCTCAATTCCTTCCATAAATCAAAACTCTTATTTCTTCATTATGTACAGCCAGATATCTTCAATAAATACCAACAGACTAATTTGAGGTGGGGTATGTATGACTGGGTGGGTGCGTCATCTGTTACCCCTTCCCAAAGTGCCATTTACGAAATCCAGATGAATAACTCTTGTGAAAATTTCATCAAGAAGACAGATTTGGGCGATGGACATGAGGACAGAAATGATTGGGATCAAGGATCATTCTTTTTTGAAACACCTCCAGTTACACCTCCTAGGGAAGCAAGATCAATCTTCTCAGTAATGCCGCATTATTAGTAAGTAAACCAAGCACTGATGATAGCTTTCTCTGGTCAATAACATGTGCAGCAATATATATGAATATTGAACCATTTTGTTATATACCCAAAGCATACAATGTCATATGTCAGTTATATTTCAATTAAAAAAAAGGGGACAGATGCAGCAGCAACTTAGCTAGTTGAGTCAAGCTCTTTGTTATTTGATGCACCATGATTGTTTAATAATGGTTAGCATTAAGTTACTCTAGATGTTTCTGGAAGATACTTTTGTGTGTATGTGTGTGTGTGTTTAATTTGGTAGGTATGAAAGTGGAAGGGATTGCAAGAATCCTGGCTTAAGAACAAGACTGTCCTTAGGTTAATCAGTGAAGCAAATCCTGGGGAAATGGTGCCTAATTACACAGTTCTCATATTTGTTGCGTGTGTTGGAGATTTTTTTTATAATAGTACAGTGAATTAAAATGAGCTTAAAGCATCTCCCTGCACTTGTTCCAGCTCTCCTTTTTGCTATCTTGGAACTACTCCTTCAGAAAAGGAGTGTTCTGATCCACTCAGAGCTTGGCTCCTCTGCAGGCCAGGCTTGTACGCTGCAGAGCTGAGCACAGGAAGGGAAGATGTACCATGTTAGGGGAACAATTTGTTTTAAGTAGCCTTTATGAAGATGGTGTTTTCCTTCCACGTCTCTCACACTTTAATGTGGCTGGCAAAGGTCAAACCAGACTGATGTTTGGATGCTTGTTTCAGTCCTTGATTATGATATTTCATGTCTCATGGATTGTTTATAGTTTTCAAAAGAGTTGAGCTTTTTAGTCTTTTTTGACTATTTATAAAAATATATTGTGTATATAACTAGCACTATAAATCATACATTTTGTAAAAAGATTGATAATTACCAACAGATGCCCAAATACATCTGAATAGGAGCTATCTAAATTTCTTTTTTGCATGACATATTATAAATAAGATACCTATGAACTTTCAGAAAAGGCTGGTATGGCTTTATATGTGACCTTTGTGAGAGAGACTGTATATTTTTGTCAAGTAACTAGGATGCTAATTAATCTCCATGAACATATCTAGGTTGCTAGACCCTGTGAGGGCAGGGACATGTCTTCATTTGTCTTTTCTCCCCTGAAACATCTCTAAGGACAATATCATAGGGCCCTTGACTAAAACAACAAATAAGGGAACAGTGGTTAAAAGATATAGTGCTTTACCATACTATGATTAAGAAGATGATGTGCTGAGATTGTTTTAATCAATCACTTGATTGAACAAGTATATATTCTTTGAAATCAATCATTTTCAGTGGGATAGTGTGAAGAACTTCTTTATCCTTAACATGTCTATGTTGGTCTTTTTACAAATATACTTGTCATTGGCCACATTGAAATGTGGTATTTTAATACCATGTGATAATACCGTGTTCTTTGCATGGCAGCCTACTGAGCAAAATCAAGCAAGTCATTTAGTGATAATGAAATGAGATAAAATGCTGAGTAAAAGAGTTAATGCATGCCTATTATAAAACTGTATAAAAAATCAGCTGACTTCAAATTTGCAATTTTAATCCAAAAGACTGTCTGAACAGTAATATACCCAGATTCAACATATTTAAAGAAACACACATTACAAAGGAACAGTGCTTCGCAAATGAAAGTTTGTGTTTTCTTAGGAAATTCTCTTCGATCTCAGAAATGTGTGAAGAGCAATTATTCTAGTTCTGTGTGGAAGGTGGAACACTTCTATAGTTAAAGAAAGAAGGGAGGCAAAGGTCTGAGAGTAGAAGTGGAAATGAGAGGCTTAGGGGGAAAAAAACTGGAAGAGAAAGGAGATGAGAGGGAACTTTGGAGTTAGGGGTTGTGGGTGGATTGTCAAGAATCTGAGGATGATAATTGATGTTCTCACAAGGGGAAAGCTCTCCTGCAGATACAACCTTTAAAAATACTTTTCTTTTCCTGAGAGATGCTGGAAGTTCTATTGTCTGAGACAGAGGAGTGAAGTTGTATTGATTTATAGCAACTGTAGTGTCTCTCTTGCTGAATTTTTTATGCTTTGTCCTTTATCCCTGGATTATGATTTAGGACACTACTTTTCCAATTTTGTGCATGAGAATCACTTAGTCTGTTAAATCTGTGAAGGGGACCTGAGCATCTCATTTAAAGTAGATGGCTACCATGCTAAATCAACTGAAACTGTTTAGTAGGCAAATATTATCATACAAAATCCTAAGCAAGGGAACCTTCTCCCTGTTCTCTATAAACTCCTCAGCAGCCATGTAGAGGATACCAAAATGAAATAAGAACAAAAGCTTAATAATCATGGATACATTGAGTTCCTTTGTAGGATTTCACTTCACACATTTTTGTGCTTACTTGTGTCATAAACTCAGAGGAGCACAGCCTGCACACGTGGCTTCCTAGGACTTCGCTTTGTATGTCAAATGTGGTTGACTTTTGGAACTGAGGATTTTAAGTGTAACTGAGTAAGTACCGGGCAGCCACAATCTGAGTATGCCATTGAAAGGATTGATCTCAGATGGATGCAGATTGATTATGAATCACTTGGGTCAGTTTTTTCAAAGGCTGTTTTGTATTCAGAAATAAAAACAAATTATTCCTGCAACAAGTCCTTTCTTGGGGAGAACTTAACATCAGTGGCACTCTGTCTAAATGTTGGTAAAAATTATAAAGACACAAATGTGTGGCACCAATGGGTAAGAAATAAGAGTCAGGCCCTGTTCCTCCATCTGCTTCTAAACTACTTCACAGCCAAGCAGTTCAGCTTTATACACCTTGTGTTTTTCTCCTTTATAAATTAGGATGATCCTTTTTTTTTTCAGTCTCGGAAGATTTGTATAAGGAATACCAAATAAAAGTTCAATGTGCTTCTTATCTGGGAAGGAAGGTTCTCTTTCCTTTAAAGTAATTAAAGTTGAATAAATTGAGCCATAATAAAAAGGAAAGCTATTATTTATATGGAAGGTTTCCTTGAAGTCATTTTGAAGAAAAGTGAGAGAATCAGCTTCCTCAGAGATAGAATGCTACACAGGTTTCTAATTATGAAGAAATAATAATTATAAAGAAATAGCACAATACAATTAATTTTGCATTGCTTATTTTAACAATGGTTTGTTTGAACTTATCTTCAGTTATTTGGTAGCAACCAAACAGCTCAAAACATAGAAAAGGGTTTCATTCATGATTCTGCCATTAAAATATTATATAAAGGGAGTCTGCAGAGAGTACAGTAAGAAGAGTTCCATGTTAAACTTTGGTGGTATCACCTTGGTCCCTCTCCAAATACTAAATCATTCATCAGGAGAAGCAAAGTCTCATTTTTGTGTGCATGCATGAATTCATTCCTTCAATATTGAGCTCTTTTGTATGCCCATCACCGTGCCCACCCTGGTCATATAAATTTGGAGTAAGCATTTTTGCTATTCTTGAAATCTCAGGACAGAAGGGCAGTTTCCAAGAAAAGAAAAAGAAAACACGTACACACCAGGAATCTGTCCTTAATTCAGATTACATCAGCTCCAAGAACACCTATTAAATGCCTTTTGGCATAGCAATTTACAAAGACAAGTTAATTATTAAAGACAAGCCTCTAGAGTCTCTTAAAGAATTCATAACTAACGGTTGCCTCTCTGCTTGAGGCTTGATGTCTTTTAACTATTTGCCCCCACTTCACGTTATAATTATATAATTACAAATTTATTTTTTTCTTCCCCTCATTCTACACTTTATTCTGAAATTTGCAATAAGATTATAGAAATTTCCTGTCTAATCTAAGTATTAAAAATTACCTGCAGTGCTTTTCACAGTACTTCATAAAAAGGCAGCTGTTATCTCATTGTTTGGTCTTGAATCAAACTGTTGGCCTTTTCCTTTCTGCTCGAGCCCAGTGTACACAATGAAAAATTGAGTACTGCATTGAAATTGAGACTAGCTGTTATGAGTCATGGGCTGTATATTATTTCAGTGAAAACTTAAGCAAGAGGTCAAATGGCCAATACTCTTAGAAGCACGGTTCTCAAACTATAACGTGTCTTCCAAACATGTAAGTATCATTGTCATACAGATTCTGATTAAGTAGGTCTGAGTCGAGCCCAGGAATCTGCTTTTCAAAAAACTCGCCAGTGATCTCAATAGTGCTGGTCCATGGAGCACTCTTTCAGTAGTGAGATTCTACAATCCTGGCATAAGTCTTAATTTGAAGTCTTAGTATGGTTTTGGAGAAGGCAATGGCACGCCACTCCAGTACGCTTGCCTGGCAAATCCCATGGACGGAGGAGCCTGGTGGGCTGCCATCTATGGAGTCGCACAAAGTCGGACTCGAGTGAGCGACTTCACTTTCACTTTTCACTTTCATGCATTGGAGAAGGAAATGGCAACCCACTCCAGTGTTCTTGCCTGGAGAATCCCAGGGACGGGGGAGCCTGGTGGGCTGCCGTCTATGGGGTCGCACAGGGTCAGACACGACTGAAGTGACTTAGCAGCAGCAGCAGCAGTATGGTTTTAGGTTCAGATGGTGAAGAATCTGCCTGCAATGTGGAAGACCTGGGTTCAGTCCCAGGATTGGGACGATCCCCTGGAGGAGGGCATGGCAACCCACTCCAGTATTCTTGCCTGGAGAACCCCCATTGACAGAGGAGCCTGGCAGGCTACAGTCCATGGGGTCACAAAGAGTTGGATGTGCCTGATGCCTAAGCACAGCACACAGTATAGTGTTTTTTTTTTTTTTGTACTTTTATTTTTTTTATTATTTTTTTAAATTTTATTTTATTTTTAAACTTTACATAACTGTACTAGTTTTTATAGGATATTGACCATGAAGTGTTAGCACTGCTTTGGGTGCATGTGTCCGTAGCTGCTCAGTAGCGTCCAGGTCTTTGCCATCCATGGAATGTAGTCCACCAGACTCCTCTGTCTATGAAATTTTCCAGCCAAGGATACTGGAGTGGGTTGCCATTTCCTACTCCAGGGGATCTTCCCAACCCAGGGATCGAACCCACGTTTTTTGAATATCCTGCATTGGCAGGCAGGGTCTTTACCACCGAGCCACCTGGGGAGCCCACACTTTGGGGAACTGTTAAAATTGCCCTGTCTGTACAACACAATTGCAACTTGTTGTTGATCTGAACATTTTGCTACTTTGTGAATATTGCAGGAGATAGTGCTCTCTTTTACAAAAGAAGGAGGGTTTACAGGTTCCTTCCTGCGTTCTATTAATCCGATGCTTTGGAGAAGACATTGTTAGATTTCCCAGTTCCTTTTAAAGATGCAGTTATCTAGGTTTGTAAATGTCTTTGCTAATCCCTGTAGAATTCATCTTACTCTGTGCTGATGTTTTAGAGTGCTAAAGTCAGTTTGCGTTAGGTATTATCTATATATACCTGCAATCAGTTCTGTGTTATCAATATATCATTAATAATTTTAATTATTAAGTTTTTAAGTAGCAGTACTTAAAAACATCAAGTAATGACATAAATGGGTCAAGATTCCTACATTTTAATTAATGTATATATTTATTAATTGAGAAACCATCTTTCATAGTAACTAATTAAAAATAAAGTTGATCAATTAATTTTTCAAAGGAAAGTCTAAAATGAAACACTTTACCTTATTGGTACCTTTTCAATCATCCTACAAATATGTATTTACTACAGAAGATATGCCAGATATCAGGTTAGTCTTTGGAGAGAGACATGTAAATAATAATTTTTATTATTCTTAATCATATATTTTTAATACAGTGATCAAGAAAATAGAAAGTACGTAAGTTGAAGTATATAGAAAACATAACAATATAAATAATTTTTGTATACACATATGTGTGACTTATGTATCAGGTAGTGTATCTCTTACACTTTTCATATTGAAATTTTTTTCCTCTTTGTTTTGATAAGAGCACTATCTTCCTATTTCCAGTCTAATGATCTTCCCTCTCCAGTGTGGATACCTTTTATCAGTGTGTTTTCTGAAACTGACTCAGTCTGGCTCACACATTAAGGACAGTTATTGTCTCACATGACTGAAAATCCAGAAGTGGGACAGACTTCAGATCTGTTTGATACATTAGTTCAGCAATTTCATTGAAGATCAGGTTCTTTCCTAAAGTAAGGACAGTTTTTCCATAAGTCTCCCACCATACTTCTCTTTGACTTTGTCCTAACTACTAGCAGGGCAAATGGAATGATCACGATAAACATGTTCTGATCATTTCCAGTAAGGTAGAGTGGATGTTGGGCAATTAAAGTGGCCACTATCCTCATTCTCTGCCAAGTTTAAAATGTTAAATTCCCTAGGATTGTGTTCTAGAATCTCTTCCATTCTAACTGAATCCTCTCTCTAACTTGATCCACTCTCATGGCTCAACTACCCCCTATGTCTGAGGATAGTTCCCAAATCAATATATTCAATCCAAAATCTTTTAGAATTTCATATATATGCATTCAATTTCTTCTTAGAAAGCTCAATTTAGAACTGCTAACAAAATTCCAAATTCAAGACAATCTAAATTTGGGTTTTTTATCTTGACCTAAAATTCCCAACTCCTCTACTCCCAACATGGCAAGTCCTTTAAACTAAAACCCCAGGCATCATTTTGAGCCTCTCAACAATCAGTAGCTAAATGATGTTGATTCTTCCTTCTTTTTCCTTGATCTGTTGTCCTTCTCCTTACCATGTTTCTACTGCCTCACGTGGGGCTCTTGCTGGCCACGAGCATTGTCCTTTAACGATCTCTCCATCTCCACTCATGCCGCTCAACCTTGCAACTTCTTCACAGCTCCTAACACAGCGTCCCAAAGTCATATCTGAATGTGGTATTTCCTGCTTATGGTCAGCAGCTCCCCTTTGTCAAGTAAAATTTCTTACCCTGATATATTGTGATTGTCCATATCCTGGTCTCATCTTGTGACTGCCTTTCCTACTACACTCATCTTCAAAACTTGCATTTCAGTTGACTTTTCTTATGTTTTTCCCTAAGTGTAAATGGCTATTCCTGATAATGCCTGGGTTTATGCTGTTTCATTTACTCTTATGTCTGGGTTCTGTTGGCATCCTCTTTTGAGGACCTCACTACCCTTATTCCCTTCACGTCCTCAGGAGAACTGAGGAGGAGGATGTGGTGGTGATGGTGGTGATAATTAATATAATACTGTAATTGCAGGCTTACTCTGTGATAAGCACTGTTCTAGGTGCCTTATGCCTATTAAGTCACACAATAGTTACCTATGAAGTAGGCACTATTATATTTCTGTCTTGTCGTTGAGGATACTGAGTCTCAGAGATGCAGCAACCTGCATATGGACTCAGAGGGAATGAGCAATGATGCTGGAATTTCTTTTTTTACTATACTTAGATATATACAGTATATTTAAAACTATTTTATATTATGGTTGACTGACAATGTTGTGTTAGTTTCTGCACACTGGGATTTAATCTTAGTCTGGTTCTTGGATCTGTGCTTTTGGCATCTTACCTAACGGTGTGTCAATCAATTGATCAGTCTTTCCTTGGGCTTTATTGTATGTTAGATATTTTTATTCATGTACTGCAAATATTTCACTGCATTGTCTTTTCTGTCTTATTTCTCTACCTATACCAACAGTTCCTTGAAGGCTGGAGTAATTCTTACTCATGTACAGTGCTAAACTCAGTAGGCACAGAGTGTTGGTGAGGTGAGAAAGGACTGGAAAGAATGTTTGGTGTAGTATTTATGGATAAAGAAGTGAGTCATATATTTCTCTTAAACCCTTTAAAACTGTTACTCAGCTTTGTATTTGTAGTGCTGAGGTTTTGATTGAATGATCTGGTATCAAGGAAAGAGTGTTTCCTGAATTTTGCAGAATTTGAAACTTAAGAACAGATGTTTATTCTGGACACATAACCCAGGTTCCCTCATTGTATATATTTCTTTATCAAACATAGATCAATCTACAAAAAGACATATGTGGATGTTCACTGTGGCCCTAGTCATCGTATTAAAAAAAAAAAACTGGAACCAGACCAAATATCTACCAACATGAATGGGTAAGCCTAGTGTATTATATTCACATAATGGAATGTTGCTCAGTTCATAGACTGCAGCAAGCCAGGCTTTCCTGTCCTTCACTGTCTCTTGGAGTTTGCTCAAATTCATGTCCACTTAGTCAGTGATGCTATCGAACCATTTTATCCTCTGCTCCCCCTTCTCCTTTTGTCTTCAGTCTTTCCCAGCATTAGGGTCTTTTCCAATGAGTTGGCTCTTTGCATCAAGTGGCCAACATATTGGAGCTTCAGCTTTAGCATCAGTTCTTCCAATGAATATTCAGAGTTGATTTTCTTTAGAATTGACTGAGAGTCCAAGGGACTCTCAAGAGTCTTCTCCAGCACCACAATTCGATAGCATCTATTCTTTAGTGCTCAGCCTTCTTTATGGCCCAGCTCTCACATCCTTATATGGTTACTGGAAAAGCCATAGCTTTGATTATATGGAGCTTTGTCAGAAAAGTGATGACTTTGCTTTTAATATGCTGTCTATGTTTGTCATAGCTTTCCTTCCGAGGAGCAACTGTTTTTGTTTTTGTTTTGTTTTGTTTTGTTTTTTAATTTCATGGCTGCAGCCAGCATCAGCAGTGGTTTTGTATCCCAAGAAAATAAAATCTGATATTGCTTCCACTTTTCCTCATGGAGTTTGGGTTTGGATGCCATGATCTTAGTTTTTTGAATGTTGAGTTTTAAGCAAGCTTTTTCACTCTCCTCTTTCATCCTCCTCAAGAGCCTCTTTAGTTCCTCTTCACTTTCTGCCAGTAGAGTGATATCATCTGAATGTCTAAGGTTGTTGATATTTCTCTCTGCAATCTTGATTCCAGCTTGGGATCATCCAGTCTGGCATTTCACGTGATAATGGAATACTGCTCACTAATAAAATAAGAAAGAATGAAGAATGGATACCATGCAATTACATGGGTGAATATTATCATAAGTACCTTATTTTGAACAAAACAAACCAGACACAAGAGTACCTACTCTATAATTCCAGTTATGTGGCATTGTAGAACAAGCAAACTTAATCTATAAATCTAATCACTGGTGGCTTGAGTGAATGAATTGGAGTTATTAGGAAAGGGACAGGAAGAAACTTTGAGGAGATGCTTTATAATTTGATTTCAGTATTTGCATGGGTTTAGACAATTATTGAAACCTGTTGACCTGAATACTCAAAGTCTGTGCATTTTCTTTCATGTTAATAATATTTTAGTTTTTAAAAATGATAGCCATAACTAGCAAGCGAAGGTGGGGGTTGAGAGAAATTTCTTTTAAGATGAGAAATATAGCAACAGGTTCATATGCTAGTAAAAATAATGGAGTTGAAGGAAATATATTGATGAATAAATGAGAAGGGGAATTAGTGACGTCATGTACTGGAGTAGGAAAGAGGATGAGATCAATTGCATAAGTGACCTTTCTACTATTGAAAGGTCATGGATATGGCAGGGTCAAGGTAGGGGATGTGGTTGAAATGATGAGTGAATGGTTGGTTGTGACATTTCAAGTCTACCCAAGCCATTTTTGATTTTCCCCTCACCCAAGGAGAAGCCAGGACAATAGATGATAGTGAGGTAGAGGAGGAGGAGTGAGAGATCTGAGGAAGGGTAGAACAGTGACTGTCAAAATGCATTAGAAGCATAAAGCATGTTAAAACAATTTTGCTGGGCCTGCCCCAGAGTTTCTCATTCAGTAACACTGGGAAAGACCCTGAAGGTGTGCCAAGAAATTTGTAGATGATGCTGATCTGGACAAGTTCCTAAGAACCACTGGTGTAGAGCTTGCATTTTTATTACCAAGATAGTCATGCTTTGAATAATAAAATGGTTCACTTGAGGTACTAGCATTGTTATAAGCAAGTAGCCCAGGCTGCGGTCTACAGTCCAGCATATTCCTATATGTCCTGACTTGAGTAAGGGGGAGCATTTGACGGCAGTGTGTGCTGGAGGTGAAGTAGGGGGCAGGCACTAGGAGGGAAAGTTGGGAGAAAGATGTTAGGGTTACTAAAGTAAATCTTGCTAAGATCACCTTGGGTTAGTGTGCTCTGATAAATAGATGTAAACAAGAAAACGTTTTTCCCTGTTCAGTATGCATGAGCTGGGCTTTGGATTATAGGAGGGCTTTGTTTTGTTTCCTACTATAAAGAAGGCTTGCTCTTAGTATTTTAATGGAGGTATGATCACATTTTGTAAAAGGTTGGTACTTATTTTGTTTGCAAGCACATGTTTTCCTTTAGACCTAGTATGTATATTTCATTCATTATATATATATATATATATATAAGATCTTGCAAATATGATTGCAAAAAATCCATGAAATTAATATTTAAAGGCCTTTGAATTAAATATAATCTATTGGAAAGCAGTGGTGAAATGGGATTTGAATTATAAATACAATATACCCATTCATATACCTGTGGATTTCCAGGAAAAACTAGAAGGAAACATGCTAAATATTTGTTGTGACTTTTCTCTGAGTTGTATGATCGTATGTAATTTTAATCTTTTTTTTTTGATGCTTATAAAATTAGTGTAAGTTATTTTTATAAATCAAAAAAGCAAATTCTGTAATAGTTAATATAACATAATAACTAACAATGTACAAAGTGAAATGTTTTTAATGAACTGACCTTGAGTCCTGGGTGCTTGGGATATATCCATGATCAAGAAAAATAGCCCTGTTCTTTCAGAATTTACATTCTGTGACATCAGTGATGAAACTCACTGCATCTTAGTGAACCTAGTGATCCTATTGGATATTTCAGTACAGGATAATTGCAAATTTATATTTTGGTTTGAAGTACTGTTATTTAGCTTTATATTTGCTTTTTTTAGATTATAAATCTCTTGATTATGGACTGTGACCATTGTAGAAATTGTCATTTATAATAAAAAATGCTGCATTTTTGCCTAGAATAAATTAATAAATTTGTGTACTCAATATAAAAACAGAGTATATAGTAAATATTTTATGTTGGAGTTTATTCATGCTGCTGCTGCTGCTAAGTCGCTTCAGTCGTGTCCGACTCTGTGTGACCCCATAGATGGCAGCCCACCAGGCTCCTCTGTCTCTGGGATTCTCCAGGCAAGAATACTGGAGTGGGTTGCCCTTTCCTTCTCCAATGGAGTTTATTCATAGATATGAGCATAAGTTCCCCAGAGTCTAATATTGAATGATACTGCATACATTCAGGTCTTTGATTTAAACATCTTAACAGCTTCCAGCATATGGTGTATTGGTCTAAATCATGAATAAATAAAAGTTTTTATAAGAATTCTTTCTTCCTTAACATTGAGTTTAAAAGTACATTTTTTTTGGCAACAGAAAGGTGGACAAACATGCTGCATGCTTCAGGGAGCCTTGAAAACCTAGGCTAAGTGAAAGAAGCCAGGTGCAAAAGTTAGCATATTATTCCATTTAGATGTAGTATTTAGAATAGGAAATCTGTAGAGACATAAAGTAGGTTCATGGCTATCTAGGGCTGGATGCAGGAGCAGAGGAGATCCTTGCTTTGAGTATGGGGTTTCTTTTGGGGGTGATGTTCTAAAATTGTGGGCATGTTTATATAACTCTAAATATACTCAAACTATTGAACTGTGTGTTTTAAATGGGCAGACCTTATGGTATGTAAGTTACACTTCAATAAAACTGTTACAAAAATTGTTTATTAAACATTTCTCCTCATCTCAAGAGCCTTACGTCTGCTGTGTGGTGCGTCTTCATCTTCCCTGGGTGATTGCTGCATGACCGCATGCACCCACTGAAGGGCCCCTCCCCACTCACCAGTCCACTTCTCCTCTGTGGCAGGTGTAAACTTGCCTGAGCATTTGTACTTTGAAGTGAAAGGGTACTTGGCCTCAGGGAGTTTCCTAAATGGAATTACTTTTGGGAAACATTTTAAGCTTTAAGCTGATAAGCAAAGAAAATCCAGATGGTATCTATTTCACATAATTAAACACTTGAAAACTTGTTCCTAATTCTCCACCCCGTCCCACATCTCTTCTTTTCCTGTACTTGACTTTTTGGGGGTCTAGTAGAAAAAGCACTTAATACCTACTTTCTATTCCTAGGTATAATTTCTCATTCTATAAGAAAATTTTGATTAGATGCCCAGAGTTTTGAAATGATAACCCAGGAACCAACAGAATCAGAATTTTATCTGAGTAACTTATTAAATATGCAGAGCCCAAATCCAATTTGCAGGGATTTGTGGAGTTTACCAAATATTTTCTGAGTCAAAATTTTTTTGTAAACTGGAGGTACGAATTTTACCAAGTATTCCTTCCCTGTTGGCTCAGATAGTATAGAATTTGCCTGCAATGCTAGGAAACCCAGATTGGATCCCTGGGTCAGGAAGATCCCCTGGAGGAGGGTATGGCAACCCACTCCAGTATTCTTGCCTGGAGAATTCCATGGACAGAGGAGCTTGGAAGGCTATAATCCACGGAATCACAAAGAGTCTGATATGACTGAGTGACTAACACTTTGACTCTTACATTCCTTCTGTCCTCCCATGATTTTTATCTGTGCTAAAATTTGAACATCGGTTTACTAAAGATCTGGACTGTCTATGATGCTCAACTATTGTTCAGGTATTTCCTGTTTCATTTGGTTTGATCCTTCTGGGTATTAGGAAACTTTTTTGCTTCGGTCTTTGCTTCATGAAGACTTAGGCCAAAATGCTTATCTGAGAGATTTGTTTACTTGTGAAAACTGCTTCATTGTTTAGTTTAAACATAGTTTTTTCCCCCTCCAAAGAATTAGATCTTTAAGTTTCTTTTCTTCCCCGAACTGTTTTAGAATGAATAATATATTTGCATTATTAAATCTGGAATATAAGTAGCATGGAATTTTAATTTTAAAATTTCATTTGGTTTATAAAACTATTAGCATTAATACAGACTAACATTTACCATGTAACTTCTAGAAGTTAAGTCTGTTTTGACAATATCTTACAATAATTGTTTCTGTGTTTGCTACAGAAAGTTGGAGATAGATATCTTTATGTTTGTGTGAATAAGATCAATAAGAAAAGGTATTAGTTTGTTTCCATATATATATATATACACACACATACATACATACATACATACATATATATATAGTTAAAGAACATTTTCTTTTTTAACATCCCATGGCTTGGAGTCTTTTTAAGAAGAAAGACTGTGGGTGGATACCAGAATAGAATAAGAAAAGTCTGAAAATCAAGTTGGCTTGTAAGATTCGGTCATACTGTTATTACTATTAATCATAAGTTTTAATTGAAGCTTAATATTTAAAACTGATAAGCAACTCTTCTTTACTGTCCTTTTTATTAAAGTATAAGTGAGTATTAACCTTTTTATTGCGTGTATTGGTATCACAGTCAGGGAATTCCTATTCAGAGATACTGCGTCTAGTGGTAAAGCTTCTCCCAGTTTGCACAACTGGAGCATCAGCCTATAAGACACCGTATTTTGTATTTTTTTCCCCCAAATTTTCCTTTTTAGTCTCTGAGTAGGCACCTTTCTTAAAGAGGCCCTTTCCTGTTTCATGGGCTTCCTTTGTGGCTCAGCTGGTAAAGAATTTGCCTGTAATGCAGGAGATCTGGGTTCAATCCCTGGGTTAGGAAGATCCCCTGGAGAAGGGAAAGGCTACCCACTCCAGTATTCTGGCCTGGAGAATTCCATGGACGGTAGAGTCCGTGGGGTCACAAAGAGTCAGACACAACTGAGCGACTTTCACTTTCCTGTTTCATTGATTTCCTTTCTTTTTTCTTCTTCATTTTGCCAACTCAATTCTACTTCTTCCTATATTGTCTCTCAATTATACCTTTCCCAATCCACTCCCATTTTAGTATCTGAAACAGTTTTTACATGTGCTACTTAAAATTCACAAGTGCTTTAGATAGCATGTGCTCAGTGTGCCAGTTACGCTCATATTTTCAATGCCATCCTGTGTTATCATTTCTCCTTCAGTGAACACAAGTCAGGAATGCTGGACACAGTTCCGAATGCTGTAGATACACGGTGAATCAGAAACCCACAGGCTCTGTCCCAGTAGCTTACGTAGCTAATTATAAATCAGGACCACAGATGCACAGATTTACCCACAGGGATTACAGGAACCCTAGGTGGGGACACTGGGAGAGCTGTATTCACAGGTGACTTAGCAACATCTTCCCCATCTGCTGTCTTCATCCCTCTCCCCTAGAGGGCTTGCATCCTCTGTTTGTGTCCCTAAAAGCCTCTTAAGTAAGTCTGTCATGGAATGGAGCACAATGTTAACTCTTCCCCCCCCACCGCCCCGCCCCCGCCAGGGATAATTCCATCCATGTGCCTGGAATATAACTCCAGGATTCCTTGCCTGTTTGCATGGCTCCACCCACATCCGATGAGAAGGACTAGAAATAGACTTCCCTTTGCCGCTGCATCACTCAGACTTGGTGTGACTGGAGCCTTCCTAAAATTGGAGGTGTCATAATCTGCAGTGAACACTGGGTTCCTGAGCAGGTGTAGCCACGGGAGAGGCAGATTTTAGCTTCTGAGATGTTAGAACTGAGGGAAACTTGGATGAAATGTAATAGAATCCAGTCATAGTACAAATGATGAAACTGAGACTCAAACATTGAATGAATTCCCCGAATTTACATAGTAAGAGTCACAGCCAGTATGATTACTTATGTCTTCTAATTCTTCATTTATTCTGCTCCTTTTACTATACTGCTTTGAAATTAGTTGTTTATTATTTTTGACTCTCGTGGGTTCTATTATCAGACTGAACTGTATTAGTGATATAGTTAAGTAAATTTCATCTTTACAAATGCAAAAATAGAGACACATATGTAAATGTATATTGGTGTATAGTTTCAAAATAAATTTTTCCTTGATTTCAAAGATAAGGGAAAAGTACCATTAGGGTCATCTTATAGTAAATTCATTGTATGACCGTCTAGTAATTTCTCACAAGCTTAACTTAGAATTAGGAATCGGAACATCTCAATTCTGTGGGTGTATGATCTTTGGACTTTGCTTGAATTTCATGTTTTCATTTGCACCATAGTAATATTGAATCTATCATCAGAGGAAAAGAAGTACTTTCAATGAATTAAAGATTCCTGTCTTTCCTTTATGTCTGTTATTTAAGCCTTTTTCTTAATTATCTCTGATAATAAACAGCCTAGACTTCTTTTAAGAAAATAATGTAATGAACCACTGCCTGCCTGTAACTCAGTTACCAATTCATTGCCACTCTTGGTTCACTTGTCTCACCCATCACACATGACGTTTATTTATTTGTTACCATGTTGCTGGAATTCTTTAAAGCAAACCCCCAAAATCCTTTTATTTCATCCATTAATACTTTTGTATGTATCTCTAATAGACGAAGACTATAATATTAGGTTCTGTTATTCCATATAAAAATAATCCTTTGATATCATCTAATACCCATCCTGAGAAACGCTGGGCTGGAAAAAGCACAAGCTGAAATCAAGATTGCTGGGAGAAATATCAATAACCTCAGATATGCAGATGATACCACTCTTATGGCAGAAAGTGAAGAGGGACTAAAAAGCCTCTTGATGAAAGTGAAAGAGGAGAGTGAAAAAGTTGGCTTAAAGCTCAACATGCAGAAAACTAAGATCATGGCACCTGGTCCCATCACTTCATGGGAAATAGATGGGGAAACAGTGGAAACAGTGTCAGACTTTATTTTTCTGGGCTCCAAAGTCACTGCAGATGGTGATTGCAGCCATGAAATTAAAAGACGCTTACTCCTTGGAAGGAAAGTTATGACCAACCTAGATAGTATATTGAGAAGCAGAGACATTACATTGCCAACAAAGGTCCTAGTCCATCTGCTACTGCTGCTAAGTCACTTCAGTCATGTCCGACTCTGTGTGACCCCATAGACGGCAGCCCACCAGGCTCCCCCATCCCTGGGATTCTCCAGGCAAGAACACAGGAGTGGGTTGCCATTTCCTTCTCCAATGCATGAAAGTGAAAAGTGAAAGTGAAGTCGCTCAGTCATGTCTGACTCTTAGCGACCCCATGGACTGTAGCCCACCAGGCTCCTCCATCCATGGGATTCTCCAGGCAAGAGTATTGGAGTGGGGTGCCATTGCCTTCTCTGCCTAGTCTGTCTAGGCTATGGTTTTTCCAGTGGTCATGTATGGATGCTAGAGTTGGACTGTGAAGAAAGCTGAGTGCTGAAGAAATTGATGCTTTTGAAATGTGGTGTTGGAGAAGACTCGTGAGAGTCTCTCGGACTGCAAGGAGATCCAAGCAGTCCATCCTGAAGGAGATCAGTCCTGGGTGTTCATTGGAAGGACTGATGCTGAAGCTGAAACTTCAATACTTGGGCCACCTCATGCGAAGAGTTGACTCATTGGAAAAGGCCCTGATGCTGGGAGGGACTGGGGGCAGGAGGAGAAGGGGACGACAGAGGATGAGATGGTTGGACGACATCACTGACTCGATGGACGTGAGTTTGGGTAAACTCCAGGAGTTGGTGATGGACAGGGAGGCCTGGCATGCTGCGATTCATGGGGTTGCAAAGAGTCAGACACAACTGAGTGACTGAACTGAATTGAACTGAATACCCATCCACTCAAATATGCTCAGTTGGAAGAGCAAAGGTTTGAATAGTGAAGCCTCTAGGCTGACTGCTTGATAAAACTTCATTTCATTGTATCCTTTGCTTTGTAAGCCTGGCCATCACACACCACCTGCAGTGGTTTCTGGTTGTTTTCTGTTCTCCCCACTGACTTGGCAATTTCCTTTTTGCTCTTTCCTGAATTTGCCCATCTTAGATCTCTGAATGCCTCATACATTTTCAATACCTCTCTACTTACCTCCATTGTTGGTGATCAATTTTAGCAGTACTTCATCATTGCTTATTTAGGGTGTTAGTTTAATAATGAGGAAAGACATCTCTAGAAGCATGCAGGTGGATGAGGAGGTAAAGTACAGGGTCTTTGAATTAGCAAAGTGAATTTGGGCAAGTTTATTGAGTACTTTGAGTCTCTATCTGTAAAATGTAGCCAGTCCTGGACATTATTTTGTCCCACTATCTGTATCTTTCATAAGCATATCCTAGCCTTTTTTGGCCAAAACCCAAGCATAAATAATTACACATTCTCTCCTTGTCCTCTAAGTTCCCAGTCATTGGGATAGACAAGCCTGCAGAGTGTGCAGTTGACCTGGGTCCATGGTTAGATTTCCAGAACAGTTGCTAGGAACTCAAAGGAGAGATGAACAGAAAAGCATATTAAACTTGAAGAAGTGTTACTTCACTAAAAATAGAAGCATAGCAGGATATATTCAAGAGTTTGTATTATTTTCAAATTGCTATGACATTGGTATAAAAATAAAGAAGAAAGAGAAAAGATTTTCTTTTGTATCAATGGAAACATTTCTCTTTTGTATCAGTTTGGGCTTCCCTGGTAGCTCAGACGGTAAAGCATCTGCCTGCAGTGTGGGAAACCTGGGTTCGATCCCTGGGTCAGGAAGATCCCCTGGAGAAAGAAATGGCAACCCACTCCAGTACTCTTGCCTGGAAAATTCCATGACTGGAGGAGCCTGGTAGGCTACAGTCCATGGGACTGCAAAGAGTCGGACAGGACTGAGCGACTTCACTTGTTCACTGGTGTCAGTTTGCCCGTTGTATCAAAGCCCTGTCGCATTCTCTTTCTCACCACGAAGAGAATCGTCTGTGAAGGAGCATGAACATGGAGATAGGAAATGGGCGAGAAGTGGAAAGGGACATAATATTGTTCACAGGCCTACACATTAGATAGGTATATATTTGGTGAAGATTATATGGGTATTCCATGGTGTTTATCTGGAAAGGTTAGCTATTTCCATTATTTTCAGAATTAACATTTTGTGATAGATATTATAGGCAGAAAGTGCTTTGCTTACTGGAATTCCTGATTTTTTTCCCCCTACTTTTCCCCCAAGAAAAATGACATTTTAGGATGATTGCAAGGCTGGGCCTTGGAGTCAAAAAGACCTTGTTTCAAATACCAACTCTGTCACTAACATTTCTCTTAGGGTGAAGAAAATTCATAACTTCACCAAATACCATTTATTCATCTACAAAATAGAAAAATACTTTTTATAAACTGTTATAAGGATTAAGCAAAATAATGGACCTTATAGAGGTTATCACTGACACATACATAATAAGCTCTAGAAGGATGTAGCTATTTCCTTGATATTCAAAATTTAATTATGTGATTTGTTCACTAATTTTTCTCAGTTCACCATTTTTTTCTGTTATATATGTGTTATATTGTTGGCTTCCCCCCGCCCCCGGGATCAGTTTCTTATCTTGGGTAAAATTATAAGTATTTTGTCTTTATTTCTCTTAAAGAAATGAAACATCTTAGATATTGTTAGAGAGCAGTTGTGGTTAATTTGATTCAGCTTCTAAGAATACTTGGAAATCTGATGGAGATTTTGAGATGGCTGTGACTGGTTATGAAGGAAAGACTGGGAATACCTTTGGCTCAGATCTTGGATTCTGACAAGAAACAATTCCCTGACCTGAGGAAAGTTGCTGTCTGGACATCCGTGTCTTCTGTTTGAAGGAGGGATTTGAAATTGATGATGGTGCAGACACTTGGGGTTTCAGTATCCTATGACTATCATTGGGCAGGTAGAGCTTTGCCATTTGAGCCTCAGAGACAGCAAGACAGGTGCAAGGCTTATGGGTGGGAGCTGGGAGTTCGGGAACAACAGGAGATGACAGAAGGCATTACTTTTCAGAATGAAGGGAGCAATATGGGCAGTGGGAGGGAATAAGAGAATTAAAGAACAGAGAAGAAGAACTGTGCCAGGACTTCAGTCTGACTTATTTTTTTGAGCAATGCCAGGATTTCATAGCAACATCCATTATTGCTTCTGGTAAATACGTTTTTAAGGGACTAACTTTCAGTGAGTGTGTACTATCAACCCCAATTCTCAGGAAACTCTAAATCTTTGCAGCTTACTGGAGATTAAGACAGTATGTTTTGGTGTTGGTGATAGTTTGCAAGCAGAAGTACAATGTGATGGGTTTTGCTCTCAGGTTTAATAGATTCGGATGTGTGATCTGTGTTTGTAGCCAGTAGGGGCCATGAAATTTCACTCAAAAGTCAGGCAACAGAATGTAAGGCATGATTTTGGCTAGCAGCCTTGGTATTAGTCACACTGACAAATACGATGAAATTGCCTTAAAATCATGTGCATGAGTTGCCTCATGCCAGTCTTTCTCTAAAATTTCCAAAGATCCTCATCATGGCAACTTGAGATTGGACATAGGCTGGTAGAAAGGTCACAATTTAGCTTTAAAGTACTCCTTGTTGCACTTTGGCAACCAGTGTCCTGTTACTTGGGTTTACTAATATCACTTTGAGCAAGCTTTAAAGGAAAGTTTCAGTGTTAGATGATTAACCAGGAAGATTGGATGGTTCTTCAGGGAGAGTAGCTCAGTGAGGTCACTAGCTTCTAAAATCTGGTGCTTAGCTTGAAAGTCCAGAAGCATCAGGTGTCAGCACTTTCATTGACCAACTCGTTCAAGGAAACTGATCATAAGAAACCAAATCTTTAAGATGTTGATGTATAAAGCAACATGATAATTTATAATGAGACATATGAATGGAACCAAAGCTATGTCAACTGTTTTTCAATCCAAAGGAAATCTTACCTGGAAAGGCCATTGTTACCATAGTTTGCAAAGACTTTGGTGGAAATATTTGAATGACTTTGGCCAGTATCATCAAGTTGTATTACCATCTGTAGTTCAGGGACAGAACTACCAAACATACTGAAGAGCCAAGTTGCTCAACTGGGAAGCTCCCTCTGATCACCTTTCTCTCCCTTATTTCTGTGTCCATCACCTTCTTATATTCCCTCTGTTTCATTTTCATTGTGTTTCCAGTTTCTAACAAAGGGCTTATCATATATGTGCTAAATAAATGCTAGATTGAATGGTATATGTTCACATCTGTTGACTTAAATTTTGTTGAAATTGAGTAATAATCAGGTGGATTATAACCAGTACCTATAGGAGGTTATAGTTTTATATATGAAGTTCTTTGTTAGTTGGAACAAAACAGTTTCTGCCTATTTTTTGAGTGTTGATGAGTCTAAAGGCTACTGCATTTGTTCCTTCAAATCTACTACCTCTCTCCCTCTTCAGTATGAAAACTAAATTGTAGAGCAAATTTGAAGCTCTATTTTCTTTTTTTCTTCCATTCAGGTCCTTTTTAGAATGTTTTATTCTTTCATTCTGAGAACCTCGTTACCAAATTCATAACAAACATCTAGGTATCCCATTATTTCTCTTAACTTCTGGCCTCACAACTGAAGGCAAAATATTAAGACAACAACAATAAACCATGAAGATGTGAAGTCTTAGTTTTTGTTGTTTAATGAAAAATTTCCTTTTAATTCTTGTCCTGCCTGCACATTGGTCATTGATGATACATTTGAGGTTATCTTGGCTACTATGGAACTAGCTTTTTAAAAAGGTAATTGCATGCCATGAGACCAAAGCAAATGTGGAGGCAAGATGGACAGATGTGTAGGTGGGATACAGCCAGTCTTTGAGATGGGCTCTCTGCTTGTGCTTAGTCGCTCAGTTGTGTCTGACTCTTTGCGCCCCCGGGGACTGTGACCCGCCAGGCTCCTCTGTCCATGGAGTTCTCCAGGCAAGATACTGGAGTGGGTTGCTTTGCCCTCCTCCAGGAGATCTTCCCAACCCAGGGATTGAACCCAGGTCTCCTGCTTTGCAGGCAGATTCTTTATCATCTGAACCACAAGGAAAGCCGAAGAATACTGAAGTGGGTAGCCTATCCCTTCTCTCCAGTGGATCTTCCTGACCCAGGAATTGAATTGGATCTCCTGTATTGCAGGCAGATTTCTTTACCAGCTAAGCTACCAGGGATGCTCTGCCTAGTCAAAATGTATCTGTGTGTAATTGGGAGTGATCACTTACTAACATTTTCTTTCTTTGAGAAAAAAGATCATTCTAAGCTTTGTAACTATTAATAGGTTTTGTTTGTAGAGCTGAGAAACATTTCAAAATTAAATTTTTTAGTCACCTTTTTAAAAACAGCCTTTCAGATGTATTTGTTTGGGCTAGGAAAAATAAATAAAGATACCTTCTCTCTTGAATAGGGAAAATTTGAATTCTGTCAATTCTGAAATCAAAGTAAAACATCTGGAGAGGTGATGTGACCAACAAATCAAAATTTACAGACACAGCTAATACCAGTAAACAAGAAATGCGTTTCTTGTCTTTAGTTGGTGACCATCGATACAGGGTGATTTTTATTTTCAACTTGTCTTTCTAGAAGATGGCGAGATGGTAATACTTGTCATGGTTTATCTCATGTATGTTTTTCCAATAAGGATTATGGTTGATAGACTTGGTTATCAGTGGGTCCATTTGCCTGTATATATAAAAAAAAAAGCTGAAGTTTGTATTCAAGGCTTTATTTCTATTCTGCATTAGTATATGTGTTTCAGTATTTTCGAATGAGTCAATGCTACTATCAAGTTTTATGAATTTTGAGTTGACTTTCTAATTGGATTTGAATGGTAGCTCCTGAGTGGCATGCATTATTTCAGTAGATAAGACAATGAAGGTTAGGGGTTAACAAAATAATATTTAAATTATATATGTACATATGTGTATATATATGTGTATGTGTTTATCTATATGTGATTTCTCATCTAGATATAAAATCTTTGTAGAAAAGAATTTAAATGAAGAAAAACATAAAGAAAAAGTTTCCATATTTTCCCTTTTAGAAATATAACCAGCAATCACATAGTAGTGTATATGTGCTAAAAATGTATATACACATGTGTTTCTTTCAAAATGAACATGGAATATTTTAAAACATACAATTACATGCGGAATAATTAGATTTTAGATTCATTTTAGAAAATTCCCTAAAAGCCTACAGAGCCTCTCATTAAGTCATATTCTTTCTCAACCTCGAGGAAAACTCAGGGCTAAGTCCTTTCAAAGCCTGTAATTGCTGGAGGCCAAAGTATGAACTCAGATTCTGAAATCCTCCAGACTTAATGTTTTATTTGCACATCCTTGAAAGTTTTCATATAAAGCTTGGAAATAAGTGTTTCACTTGATTTTACCTGTTGTTCCTGTCTTTGCGACCCTCCTACACTTCAGAGAGAAGCAAAGTTATCTTGAGTCCTCTCTCTCTCTCTCTTTTTTTTTTTTCAGCCCCACTGTGTGGCTTGCAGGAACTTCGTAACTTTGTTCCCCAATTCTGGCCCCCAGCATGGGAGTGCCAAGTCCTAACCACTGGACCATCAGGAGTTTCCAAGTCCTCTCTTTCTCGTTGGCTGCCTTTTCTTTGGAGTGACATTAGCAATCTAAAGAAATTTCGTCCCTCCTCTGTCACTAGAATGCCTGAAAGATCACTAACTCTGCTTGTGCATGGGGTCTGGGGGAGCGCTGTCTTCATTAAGTCTGCACCTTGTCCTCCTCTCTGGGTTTGTGTTCAACCCCCTTTCCGGAATTCCCCTGACTTTTGGAAAAACTCCTAAAGGACAGTGAATTGATAGTCATCACAGACTGTAGCAAGCTTAAAATTCCATTGGAAATTTTGAAAATTTTTTTCTTTTACTTGTAAACTTGGGCTTCTATTTGTAAAAAATTTTATTGGAGTATAGTTGATATACAATGACATGTTTCTGCTGTGCAGCAAAATGAATCAATTATATACATATGCACTCTTCTTAAGATTATTTTCCCATATAGGTCATTACAGCATATTGAGAATTCCCTATGCTATACTAGCCTTCTATTCTTCTTTTTTAAATTCACACTTCTCAATTTTTAAAAAAATTTTATTGGGGTGTAGTTGCTTTACACGTATACAACAGGTTCATTTCAGGTATACAACAAAGTGATTCAGTTACATATAATACATATTTTCATCCTTTTCAGATTCTTTTCTCATATGGATTATCACTAAATATTGAAAGTTCCTTGTGCTATACAATAGGTCCTTGTTGGTTATCTGTTGGCCTTTTATTCTGTCATAAGACAGCATTGATTCTGATAGAAAGGTAATGGGGTCAAGTCATTACCCTCCACTCCTTCCTAGTTTGTTAAATAGGTACTCCTGTAAGAGGCTCACATTTTCCCATAGGTTTTTATGCTCCAGCCTCCCCACCTCTAGCATGTGTCCATAAGGCTAAGAAGCCACTGAAATCGTTCCTTCAGTGAAGGACGTCACACAGTGTTCCTGCATAAACATGATGGGAAGGTGGTGCCTTTCTTAAAGGGATCTTCACTCTCACCTTATTATTTTTGTTATGGGATCACATTAGAACATACCATTATTGCTTCAATGTTTTCTGAGTCATGTTAGTAAATGGAAAACCCTGAAGCTGTTATATTTATGTATTTGATATAGAATTAGTATGTGGACAAAGTATGCTTAGGTCTCTGAAAACTTTGAAGCATTGGAAAGAAGATTTGTATCCTGTTATTTTTTTTTAATTAAAAATGCTTTATTTTGACGTATAGTTGATTTACAATGTGTTAATTTCTGCTGAACAGGAAAGTGATTCAGTTACATGTATATTCTGCTTCATATTCTTTGCTACTATGGTTACTGAATGTGGTTCTGTGAACTATACAGTAGAACCTGTTGTTTATTGTATACATAGTAATTTTATATCCTGTTTTTTAAAATGAATAAATGTAGGCCTTTAATGTAGCTATTTGTAAAAATGTAGAAAATAGGAACATAAAAAGAAAATCAGTCATTCAGATAAAAATCATTTGCTTTCAGGCATTTCCTTTCCAGAATTTTTTTCCATTCAAATATGAGTGTGAATGTTTGTGGATGTGTGTAGACATGTCTGTGAGTATTTATAAACTTGGAATCATATATTACATTCAGGTTTTTAAATTTGATTTTTAAATATCCTGCTTTTTAAATTTGATATTGTGAGCATTTGTTGGTATTGTTAAACATCAAGTTGTGCTGAAACTATTCTCAATTGTGCACTCTATTAGTTGTACATTAAAAAACAAAAACAAAAACAAACCAAAAAAATCCCTGTTAATTAAGTCAAGTACTTATCACCAAAATAGTCACATCAACACACTAGAATTCTCCCACATTCTCCTACCAAATACCATAAATTATTTAGCACCACAGAAGTTTATTATTTTTGTATATTTATGAAAAATTTTAGTTTTAAATCTAGGCTGGAGGTCAGATTGTTACTGAAAAATTAATGTGGTGGTATAAATTATCGGTGGACACTTCTCCTTGTCTTGAGTTAGCCTTAGATAACAGCCTAAGGGCATCAATGCCAATGCTCTATCTTGAGATCAGCACTGCTCCATAATTGTAAAGGCGATTGCAGAGGTGCTTAGCCATGTGTGTCTGCTTGAAGACAGTTCAATTAGTCTCTGCCTTGGATCCCTAAAGACCTCTCTCTCCAAGTCTGTTATTTGACATCTGTCAGAAGCATGACTTGAAGTGCTAAATTAGAAGCCACTTGATCTGATAAGATCTTGTTTCCTTTTCCAAAAGTTTTTCAATAAAGTTTCTCTGAAATTAATCCTGAGAATGCAAGGGCTTTCTATGATAATGAGTGCTTATCAAATATTAATAATATTGTTAATCTGCTCTTGGCTCCTACTTGTAACTTTCTCTCAAAACCTTTATTAGCAGTACAGGATCCAGTATCCAGTGGTGGCACCATTAAATGAAAGCAATAATGCCAGGTATCTGTATGTCATATTTCCATCTCAGCTGACTTAATTTGGGGTTCATGAGTACTTTCTGGCACAAGCATATTTCAGAAATAGTGTTGGTTTGGTTCCAGACCACCACAATAAAGTAAATATTGCAATAAAGTGAGTCACGTGAATTTTGCTTCCCATTGCATGTAAAGTTATGTTTTCACTATAGTATAGCCTGTTAAGGGTGCAATAACACGTCTTAAACAACATCGTACTTTAATTAAAAAATAATCCTACGTCAGTTAAAATGGTGCTGCTAGTCCTGCTTGATGGCAAGGTTGCTACAAACTTTCAATTTGTAAGATGTGCAATAAAGTGAAACACAGTAAAATGAGGTGTGCCCATACAATATTTCAGAAATATATCCTGCTGTCAGTCCATGGGTAAAGAATGTATGTTAATACATAAAAGGTATGGGAAAATTGATTGTTTTTTATCTTGTTGGTGGGAGTTTTAAATTATTCTAACACTGTTAGAAAGCAATTTAGCAATTTTTTCAGAGCTTAAATTGTCTAAAATCTTTGAACAGTTTAGCTGCTAAGAATTTATCCATTTAGCATCCTCATAAAAAGAAGCTCCCAAGATAATGTGCAAGGATAGTCATTTCAGCTTTCTTTCTGGTGGTTTAGTCGCTAAGTTGTGTCCAACTCTTGCGATCCCACAGACTGCAGCCCACCAGACTCCTTTGTGCATGGGATTTTCCAGGCAAGAATCCTGGAGCGGGTTGCCATTTCTTTCTCCAGGAGATTTTCCCCACCCAGGGATCAAACCTGGGTCTCTTGCACTATAAGGTATTAATGTCATCACATCCATGCAATTGAATACCAGACAGCTATTAAAACATATAAACATATCTACATGGGAAGGTCTTCGGCATGTAATAATAAGTTGATAAAAGCAGAATGATTATACAAAATGGTACCCTTTATTTAGAATGAGAACTAACAAAAACTATTAAACTTTCATAGCACAAATATATGTATACATACACATGTATATATATGTATGTATATAGGTATTTTTCCCCCACAAGAACTATCGGTTTTGTTTCCTTTAGGGATAGAGACTTGTTAGCCTACATTGGGTAGGCTGAGAAATTCATCTGGGATTTTCTGTGTAACATCTTACAGAAAAATCCAGGTGAACTTTTTGGCCAACCCAGTATTTTGCCTTTTATATATTTTTGTATTTGAAATTCCTAACACTGCATTTATTACTTTTTTTGTTAATGTATTTATCTATATGATATGAAGGTATGGAGCCAAAGCAAAAACAATGAGATGGCTGGATGGCATCACTGACTTGATGGACGTGAGTCTCAGTGAACTCCGGGAGTTGGTGATGGACAGGGAGGCCTGGCGTGCTGCGATTCATGGGGTCGCAAAAAGTCGGACACGACTGAGCGACTGATCTGATCTGATACGATATGATTTGGAATCTTTCATGTAATGTTAATGAATGTTTTTAAAAAGCCTAGAGAAATATTCCATTGATATTTTAAGATGATTTTTAAAAAAAATCAGTCATGTTCAGAAATAATGATGGCCAGAGGAGATGAAATATAATATACCATGGAAAATCAGAGTAGTGGAAATCAGGCAAAGATATGAAAAGGAAGATTTGTTTGGAAAATGTGGGAAAGGGTGGCTTTTTTAAAACTTTAGCAACTACATTTTTTTCCCTTTTAAGTTTTATTCTGTCAACCTTATTCTTTTGCAGTTGTGTTTCTACCTTATTCTATGACTTTCTTTTAATTATTGAACTACATCCACTTGTGTTGTTCCTTCCCCCTGCTCCCCATCCTTGGTCTATATGGCTCTTTTTTTTTTTTATCTCTTTGGTTTTTCTGTAAGGTTACTGTTGCAGTAAGGAGCAGGGGTTTGAGTGTTGGGACCAGAAAGACAACAGCATTGATCATGCACTTGCCACTGGCCAGACACACAGTTGATGTCTTTCCTCAGCCTGACCTCTGAACTTCCTTTTCCTTATTACATCAGCTGGCTCCAATGTTGTCTAACCTTCTATGACAAGACAATGACTTGTTGGATTTATTTTTCCGAAATATGATTATGAAGTTGTTTAACCATTATATTTCATTGATATGATGGAAAAGTAAAGTATTGCCTAGTAGAAGAAAATACTGACTTGCAAGGCCATGGTGGTTTATTGTCACGATTATCTAACTTACCAAACACAGCCCCCCTACTGTGTAATCATATAATTGAACAGCTGAGGCCTACACAGTTATCCGAACTGACTAATCCCTATCCAATTAAACAACAACATCGAGCTGTAAAATGCACATTTCCCCTGTGATACTGAGGGCTTCTCAAACCTCAATTGCTTTATATCCTGCTGTTACTGTGATTTCTGAAAACCAAAGAAAATCCACAGTACTTCATATATCAATATGGAGGATTCTTATAAACATTTCCTTATCTGTATGAGGAAGACAGCATTCAACTCTGATTTCAGTCCCTGTTGGCTCTTCTGTATTACTGAGTCTAAAGTTAAGGGCTTGGAAAGAAATTACAGGCAAATAAATAGGTTATCATAGACTTTATCTATAACAATTCAGCCTAGCCTCTAAAGCTCAATGTCTGTGATGCCTGAGTTCCATCTATGTGTCACAGTTGATTAGGTGAGAGAATTACTTACATCAGCCCAAATTGATTTTTCCAACAAGGTAAACAAAAGGGTGTGACTTACCAATAATATGTTGATCAGATCAGATCAGTCGCTCAGTCATGTCCGACTCTTTGCGACCCCATGAATCGAAGCACGCCAGGCCTCCCTGTCCATCACCAACTCCCGGAGTTCACTCAGACTCACATCCATCGAGTCAGTGATGCCATCCAGCCATCTCATTCTCTGTCGTCCCCTTCTCCTCCTGCCCCCAATCCCTCCCAGCATCAGAGTCTTTTCCAATGAGTCAACGCTTCGCATGAGGTGGCCAAAGTACTAGAGTTTCAGCTTTAGCATCATTCCTTCCAAAGAAATCCCAGGGCTGATCTCCTTCAGAATGGACTGGTTGGATCTCCTTGCAGTCCAAGGGACTGTCAAGAGTCTTCTCCAATGCCACAGTTCAAAAGCATCAATTCTTCGGCGCTCAGCTTTCTTCACAGTCCAACTCTCACATCCATACATGACCACAGGAAAAACCATAGCCTTGACTAGACGAACCTTTGTTGGCAAAGTAATGTCTCTGCTTTTGAATATGCTATCTAGGTTGGTCAAATATGTTGATAGCCAGATTTTAAATATTAATAAAAGTAGACAATGTAAAAGAAATGTGTTCAGCTCATGTTCCATGTGAGTTCAAAGTGGTCTACTGATGATAACCACCAAGAAATATTGAAAAGACTATTGATCAAGGCAAAGCTGCCTTAGTGTTTCATTTGAGCCTTATCTTTTACTCAATGTATGGCATAGAATAACAAATAATACTGACCTTCGTTTACTGAATCTTGTGAGGTGTTATGTTAAAGTGCTTTAGTTGTGGCATTTATGTATTCTGACAGTAATATTGGCTTTTCTATCAGCTCCATTTTCAAGGAAAGTAAACTTACTAAAGTTTAACTAGCTAGTAGGTGGCAGAGCTGGGATTTGAAACCAGGCTCGAGTACCCTTGTGGATGAACTGACTCTGATAACCAGAGTAAGAGGTTGGTTAAGGCACCACTGAGAATAGAGAGGAAGAGAGACAGTTGGATCTCCAAAATGTGATTTTGCAATTTTAGTTGAAATATTGGTTTGTGAAATATTGTATAGTCATACTTAAATATAAGTAGAGTCAAATTATAGCTGTTTTTTTTGTCTTTCAGGAATCTGTACAAAAATCCATTCTGCCTAATTCACAAATGGAAGTTTTCCCACCAGCTATGGGCATTATCTGTTTTAAATATGAAAGGTGTTAGAACACATAAGTGTGTAAAATTTGTTTCTTTCCATTGTATCAATAAGTATAATTATTAAGTTTAACTTTCTACTGCTTACAGATTTCAGTGTTGTGTATATGTGAATTTCATTAGTTTATCTTTCATTGATCTGCAACTTGTGTTTCTTAGTTTTCCCGAACTTTTGTATTTTGTAGTCTAAGAATTCTATGGAATAAAATCTGGGGGTTTTTTTTGTTGTTGTTTTTTGCTTTTAAACTGATTTCCTTTCCATTTAATTACCTGTTCTCCTTTGCCGTGAGGGAGCAGTATGCATAGTTTACACTGAGTCCCCCGCCTCTGTGCCGTGGACCAGTGCCTCGTGTCAGACCAGCAGTGATGTTAGATTAGAGATAAAGTGCACAATAAATGCAATTGACCTGAATCATCCCCAAGCTATCCCCTCGTCTCACGAAAAAATTGTCTTCTACAAAAGCAGTCCCTGTGACAAAAAGGTTAGGAACCGCAGGTTTACATGGTATACCAGGAATTACTTTTGTTAAAAAAAAAAAATACAGTTTAATCATTTTTACTCTTAAATTATGAAAAATTTGAATATAAGATGTGTTTGAAATGTTTCTTATAAATGTTTAGGTGAAAAACGTTCTCATGAAAGGTGAACAATACCAGGCTATGACTAAATATACATTTGTTAATAATTTTGACATTTAAATGTAATAAACATAAATTTGTTTGGCAATTATTTTTGAAATCTTTGAGGAATAGAGCCATACTTCTCCACAGATCTCGTGATGGTTCCTACACCGTGTTAAAGACGAATTCAGGATCAGGGTGTTAGATGTTGGTGGAATAATCTTACTATCGAAATGAAATGAAACTTCTGCAGTGACCACATAGGGAGAGGAAACTCTAGTATATATGACCAAATTGCTTGAATCAAGGCATTGCTGCTGCTGCTGCTAAGTCGCTTCAGTCGTGTCCAACTCTGTGCGACCCCATAGACGGCAGCCCACCAGGCTCCCCCATCCCTGGGATTCTCCAGGCAAGAGCACTGGAGTGGGTTGCCATTTCCTTCTCCAATACATGAAAGTGAAAAGTGAAGTCGCTCAGTCATGCCAACTGTTAGCGACCGCATGGGCTGCAGCCCACCAAGCTCCTCCATCCATGGGATTTTCCAGACAAGAGTACTGGAATGGGGTGCCATTGCTTTCTCCAGAATCAAGGCATAAGAAATGGCTAAGTGGTAATATTTGAGTTTGGTCTTTTAGCCTATGAAAGTTTGTTGTTTTAATGTCAAATAACAGGGCTGCAATAACGCATTAAATAGCTAAATAATTGGTTTTTAGTTGGTTAGTACATTTTGTATCTTGGATAAATTGTGTATATTCCCTGAGCTTCATTAATATATCTATTTAAATAGCTTTGAGATAGAATCTACATTATATTTCACCCATTTGAAGTTTAATACTCAGTGTTTTCTGGTTTATTCAGTGTGGTATAATCATCAGTACTAACTCCAGAACATTTTCATCAGCCCTCTCTGAAAAGAAACCCCATTCCTATTAACAGGTACTCTGTTACCTGTCCCCCCCTGCAATTGTCCTACACCCTGGTCCCATAGGTAACGATCGGTTTAATTCCTAACTCTCTAGATTGGCCCATTCTGGACACTTCACATAAATAGAATCATACTTTATATGCTCCTTTGTGCCTGTCTTCTTTCACCTAGCATAATGTTTTTAAATTTCATTGATGTTGTAGCATGTATCAGAACTTCATCCTTTTAATGGCTGAAATAAACATATACTAGAGATAGTAACTGATGATTAGATGATTAGAGAGAGTAACTGATGGGTACTTGGCTTGTTTCCACTCTTTGGAAAAAATATTGCTGTGAACTTTGATGCACAAGTTTTGTGTGGACCTATGCTTTCAGTTGTTTTGGGCATATTCCTAGGAGTGGATGGTGAGGGCATATTGTGACTTTATATTTAACCTATGAGGGGCTCTCAGACTGTTTTCATTCCAAAGCAACTGTACCATTTTATACTCCCACCAAGAGTATATGAGGATTCTCATATCTTTCTTTACAATAGGAATAATAAAACCTACTTCACCATTGTTGGAAAGATTAAAGAAGACAACCTATGTCGAATGATGAGGGTGATTTTGGTCACATGGTAAGAGCTGACTAAATGTTCCTTTCATTGGTTTGTGATCATTAGAAAGATCTCTTTTGTCTTGAGCCAAAATTTTGAGCTGAAGAGAACCAGAATCATTCGGCTGCCTCTGCCAAAGCTAGCCCATCAGATTCTGAAAGGTAGCTATGACGACCTCTTTATCCATGATCCAGCTTTAACAAATTCAGTTTTATCCCTAGTCGCTTTACTTTGTACGTAAAGAGACCCAAACTGTCATTCTTCTATAATCATAGAAGTGTTTAAGAGGACCAAGGGGTGATTGACATGACCCTCAGGGTGAGGAAGGAGCAAAAGCTCTTGTCTAGAATCGACTCCCATCTCTGCCACTAACAGTGAGTCATTGAATTGTTACTTCTTGCATCTATACAATAAAGACTCAGATGAGATGATTTCTAGGTTGCTTCCAGCACTAATATTTGAATTCTAATAGAGTCAGAAAAGTGGCTTAACTTTATTAATATCTTCACTCTTCCCAGTGAAATATCCTAATCCTTTCTCTGAAGTCATCATCTATTTTTTTTCCCCCTTAGTGAAAAGCTTTGTTCCCATTAGGAATTCTTCCAGTGCTGGGATCATTTTGTCAGGTTCTTCTACTGAATTCCAAAACTTCAGAAATAATAGATATCCCTGCCATTTAATAGGGAAATATCCTAGAACGTTCAGCTGAGGTGGCAGAAGCAGCCTGGCTTCTCCCTCTACTTCTGATCGTATGCCCATGCTCATTTGAGTTTGGTTCAGTTATGTTCCACAGTTCTTCTAGAGGAGTGTCTTTTCTGCAGTCTACAGTTTCTTGCCTTATAGGCACAATAAGTGAGGATGGGTCAGGAATATATTCACTTTTGCTGGACATTGGATGGGTAGACATGGGTTTATGTTATTCTAAGCGACTTTGAAATAAAGATTTCTCCACAGTTTTTGTAGGGTACATAGGAATGTTTATGGCTCAAGTAGGGTCCAGCAATCTGGGGTTTCTTCCTCATTAGGTGCAAGGGAAATATTCTTCCAAATGCTTCCTAGAATTTGATAACTCACTAGCAAAACTCCCACACAGGTCTCAGTAGTAAATGAAGAACTTCTGAGAATCTAGTTTGCTATAGAAGCAAGATAAGAAAGTCGAATCCTGCATCCTTTGCTTTGGATAACCTAAAAGATGTAGGGGATGACTCACTGATTTGAAGATAAAAAATGAGCTGCAATAGGTGAAGGAAATGTTCTTATGAGCATTATTTTTTTTTAATGTAGGATATATAGTTTGTGTTTTTTAAGTATCACAGATATAGAATTAGTTCTACACATTGCAACCAAATTATAAGTGACATTTGTGTTATAGTTTTGGTTGTTGAATATCTGTTAGGAGGCAAAACAAGTCAAGTTAGGCTTAACACACTAGGCTTTTGAAGACAAGAAATACTGCAAAAATGTTCCATCTTCATATGATAAAGGAGAGAGACAAGACACTTTGGCAAACTTTTCAGTACACAGTGTTCTTTATATAAAGATCACTTTTGGTCAGAAAATGTTTAAGGTTTTGTAGTTGGAGAATACTCTTGTAAAGACCACCTATCTCTCTGTCTTCATAAAGCCAGACTTTATGAATCTTAAAAAAATTTTATTGGAGTATAGTTTATTTACAATGTTGTGTTAGTTTCAGCTGCACAAAAGGGATTCAATTATGCATACATATATGCACTCTTTTTCAGATTCTTTCCCCATAGAGGTTATGACAGAATACTAAGTAGACTTCTCTGTGCTAGACAGTAGGTCCTTGTTAGCTATCTATTTTATATATAGTAGTGTCTGTGTGTTAATCCCAGATGCCTAATTTGTCCCTCTCCCCCAGTGTTTCCCCTTTGGTAACCATAAGTTTGTTTTCAAAATCTGAGTCTGTTTGTGTTTTGTAAATCTTTGACCAGTTATGGCAGAAATGTTGAAATAATTAGGTTATTTCTTTGTCCCACTGTTATCTGGTTTACCAAAAAATTGTTTGTTACACAAAGATTTGTTCATTTGAATCAAATGATTCAAATTTTGTTCATTTTGTTCATTAGATCTTGTTCAAAAAATGTTTAAAAATGTAAAAACAGAAGAAAAAACTCCCAGTGATTCCATAAGTAGAATGTTTCTTTTCTGAATAGCTAATTCATATTGTGCTCATCTCTTGATTAGCACCATGATATAAGCTACTCTAATGAATAGTGGCAAAAGTACCAATTAGCACACTCAACCCCTGGCATTAGCATCTCCTAGTAAACTTGTAGCTGTTCCTTCCTTAATGTGTGTGCCTAGTGTCCCCAGGAGGGAGGTGGACTTTAATATATCATGGAGATAAATTCTCCATATTAAACACCACTCATCTTCTATGTGCTGCTGGACCATTTCAGAGTTTTAGAGGAGTGCATTTCTTGGCAAAGAAGAAAGAATCTTGTTCCTTAGCAGAGAATTAAAATGTCTTGTTGATGGAAGGAAGCCATTAGTCCCCATGGAGCACTGTATACACATAGAGCTTCTCTCTTCCAAATAAATATAAAAACTTCCTAGAGGAGGTGGCGTTGAGTTGACTTTATTATCTCTGTTCATTAAATTAGGCTTGGGAAAAAAATGAAAAGTATTTGCAAAGAGTATCTACCAACTCTCTCAAATATGGATAATTCTTGGGTATTTGGGTTTTTAAAAAACAGGGTTCTTAAACTGTGACAGTGAGAAGGAGCTGCAGCAGTGCTGCCATATCAGACTTTCCCCAGCGCTGGCACAGTGCTGACCTGGCTGATGAGGGAGTTTTAATGTCTGTTTGATAAGATCACTCTTGATTTTCTTTTGGAAAGGATGGGGAAATGGCTGGAAGAGAGAGAATGGTAAATAGTTGAATGATCTTACCTAAAAGATGATAGGTTCATTTAAAAAAACCATGTCACAGGATTCCACCTTAGGCCTTGACCTAGTCATTAGTTTATGTCAGTAGCCAGGATAAAATGTAGACAAAATGCTTCTGTAATGCACATCCTCTTAAATCTGGGAGAGAAGCAAGTATATTGATTGACAAAAAGACTGTAACAAGATCTGCAAAAGTGTATCAAAGAGATAACTCTTCCTGTGTATAAATGTAAGATTTAAGAGAATCTATGGAACAAATCCAGAAGAAGAGTAAATTCTTAGCTATTAAACCTGAGGGAAAGAATACAGGGCAGAAGTTCTCAGCTTTGGTTATATCCTAGTACCACATAGCGGGGATACCTGGGAAGCTTTTAAACATGTTAGCTACCTAAGCACCACTCTAGCCAATTAAGTCAGAATCTCTAGGGGTGAGGCCCAGGTCTTAGTATGTTTAACAGTCTCCCCAGGTGATTTTATTGTGCATCTATGCTAGAAAACTATGAATTCATTTTATTTTGTGGATAAATTATAAACCCAATAAAGTACCCCAATAAGGATGTCACTGTCCACCCCTTTAAAAAAGCTAATTTAAAAAAATAAAGCCACATTTGGTGGCTTTCGTGGTAAAGAACCCACCTGACAGCACAGGAGATGCAAGAGATGTGGGTTCGATCCCTGGGTCGGGAAGATCTCCTGGAGTAGGAAACGGCAACCCACTGCAGTATTCTTGTCTGGAAGATTCCATGGGCAGAGTAGCCTGGTGGGATACAGTCCTTGGGGCTGCGAAGAGTCGAATACTACTGAGACTGAGTACACATACAGCATGCAAGTAGACCACATTTAGGGTATTGTTTGAAACAGGAGACATGCACTCAGGAAGAACAAAGTGAAAATGCTGAATTGATTTAACGTCTTGTCTGAGAACTGTGTAGGAAATTGTAAATGCTTAGATGGCTAATATAAACTTAAGGAACTAAACATTTTTAAAGAAGAGATTTCAGTATGCATACCTTTATACTCAGGTTTATAAAGGAAAACTTTCTCGGTTATTATTCTAGGGATGTTACAAAAAATAGGCTGGATTATCTACAAAGAATCAGAATATCACAGAGACTAACTTGTAAGAAATGGGACCTCATTAAAACAGATCATTTTGACAGATCTTTGACAGTTTGGGGTTGTACATGTGTATCTACCCTTTTGGAATTTTTTTTTTATTGTTTCAAAGACAATATATTTATAATTTCAGGGTTTGAAACTTTAGTGACTTTAGATAAGTCACTAAAGATTTCCTTATGATAGCAGAATAGAAGGTAAGATAATGAACTGTGATTTAAAAAAAATTTTTTTTAATTTATGTTGGACTATAGCTGACTTACAATATTGTGTTAGTTTCAGATGTACAGCAGGGTGATTCAGTAATACGTATACATATATCTATTCTTTTTCAAATTCTTTTCCCATTTAGTTTATTACAGAATCTTGAGAATCTCCTGTGCTGTCCGGTAGGTCCTTGCTGGTTATCAGTATGTGTGTGTATTTTAACTCTCGACAGACTAGTCTAGAATATAGAACTCTGGCTTTCCAATCACAGAAAGCACCAACTGCTACCAGTCCTTGACCAGATCTTCCTGTTCTGTTCAACAAGAATTGTTTAAAATAGTATAGTAAATCTCTTCTTTCTTCAGGTTCCTTCTTGGAGCACAAATTTCACGACCCTAAGCCTGTGTGCTTCCTCTGTTCTTCCTCTGGTTCCCTAGGGCACCTGAGTGGCTGTGTATTTCTTTGCCATCTGAACAGTATTCTGAGGACCCTCCCCTTTCTCTCCACTTGGAGGTAGGCAGGCAGCTGAGGCTGGCTTGCTGATGACAGATCGAGGAATAGTGCGAGAAGACACTATTTTCACTTCAGTCTCTTTTGTCTGTCAGAACTGAAATGTGTGAGTTTCTATTTGATTGCGTGATGTTTGACCTGGCCCAATCTGAGTTTGCAAGGGAGTCATTTCAAACACTTGAGCTGATATTAAGCCATTCAAATAATAGCTGTACTTGCCCTGTTATTACCTGGTCCTTGAGGTACTGATCGCCTTTTCTTGATGACAGTTTTTCTTTGATTTTTTTGATGGCATATTGGAGGCAGGGCATAGGCCTCAACTAGGAAGTCTGCCCAAGTATGCCTTATGTACATACAGCTCGCTTTAACCTGATGTAGTGTTGAATCCATCCTGGCTGACAGTTTTTATTTTCCCTCATTTATTGATGGATCTACAGCATCAGCAGAAGAAATTCTCCATAACAGATGTCTGGACATTGCTATTCATTAGCAATCAATCAGTGCACTGAAATGATCATTTTGGTCTGGTTATTTTATGGTGAATCTATTATAGCAACTGTGAAACATTATGTTTATTATTATGTGTTACTTTAATTCGAATTTTAATTATTATTTGGCAGTGTAATAAAGTGGCCTGGGAAGCATGGCATTCATTAATTTTTGTTAAGGTTTGAGAAAAGAGTTTCTCCCTGAGACTCAGTGTCAGGGAAAGGATGTTGCTCCTTGAGGGAATGGGTCAGAAACCAGGGCCTTCATTTTAGTGAAATGTTAACAGGCTGTGATAGGGTGTGGTGCTGTGGCGAGGCCATATGATACAGGCCAGTGTGACATTCCAGGGTAGATTGCTTCACAAGTAAAAAATGGGTGTGCAACGAGCATTCTGTGAAAGGTATTCAGATCAGACCCTTGCCTCCAGCCACTCATCAGTTAGAGGGCACCAACTCTGGGCTTCAGTGTCTTAAACTATAAAGCAAGAGTATTTGATCTGAATAATTCTAAAATCCTTTCTTATTCAAAAACTGGTTATAGTTATATGGTATTATAATTATGATACTGTAACTATAGAGCCATACCCCATTTGTCTTTAGGATCAGGCCATAGAATTGTATCTTCATAAGATTTAGTAGTAATTTTGATGCCCATCCATATTTACAAACTTATAGTTATTGCTTACATTGTGTTGTTGGCATCTTTATATAGAAACTGTGAGAATAAAAAGAATTCTTAGACCTATGGGCAATAGGACTATGAAATACAGTTTTTTTTGTGGGTAACTTCCAAGATCAGGAAAACGAAGAAATTTTCTCCTCAAGGTCTTAGAGACTTCAAAAATGTTAGTGAGAATATAAACTCAACATACATACAGGTACAAAATGGCACAAAATAGGTAACTGAGGAGCATGAAATCTGAACACTGCCCTTCAGAAAGCCCTGGAAACACCAGCCAGTCTAACAAATAAGACATGTCAGTTTTTTAAGAAACACGCAAAAGACATAAAAAATTAAATGTTCTATTGAAATTGTGTGATTTCTTTTGTGTTTTTGAACAATAGGTCCCTACTTCCACCCTAGTAGATACTGATTTTAATTCTGGGAAAATTGAGAGTTTGCATATTGATTGTAGCCCACTAGGACAACTGACAAAATAACCCAGACGTGTGGGGGATTTTTTTTTTGTGTGTGACAATGTTTTAAAGTAATTCTGTGATCATACATCTGCTAGATTGTATGGGTTTGTTTCTTCTAACACACTATGTCTAGTTGTTATCTTTTTGTGCCTTCAAATTGCTTAGGTAGGTACCATGCAAAGTTACATTTTTCTCCCTGAGTTCCTAATGATTCTTGCTCTCTTAAATATTGCTTTTCTGGCTTCTTGAGTTTGCTGAATCATTGCCTGTGCCTCTGGGAGACATGCTGTTATTTCCCTAAGGAGTCACTCCTGACAAGAAGTGATTACCAGTGTATTCGCAGCTTAGGTGTTTCTGCTGTTCACCTTCTCTCCGGATAAATCACAGTTGTTGCGGAGCAAGTATGCAGCTAAGCTCAGGACTAGAAGACTGCGTGGAGAACGTGCTCAAAGGGATTGGTGACAGATTCGGCATTGGTTTTATCTTCAGCCGTTGCTCCTGACGTTGCTTTTCTGAGCTGATGTGTTGGTTCCCACTCTCTGTCTTGTGTCTTACTCTTGACTTGATTTTTGAAGCTGCTGCCACTGGAGCTCTTGTATATTTCAGAGATGAACACAGGGAATTCAACAAAAAGCAATTGGATACGTTTCTAACAACATGTAGCTTTCTAAAAGCAGTGGATTACTGGAGATGTCCTCACCTGGACAGTCTGTTGAAGAAATTCAGGACGACTGATCAGAGATCATGTGGGTTAATTAAGGGCATATTCCAAAAGAGGGTTGCATTTTACTTTCTTGGTGATAAAAGCTGGGAAAGCTTAAGAAAATGGCTTTAAATGCCATCATGCATCATTAATTAGAGCTGACAAAAGAGGCAATCAGTCTGAATGAGAAAAGACAGAGCATAATGCTTCAGCAATGAAAGCGGATGATTAAAATAGGATAGAGGATGTTCCCAAGCGAGTGCAAAAACAACTGAGTCTGCGAGGTCTGGAAGAGTCCATGGTGCCTCACTGTCTAATCCAGGTGTGGATTCAGGTTCACATTTCTAGTTAATACAGGACCTGGTGGTGGTTTCTCAGACCTGCGAGATCCTACGGAGGTTTGAAGTGAGAAATAGGGTGAAAAGACAGATATGCTGCTGATTACAAATGGAGACAGCTTTTAGATGAAGGAAGAATGAACCTGTTGGCAAAAGCTTTGACTCTCAGACCAAGAGACCTATTAAATGTCACAAGAACAGAATCTCATGCTATAACACATCTGTCTTTTGAAGAGTGAATAGTTTGTTCCGTGTAAACCAATTGTCCCAAGGTAACATTGGATACTTTTCCGTTTAAGTTCTTAGTGATACGTGTGCCATTACTCATTTTGTTGCACTGGATTTTGTGGTACTATTTAGTTTGATTCTTATTTTGTATAAAAAAATCCCACCATAAGTAGAATAAATATATCATCTACATGTTTTTTCACTAGCATTAAGGCTGATCCAATTCTCTTTAAAGGAGATGCATATCCATAAACTCCTTGTGGTTTTTGGGCTATGAATAACAGGTTTCTTACTTTTCTTACATTATTTATAGACCCTAAAATGTGAGCCCAGTTTTCTCGTCTTTGCACAGGCAAAGCTCCCAGGAAATCATCAGAAGTCTTGTGTTGCTCTGGGTCAAGTTAATAACTTTCTTTGCTTCCATTCCCTTAGACTACTCATTGCTATGTGGTGGATATTTTTTACTGAAGCTTATTTTTTTTTCTGTTTCCCTTTCATCTAGTCAAACTAATATTGCCAAGTTCATATGAAAAAATAACCTTCTGCTTTAATCTCTTCTGTTCCCAAAGAACAGAACCAATGTTCTGTCTTTATCTCCATGTTCTTGTTGAATTTTCTCACTATAGCTGCTGTAACATTATAATACGATCCTTGTATGTAATGTCACAATCAGCTTTTTCTCCGTGTTGTGAACTTCTGTTTTGGGGGGAAAGGATATCACAGTGGCCCAAGATATACCAGATACAAGGTAGGACTCTAGGAAATGTTAAATTGTATCTTCCTTTAAGGGGAATTATGGACCACACTTACAGAATATAGAACTCCTGGGCTGCTGGCAAATTTCATTTCCTCAAGTGACTTTGATTGCAATATGAGATCATTGGAAGAAGCTAGTTTCAAATAGAAAAATGTGACAGAAGAGAGTACACGTTCATTTCCCAGCAATTTCCGCCCTTGCTTGTGGGATGCCAATTTCGAGAAGCTGCTTTTTACACAGAATAGCACACCTTACCCCGAATATTTTTATAAGTGAGAAATAAAGTAGCCAACAGTTTTTATTCATGCTCTGTGCTAGATATTGTTTAAGGTTCTTTCCATCCCTTACCTATTGTAATGCTTACAATTACCTCATGTAAAGATAGCACATTCCTCAATAAATGAGAATTTGTAGAGAGGTTAATTAGCTTCACCAGGACCACTTTAGAAACAGTGCAACAGACCCGTGATTGAACCAGTTTCAGATCCAAATCACATCTTTTCTTAAATCTATATATTAGCCGCGTCCCCCACCCTCTACCTCACCACTGATTCACTCTCAGAATCAACTGTAAACTGGCAGTTTACACCAGACTAGAAACAGCGAGGACCCAGAGATTAGCCAGATGTGAAGGGGGAATTTCTTCCTTTAAAAATGATACAGAACCCACAACTTTTAAGAAGATTCTCTTGAAGGAAACCACGAGGCCCTAATTCTTTCTCTCCTGGTTTTACCTTCCCCATGAGTGGGAAAGGAACCCTCTTGAGTAGTAGAGGGCAGGCAGACAGTAGGTGAATGCACGTCAACATTAGGAACCTGACAACAGCGAACAGAGACCGAGTTTTGGAGACGGATTCAGGAGTCAGATGTCAATCTCCGAGTTGACTCTCACAAGGCAAGACTTGAATTTTGGAGGGACTTGGGTAGGGGATCAAAGCAAGACCAGCAGCTAAGTCTGAGTTAATGTTGGCTGACAAAGGTTAAGGGTGATGCCAGAACATGTGACAGGGTCATCCTGTTGATGATCACAGCACCTTAAATGTGGAGAATTAGGGTACATGCCGAGGGGAGACACATGTGATTAAAATTACAATGTTCCGTTTCAGCCTCTTGTTACCATATTAGATTGGCCAAAAGTTCATTAGGATTTTTCTGTAATATCTTAGGAACTTTTTGGCCAACCCATTAGCTTGATCCCTGCTTAGTCTGGTTAGGTGAGCAATGTTGGAAGGCATTTAGAATATGGGAGAAATACTGGAAATCATATCTTCCCTTTCTCTGTGCCATCAGGCTAGAAGCTAGGTAGTTTGAAAAAGATTGGTTAATGTATAGTTTTTTTTTTACTCAGAGTATCAAGAGCTCTGTTTTTTTTTTTAATGCAAAATATAGAAGCTAAAGGCGCATGAATCTTTTTGCCTAGTGGTAGGAAATTCAGTGATTCACCCAAAGGAAGTGAATCACAGTCTCCTGGGAAGGTGAGCTATTTTTGCTTATCCAAAAGGGGCACTGGTGGTCTGGTTCCTAGCTGGATTTCTGGCCAGCTCTCATGGGCATTTTATGTTCCTGGTCAGATGCAGGGAAGAAAAGGGTGCTTCCAGAAGGAACCCCTGCTAGGTATCCTCCATTGATTGGGGAATAATTGAGTCAGACTTTTCTCTAAAGGTGGACCTCCAAATTATGTGGTGTGCATAACATTTTAAAAAAGTTGACATGCTGAGCCATACCGGCTATGCAAACCCAAGCATCTCTGCCCAGGCTGCTCATAAGATAGATTTGCCTTGGCCAAAAAGGACTTGTTTGGATACATTGAGGCGGAAACTGTTTAAAAATCTTCTTGCAGATGTTTGCACCCATATTATCATCATGTCTCCCTAAAGGAGTGATTTTAAAGGAAGTTTGAGTGGAAAATGGACTGACACCATTAAGACCTAGAAAGAATTCATTTTAATATTGAGCTGACTTTGCCTAATGAATGCAAGAGGGGTGTTAGAGTCTGTGACAAAGTTAACCCGTTGATGGAATCACAGTGCCTCAAATGTAGAAAATTAGAAGGATACATAATGAGGCAGACATGTAATTAAAATTATACAGTTAATTCTTTTATTGAAGTCAAAGTAATTCTTGAGTGTAATGTGAACAAATGATTTCTATGTATAGGCAAAGTAAAGGAAATAAATTTTAAACTGTGTTTATCAAGCAAGAAAGATAATACTTTTAAAGTGACCAGTTATAAACTAATTAAAAACTATAGTGAAATACAAAATGTTGGCATATTGAACTATCTTTAGTGCATTAACTTTTGTGGTCTGGTTGAAAAAATTTCTATATACTTTGAATAAAGCTTGGATGGAACATAACCTCTATTTAGTTGGATGGCAGGGTAAAAAGTTAAAAACTATCCTTTATTGGTTATTAATAATTACTAAGAGTTATTCCATGATGATTCTGTATTGATGAGTCATTTTTGAGTACTGCCAACTTAAAAGAAAACAGATATAATTTGAATGATGAAATAAGTATTATTATGTATAATGCTCAGTTTGAAATTTGGGGGCAATTCAAAGGAACCTCATTATTCATACTATCCTTATAGTAAGTAAATTTAATAGTAAAATGAGATTTTATAAAATTCTTAATACTTAAAACATCTTTCATCTGTTCTATGCATTAAAGTTTCTTGAGATTTTGAGAATGGTTCAGTTCAGTTCAGTTGCTCAGTCGTGTCCGACTCTTTGCAACCCCATGAATCGCAGCACACCAGACCTCCCTGTCCATCACCATCTCCCGGAGTTCACCCAAACTCATGTCCATCAAGTCGGTGATGCCATCCAGCCACCTCATCCTCTGTCGTCCCCTTCTCCTCCTGCCCCCAATCCCTCCCAGCATCAGAGTCTTTCCAATGAGTCAACTCTTCGCATGAGGTGGCCAAAGTACTGGTGTTTCAGCTTTAGCATCATTCCTTCCAAAGAAATCCCAGGGCTGATCTCCTTTAGAATGGACTGGTTGGATCTCCTTGCAGTCCAAGGGACTCTCAAGAGTCCCTTCTCCAACACCACAGTTCAAAAGCATCAATTCTTCAGCGCTCAGCTTTCTTCACAGTCCAACTCTCACATCCATACATGACCACAGGAAAAACCATAGCCTTGACTAGACGGACCTTTGTTGGCAAAGTAACGTCTCTGCTTTTGAATATGCTGTCTAGGTTGGTCATAACTTTTCTTCCAAGGAGTAAGCGTCTTTTAATTTCATGGCTGCAGTCACCATCTGCAGTGATTTTGGAGCCCAAAAAGATAAAGTCTGGCACTGTTTCCACTGTTTCCCCATCTATTTCTCATGAAATGATGAGACCAGATGCCATGATCTTTGTTTTCTGAATGTTGAGCTTTGAGAATGGTTACCTTGCTTTAGAAACATTTTAACAACAACATAATAGATGTTTGGGCACACCAGACCAAAGAATGGTGCTTGCTGCTACATATTATGATGTAGGAATGCAGTTTTCAAAATAATTTACAAGTTTTTCAAAATTAAGAATGTGATATTATTTTTCCTACTTGCTCAACTTGCTTGGAGTGATATATATAAAAAAATGAGAAAAGTGGTGCCATATAAGCTTTTACTGTCTTCACATGAGATTCTCTTGTGGCTGAATTTTCTTGGTAATAACTCATTCAATTAGTGCTTCAGACCCAGAAAGCTTATTTTTGAATTCCACCAACTTCAAGTCGGGAGAGAGATGATTTTAGCTTTGGTTTTCAAGTGGAGGCAGGTTGAACAGAGGAACCTTTTGAGTCTGTAATAAAAATGGCATCACAGGATGCCCTACTTCAGGCAGAGCCAAGGGTGGCCTATTTTCATCCTAGAGGAGTGAATGGGGCTTCTCTTTGGCAGGGGGCATCCTGTAAACCGACCTCCCTGGCCTTCTTCCCTGTTGTAAAGGAAGTGCTCTTCCTGTCCTTATCAACGATGCGCTTACAATTTCATGGGGCTCTGAAGCCATGAGACACATGAGAGATTCTAAGAGGCTGGGCTGGCACTCATGGAAATGGAAGGAAAAAGCCAGAGGGCAGTCTGTGGATGGGAAAAGAGAAGGGAAAGTGTTATTCTAGATTCTGCCTTCCTTCCACTGACTTTCCGTGGGTTGTGCTCCACCCCCTCACTTACCAGCTTTTATAAAACAATAGATTGTCATGTCAGAGAAGAATGAGAACGATGTTATGGGAAGATGTGGCCCTTGAGAGCTTTCTCCTCTGAGGCAGCTTGATGATTGAGTCGTTAAAGTTCCAGCGGCTCTTATGATGATGTAGCTGGAACAAAATACAAAGGAAACATCCAGTTCCTTGTGACTGATATCCACCCTTTCAAAAGAGTGATGGATAAAAATGATTTTTGAAAGACCTTATTTGCATGTAAGAAAACATGCCAGCTGTTTGATTCATTGTTAAACGATGAGAAACCTATATACCAGTCATTTTCAGTCTGGATGTAAATTTATTTTTCACTTGTTTTCAATGTCTGGTTATCTACAGTAAGCAGATTCTCATAAATCAGTACTAATGGAGACATTTAGGATGATTGCTAATATTTAGACAAATAGATTTGAAAAAATGAGGATGTTAGAACTCCTTAGAAGTAATCAGAACCTGGGGAATTGCTATTTAGCTATATTTTCCTTGGCTGCTTCCTGTAGGTCTAGTGTCACAAAAGAGCCACCACCTTCAGTCGGAATAAAGGGGGAAACAAGGAAAAATGTCAAGTGGAGTTTAACTTTCTCAAACCTTTATTTAACCATTTTTCTCTTGTATACATTCTGCTACTGCTGCTGCTAAGTCGCGTCAGTCGTGTCTGACTCTGTATGACCCCATAGACGGCAGCCCACCAGGCTCCCCTGTCCCTGGGATTCTCCAGGCAAGAACACTGGAGTGGGTTGCCATTTCCTCCTCCAATGCATGAAAGTGAAAAATGAAAGCGAAGTCGTTCAGTCATGTCCGACTCTTATCAACCCCATGGACTGTAGCCCACTAGGCTCCTCCATCCATGGGATTTTCCAGGCAAGAGTATTGGAGTAGGGTGCCATTGCCTTCTCTGTGTAGGTATTCTAGACCCGTCCAAATCCCAAGGTCATTTACTATTTAGCTTTGAAGTCTCTAAGACATGGAGAATCTGGTAGCCACACGCAGAGAGAGATAAACCTGAGACATATTTTAATTTCCTCTGAAAACAGAACACCATGAGAACAATTTAAATGGTTGGAAAATGTATTTGAATTAAACAGAGAGTTCTTAACTTGAAGGAGTTGGAATGGATCATGGAACTAGGTCATGGGATTTTATTCTCCAGAGCATCCAGGACAGAGCAATGAAAGAGGGAGAAGGAATGCCTAGTGATTGTGTACATTCAAACCTCCCAACCAGTTTGTAGATTGCGTGTTATCCTCGATGCTTTATATGAGAGTAAACCAACTCGGAGGTTACGCAACTTGCCCACGTTTTTCACAGCTAGGAAACGCTGGAGCCAAGATTCAAATTCAAGTCTTCCTGTTTCTAAAAGCTGTGTTCTTGAGCCGCTCCACTGTGCTGTTTCCTCTAATTTCCGTCCATTGCATTTTCTTTGAAAAACAGTCAACCAATTGTACTTGCAGATTGATTTTTCAGCCCCCTGCTGCTGTGTGAATCAGAACAGACATCTCACTGACGCTGACAGCAGGTCCCTGGGTACCATAGGAAGTGTGTCTAGCTATATGTGAATATATCCTTCTTCAGAAGTTGTTAACACTTTAATTCCTTGAATTTAGCTTGTGTGAAACTTTCCAATAGTCACAAAACAGTAACCCTTCTTGACAAAGCTGTATAAGGGGAAATTGTATGAGAGGAGACACCCAAATTCTACAGGAAGGGTAGTGTTGGTGGGATAATGTTGAGCATAATTGCCTTCCACATTCTATAGGCAACCTGTATACAACTTAGATAAGAAGTATAGTCTTAGAAAACCTTATTGAAAAAAAAAGTTTCATGTAATTGAATGACGCTTGAATTTCTAGGCAGCTTTATAAAGTTCTGAAGAGTTTAAGATGAGAAGGTTGACTTTGTGGGTAGTATTTGGCATTCATCAATCTTTATTGATGTTACGCAGACTCATTTCAAGGCCTTGCCCTCCTCTTATGATTTGAAAGACATTGCTGGCAGAGAGAATCCCTAAAGTCCCTCGTCACTTCATCGGGTGTAGACTATCAAGAATACTAATGGAATATACTAGGCAATTTTTCAGTGATCTTTCCTTTTGAAAGATCCAGGAGGGAATACTGCCTAGGACTCTGGCCATGGATTCATTCTTTTGGACTAGCTTTGCGGTTCCTAATTTTCTTTCTGCAAGCTTGAAGTCAGCCTTCTGGTTAGCACCTCTATCAGAACATAGATGTCTGGATTAGAATCTTGTCCACAGTGAAAAGAAACCCTGGGCTCTCTGCTGTTACCTCCAGTGCTCAGCAACAATCTCTTTGGAAGAACAAGATCAGTGATGCTCTTCACCTGAGCAGCCATTCTGGATCCTGCCAGACCTTCATCCCAGAGTGACGATGCTGGTTGCTAGGAACAAATCACAGTAGAAGAATGTTGGTGCCGAGGATGCCTGTAGTGATGGTCATCACACCAAGATTTATAGGGGCACGTTCCTGGCAGTGTGGAGGGCAGAGCAGCAATCCCTTGAGGTTTGTCCCTGCCCAAGGATGTGGTTTAAAGTGTTCCTCAGCTGATCAATCCACTCTGCTGGTTTGTACCATGCTCTCTGCCAGGGAATGGATGTCACCTCTCCTACCCCCGGGATGATCAAGGTTTCTATAGGTTTTAAAAATAACATTGTCGACGAGTTTGCAGGAACGTGTTATTCTGGGTTCCTTTTTTCCCCTAGAAGGCAAAGTACTTCTGAGTTTATGGAGCAGGACGTAGAGTGTGCTGGTGAGATTCCTCTCTGGTTTTAGATGTGACCTTGCCACAGGGCTGTCAGTGTCCCAGAAGGCAGTAGAAGCCCTTGGGATACACTTGTCAGATCCTTCAGTGATGGCAGAAATTACTCAGTTCCTTAAGTGACTTTTCTCTCCGGGGCCAGGCCAAAGGTTGGCTCTGCACACACCCGCAAAGTGTGAGTCATGAGAGCAAACAGCCTAGAGACAGCTGCATCTACAGGGGCTCAGGGGCCCCGCCCTACCCTGAGGCCAACTCGTTCTGCCCAAGGAGCCAGCACCCTGCTGGTCTGAGCACTCATGAAGCCCTTGAAATGTGGCTAGTCTAAATTGAAAAGTATCATATACTGGATTTCAAAGACTTAGTGTGAAGAAAATGAATGTCAATTGTTGAAATGGTGAAATAGTACTCTTTTATATATATATTGGGTTAAACAAAATATATCAGCTTTTACCTTTTTATTGTGGCTTCTAGAAAATAAAAAAACAAGCAAGCAAAAAACATGTGACCCTATTATGTTCTATAGAAGTATAGACTTCTATTTCCTAGGACCTGGAGCCCCATACTCTAGCTGTTGTATTATATACTGCTGCTGCTGCTGCTAAGTCACTTCAGTCGTGTCTGTGTGACCCCATAGACGGCAGCCCACCAGGCTCCCCAGTCCCTGGGATTCTCCAGGCAAGAACACTGGAGTGGGTTGCCATTTCCTTCTCCAATGTATGAAAGTGAAAAGTGAAAGTGAAGTTGCTCAGTCGTGTCCGACTCTTCGTGACCCCATGGACTGCAGCCCATCAGGCTCCTCCATCCATGGGATTTTCCAGGCAAGAGTACTGGAGTGGGGTGCCATCGCCTTCCCCAGTATTATATACTAGCATTTCTTAGATACAAAGAGATCTTTCATGTAGGGCTAAGACATGGCAATTCTGAGACTCCTCCACACATCCCTAGCTTCATCTGAAATCTGCCGTTTGACCATCTCACTGACCGTTTGAGACTAGGCATTTGTTGTGGATAAAAGGATAAAGGTCAGTACTTCAGTCAGATTGGCATCTTGAGAAAAGGTCAGGCATCCAGGGAGTCATGGAACAAGGTTGGAGCCATTGGCCAAAATTTTATCTCTGAATAATCTGTGAATATCAGTTACAATAAATCTTGCATCTGCTCAGTTGGAGGGGAGCCACAGCTCAAAAGAAGATATTTCAAAGGAATTAGTAATCAATTCCTCACTTCCTCTAGGGCAGGAAGCTGCTTCCAGTAAACGCAGAATTGACCTTGCTAGAATCCCACAGCTCTCCCCAACTAGCAGGTTGAGGTCACGGGGACGAGGAATCATTTTCAAACAGCTGAGTAGAGAAAATACACAAAGCAGATGAGAAAGGGTTAGTGGTTCTGTCCCCACCAGGTTATCACAGGAGGCAAATAGTAAGGGAAGAAGATGTACGATTTGTATAAATAGGTCAAATCTTTTGGAAAACAGAAAATGGAATACGAATTAATGTCAATAAATGAATCTATCAGCCTCTGCTTTTCTGTTTCTGTGCCAGGGGAGCTCTTATACACTCTAGTCTGAGTCAGAGGAAGGAAAGTTGTGGGAGCCTTACTTTTCCTTCCTTTCTAATGAAGAAATAAATACTGAAAATGTTATGATGACATTTAAGGTTTCTCCAGAGTGCCTTAGTTTCATGTAATTATTTTGGATTTTTTTTCAGTGCTCTAAATTTCTCTGAGTGTCAACCCTTAGAAACATCACAAATCTCCCAGTTTGGCAGACACAAAGGCTAGACATGTATGCCCAGGTTGTGGCGATTAGGGCAGTCTTTGATGAGCATTTACAGAATGCTGCAGGAGGTGTTTCTTGCCATTTCTTCTCTGGATTTCCCAGCTGCCTGGGACTGAGTCCTGTCTAAACTTCTGCATTGGGAATGAAAGGGCTTTGTAAGCAATGTCAGGGGGAATTTCTTCTGGCAAGCTGTGCCTGTCTGCTCCTCCTTCATTTACAAAGCACTATGTTAACTTCAACGGTCCCTGTGTATTTTAGGACCATTCCTCTAAATAGAACAAAGCCATAGAGCCTTACAGATGATAAAGATTCTTAAAAATTATCTACTGTCACCCTCTAATTTTTAAAGGAAGTGCCCCAGCGAGGTTAAGTCATTTACACAGGGTCGCGTAGTCTGGGTCTCCTTTTCTACCATGGAAGGTCCTCACATTTCATCACACAACCTCCAAGGGCTCATTTCATTGCAAGAATAAGCTGAATGGCACGAGCCCAGTTTTATATCGATGTCAAGACTAAGTGATTGTCATTTGGGGACATTAACTACGGAAGTCGGTACATGACGCAGGGCACACCTAATCTCATGATGATTTGGGGATTCCTGGCTCTGTTTTAGAGAGGACTTCATTTGTTTTAGTTAATATAGGTTACAAGTGCTGAGATGCTTTTACTGGAGTAGCGTTGGTCCCTCTCCTCCTCCTTCAACAGGGAAAACAGTGAATTTAGTATCCTTCCAAAAGTGTGTTTCCTTGGAGGTAATGATCCTCTCGAGCAGCAATGCAAACACTTCTGTGTATGTACTAAGCCGCTCAGTCATGCCCAACTCTTTGTGATCTCATGAACTGTAGCCCACCAGACTCCTCTGTCCATGGAATTCTCCAGGCAAGAGTACTGAGTGGGCTGCCGTGCCCTCCTCCAGGGGAGATGCTTCCACTTTTGCCTTTTTCCTGAACCATCACCATTCCCCTCACCAGCCCATACTTCGTCTCCAGCCTCCCTTTGTCCTTATTCCCCTCTGTCACACACAGACTGTGACATTTTCACAGTGCTTTAAAGTGAAATGCCTTGTGTTCTTAGGGGCTCTTTTCCTACCTGAGGGAAGCCCTCTGGTCTTCATTAAACACGTCTCCTTTTCCATCAAGCCCATGGGACCGTACACTGGCTCCTGTGATGTGGCTTCGTGGTATTTGGCAGAGCGAGCGATACTGGGGAAAGTGCCCGTTCTCACACCCCACTGATGTTTCCTGTCATGTGTGGAATTTGTTTCCTGTTACTCTTGCCAACCCGGGAAGGGTCTGCTTAAAATATGACACTTCCTGCTTCCGGAGCATGTGTAATATCCAAGGCACAGAGTAATCTCAGATCAAACAGAATGGCCACATGGCCAAGTCAGTTAATCTGAAGTGGCACTCTACTTCCACATATCTCTGGGGTGCCATAATATCATTTTTTTCAAAGGTATTTTCATTCAGCATGGTAGTTTGGGGTAAGGCTTAATTTATCCTAATAATATAAAATATACCTTGCTGTATCCTAGTCTCTTTCCCATAGATACAGCCCCAGACTAAGTTGGAAGTTAGAACTGCTTTTGAAACAGCCAGTGGCATTGGTATTTAGAAAAAAAAAAAAACTATCAGGATCCATAGCTTGTATATGTGATTTGCCCTTGGCTATATAGAAACACTTAAAAGAACAAGCAAGGAGAGAGACAAAGGGGAATAAAATACTTTATTTTGAATTACATCCTGATTTTCTTTCTAATCCAAATGTCTGAAGGTTATTCTGAACCCAAAGAAGTTACCAAAAAGTCTCTAAGCTCTTATTCATCTCTAAACTGAAAACCCATATTAATTCATGCTAATTGTAGGAATTAAGAGATGAAGGGGACAGGGCAGCATGCCGAGACAATCAGATGCTACCCAGAGTTATTACTAATTGATCCTGAGTCAAGCTGCTTGAGCCTTGGAGATGCGGAACACGCCCTGAGATGCAATCTTCTCAAACCCCGTTGGTCCTGGATGGGTACATTTTGTTCTAATGGGTGAGATATTTGCTTCTTGGGAGCATTTTTCTTCACTGCAGGCAAGAAAAATTGCTCTTTAAAATATACCTCTTCATGGCTGAGGAACACAAAACCGCTTTATGGCTTAAAATTTTTAAAAGTGACTGGCCATTGTCAAAAGTACCAAGGCATCAAAGCACCCAGGCACGGCGTTGGCAGCAGGCCAGAGATTGCTTCTGCTTTCCTTTCCTCCTTGTTCTTTGAACAAACACGTTATAATTTGAAAAACAATGTAATGGAGACACATATGATGATAAATGTCATAGGTTGCATTGGGCGGGTATAAAATACACTAGCTGTTTGGATTTGCCTGCTTTCCTTTGTGATTCATAATCATACGAAAGAGCCTTGGTCCACTCTCAGTGTCTGTATTCCTGTCATTGGTTGACATGTTCATGACAGTCCCGAGAAACAAGATATAATACTGCATCAGCCCCTTCAACAACTTCCCTGATAAACCTGGATGAGAACCAAGGTGCACCATTCTAATTGGGAGTTAATCCAGAAATTCTTGTTTGAAGCTGTTATTACAGATATTTAGGACATCTTGTTTGCTGATGATGTGGGAAGCCTGCCTTTGATAGTGAGCTTTGTCAAAACCAGGAATGATACTTACCTCTGAATTTCAGTTCTCATTTTACAGTAAGGTGGAAGGTGGAGGGGAACATAAATCAATGTCATCAGTTCAGTATTTATTGTGATCCTAGTATGTGCCAATCATCATGTTTTCTCTTTTTTCCTAAACATGGAATTTCAAGTGAATTTTTTCTTGTGACCTGGAACATTGCATTAATTTGTGCTTCAGAATTGCTTCAAAATCGAGTTTATTAAAGAAAACTAGCTCCCAGAACAGTGACTTTTTATTAGTTGAATTTTCACTGCTGTGTAATTGTGGTATTAGCAGAAGAGATTCATTTTCAAAATAATGAAAATGCAAAAATAATGTGTCATTCGAGATGTAATTTATCAGCACCAAGATTGTGCTGGATTCAACTACAGAACTGGTAAAGAACTGTAACCAAAGCAGCATAGTAAATTAGAAAGTCCTCCAGACACTACCACACCATGACCTTATGACCTGTTCACGTGTGTGTGCTCAGTCACTCAGGCATGTCCAGCTCTTTGCAGCTCCATGGACTGTAGCCCACAAGGCTCCTCTGTCCATGGAATTTTCCAGGCAGGAATACTGGAATGGGCTGCCATTTCCTACTCCAGGGGATCTTTCCAAACCAAGGATCAAACCTGAGACTCTTGCATCTCCTGCATTGGCAGGTATATTCTTTACCACTAGCGCCGCCTGGGAAGCCCTGTTCACAGTTCAGTATTTAAATATATGTTAAGCATGTTAAAGAATGAAAATAAGAATGTTTTTCTTAGTTGTTTAAAAACTTGAAAAGAACAACTGCTCCCTCTAGTGACAAATCATAAATTAGCAACAAAATGAAAACACTGGATGAAAAAAACCCCTATGTTTGAAATCAAACGATTTGTGGCTGAAATCAATAGAGATTAAAATGTGGAAAAGTAGGTGAGTGGTAAGCCTCTACTCTGTGTATTTAAGTGTTAATAGTCACTCCCTGTACAGTTTTTCCATTCCTTTGTTAATAGTCTTTACTTTTAGCTTTTTTTTTGAGAAGCAGTATGTCATGTGAATGGGTTTATGTATAAAATCTTGGTGGTTGACTTGGAATTCTTTCATAATTTTTAGCTTTAGTAATGTTCAGTTTGGTGGTGCTAGTGGTAAAGAACCTGCCTGCCAGTACAGGAGACATAAGAGATGCAGGTTTGATCCCTGGGTCTGGAAGATCGCCTGCAGGAGGGCATGGCAACCCACTCCAGTATTCTTGCCTGGAGAATCCCATGGACAGAGGAGCCTGGAGGGCTACAGTCCATGGGGTCACAAAGAGGCGGACACAACTGAAGTGACTTAGTACGCATTATTTTCAGTCTTGTTTTTTAGTTGCAGTTAAATATATTAATTTTGATACTATTTCACTTTGCCAAAATTTCAGTACAGTAAATGGATATAAGGTGAAGGTAGAAACAATAAAGAAACTGAAAGAAGGAAAACAGTTACCATGTTATTACTCAGAAATATCATTGACATTTGAGGTAGATCTGTATGTATCTTTTCTCATTTTTTAATGAAAACCTCTGACATTTTCATGTTTAATGTTAATGTGTAAGCAGCATTGGGGTGGTCTCCTGGTTAACGAAAAATGACTTCAAAGGCTCAGAAAAATATGTAGGTTTGTGTGTGTTCTGATACAACTACATCTGAGATGAGCAAGGGCCCCCGACCGTGGCTACCATCTTGCCTGACACATACCAGGAGCTCAGAAAATCTTTGCTGAAAGAATAGAGGAGGGAGCCTCAGTATTTAGACAAGCTCTAAATGGGAAGATGGGAAGAATCGGGAGTAGAGCAGGGCTTTGTGAGGATACTAAGCCAAGATCCACAATGTTCTCTGATTGCCCCCAAGCGTCTGCCCGTGTCACAATCTTGCACTCTCCTTGAAATTTCAAAGGCTTTTATTTTTAATCTACTCCTGAAGTCAATGTTCCCAGAAGGAATGATGTTTGAAGTCAATTAGGCATAAGGGCATGGGGATCCTATAATCAAGATAAGGTTCGGAGTAAGCAGTGAAAGAAAGAAATGACGGGGAGGTTTTGGAAAGTTGTGGTTACTTTCCAAAGGCACGTGCAGAATCTCGTTTGTTTCACTGTCATTGTCTCAGGGATCCAGTAAGGAAAAGATGCGGGACAGAAAAAGCTAAGCGTTCCATCTAGGTCATCAGGCGGCGCTGATGCATCCTCACCCGTCTTGCCTGTGCGCGCTCACACGCAAGTTTCATTCTATTCAAGTCTTTTGTTTCCCCTCTCCATGCTTTTCCTTCAGTTGGACACTAGGGGGAAGTGTTGTAAACAGTAGATGAATACGAATGGCGAAGAATGAATAGATCTCTTATGTACTTACCAACCTGTATGTATTTACATTTTCTATTTATTTACTTATGTTGGATATAAACATTTTCTAAGCCTAAGTTGATTAACCCCTAGATAGCTTTTCATAGGAATTCTTCTCATGTAGTTACTATTGTATGTATGTATAGGATCTGTAGACAGCATTTCTGAGAGGAAAATACTAATTTAGGGAGCAGGGATTTCACTGAAGAAGCTTCACATATTAGCAAAAGCTTCAAAGGAAAACATATAGCTTCTGATAATGTGAATTAGAGGCCTCACCATGTATTATATTAACTCAGTGCATACTCTGTCCACTAGGCTCCTCTGTCCACGGAATTTTCCAGGCAAGATTCTGGAGTGGGTTGCCATTTCCTATATTAACTTAGTATACAGTAATAAAATAATGCTTTTACATAGTGTATTAGGATTTTAATCCTGGATTGTCAATTCTCAACTCTCAGACTACTTATAGACATTTTCTCATTTCTATTCTTTCAGGCATGAAATTATGCTTTGATTAATGGTTATACAAATAGGAATGCTCTTTGGAAAGCAAATCCAAATAACACAAGAAGAATGGTATTAAAAAGAAAGGAGAAATTACCCACAACCCACATCACTCCCATGGCCACTTCAATGCTTTGGTGAATGTCTTTGTACACATTATCCTGCCTTTTGTTTCATGTCCTGTCCCTCCCTGCCACCCTTCTGCCTATAAGCAGTAACCCTTGACTCGGTTTTGCTGCTCAGATATGTCTCCTGAAAGCCACTCCAAGTTCCCACAAGCTCATCAAGCTCAGTGTCCTTTAAATGTGAGTTTATGGAAAACCGCCTCTGTTTAGTTTTCTCAGACAATGCCTTGAATCCAGTTGCCTAGGTGATCTTTTTGACTTACCCACTGAACCTCCCACATGAATTTATGCTTTTAGATAAAATTTAGGGACTTTTTGCCCCATAAGCCTCTCCACATTGGGAACTCTCAAACTGCAGAGGAATCACTCAGGAATCAACTTCCTGTTCCCCACTCCTGGAGATCCTGAGCCGATGGGTCTTCTGGTGAGCATCTCAGAAATGCCTGTGTTCCAGACCGCCAGCATCCCTAGGTGATTTGGAACAGCTAGTCTCAAGCCTGGATTTTGAAAAACTCCACACATCACCAAAGACAAGCAGAGGAACATTATTTAAGTTGTTATTCTCTCTTCCTCTCACTCTCAGCCTGGTGTGTATGTGTGTGTTTGGGGTGGGGGGGTGGGGTGGGGTTGACATAAACTGGAGCATCCAAGCTTGTGAATACCCACGGGCAGCTTTGCATGTTCTGTGTGATATGGAAGGTTCCTGGGGACACTCAGCAGGGAAGGGCATATTGAAATGTATTTTGTACACATTGGAAAAACTCTGTGTGTGGAATGTGTTAGTTAACTGAATTATTTTTCCTGTGAAGTGGTAGTTGCTACAAATTGTTTAGGTTTTCACAGATTTTTCAGCTGCTAGAAGGAAGATGTCCAGCCAAGGTGGGTGGGAATTTAGGGGAAAATTAAGGTATGACTGTGAATTGTCAGAGCTGCAAGGACTTCAGAGGTCATTGGAACCAATGTTCTTGTTTCACAGAGGAGGGAACTAAAGCCCAGAAAGGTGAAATGTCTTGCCTAAGACTGCACAGCAAATTATGGTCAGAATCAGATCTAGAACTTAGTTCTTCATCCTGAGTACCACCTTCTCTGTCTATTGGTTGTTCTTACCCCAGATTGGATACAACCCTGAGGCTCACATGAATTTAGTATTTAATACTGTCCATAGCACTGGTTGGAGAAGGAAATGGCAACCCACTCCAGTATTCTTGCCTAGAGAATCCTGTGGACAGGGGAGCCTGGTGGGCTGCTGTCCACTGGGTTGCTAAGTTGGACATGACTGAATCGACTTAGCATGCATGCATTGGAGAAGGAAATGGCACCCGACTCCAGTGTTCTTGCCTGGAGAATCCCAGGGATGGGGAAGCCTGGTGGGCTGCCACCTATGGGGTTGCACAGAGTCAGACACGACTGAAGCAACTTAGCAGCAGCAGCAGCATAGTACCTGGTTCCAGTGTTTTCCAACCCCAAACATAAGTTCTCAAACGAGGTCTGTTATATGTCATTTAAAGAACTCATATGCTAACCTCTCCTATAGGACTCTGTTTAATGTAGCATTTTTGATAAATAAAAACCCCTTTCCTAGCAGTTTGTAGAAGTAGCTATATTTAAGCCAATGCATTGAATTCTATTGACAATGGAGTCAGATTGTACTCAGTTGCTAAGGTCTAAGAGTCAAGGTATATCAAAATTACCCTTGAAAAGCTGTTAGTAATGGATCATTTTTCAGTAATTTTACCACGACCACCTTTTTCTCCAGTTTTGTAATATATCTTTGTTTCTTTGTTTGAATTGGTTGGTTTCTGTGTGAGGATGGTGTTATAAGAAAAATTCTCTTCTTAACATTAGAGTTGCATATGGAAAACACCAGGACTCCCATATCCCGGAGCTCCTGAGACTTTCTGAGGGCACCACAGACTCTGCTCATCTGATCTGGGACTTGGAGAAACATGTGCTCATTCTGTAGAACAGCCAAAGGGATGTTCCACACTTTTAATTGTCTTGCTTACACCCAGCAGCCAAGGACCACCCCATGTGCTCCTGGGGAATTGGAAACAAAATGTGATGAGCGGGAAGATCCCACCACTCTGATGCCTTTTCTCTTGTGGAGAATCACAGACAGTAGAGTCCTTGTTCTCCACCAGCTTCTTCCTTGAGTAATGATTGCTGGCTGCTCAGGGACTCTGTGGAGGTGGTGTACCAGACATGGACTCAGTCTCCCTCTCTTAAAATGTACTTTCCCCCCTTAATCTAATGACCAGTCCGACTGACCATTATGAGATTATTAGTGGCTGAAAATAGCTTGCCTTCACGTTTGCCTTCTTCCTCCCGCTCCTAGCACTGGAAACTCAGCTTTTTATTGCTTTAACTCAAGAAATAGAGCATCAGAAATTGAAATGTCAGGAACTAGGCAGGTGCTGAAAGGGATACAGTAGCTGAAGGATCCCCAACCTCCTTTAGTGCCTGATGATCTGAGGTAGATCTGATGTAATAACAATAGAAATAAAGTATACAAAACATGTACTATGCTTTAATTATTCTGAAAACATCACCCACCCCAGGTGGTGACTGGCCCCTGGTGCCAAAAAGGAAAGGAACCGCTGCAATAGAGGAGGAGGAAGTTGGTGGGAATAAGTTTCAATAGGAGCTTCATCTCCCCTCATTTCAATTGTTGTTCAGCCGCTAAGTCATGTCTGACTCTTCACGATGGCATCCCTGACTCGATGGTCATGAGTTTGAGTAAGCTTCGGGAGTTGGTGATGGACAGGGAAGCCTGGTGTGCTGCAGTCCATGGGGTCTCAACGAGTCGGGCACAAATGAGCAACTGAACTGAACTGACTCTTTGCAACCCGATGAACTGCAGCATGCCAGGCTTCTCTGTTCTTCACTGTCTCCCGGAGTTTGCTCAGACTCAGCAGGAAGGGTTGTGGGGCTGTTATTTCAGGAAGTAGACTCTTTGTTTTTTGATGCCTGTCCTCCTGCCTGCCCACTCCAGCCTCATTTCTCAGACTCACATGTCAGCGTGCAATTTCAGGGAACAGCCTGGTTTCTGGAAAGTTATTTTAAAGATAGGTGTGTTCATAAGGCACTTGTTGAGCTAGGAACTGGGAACAGAAAAGCACATGCAGTTATCACATTTGGGGCGCAGAGTGAATGTCCCTCAGGGAGGGTCCAGTCTCCTCGCAACTTTAATAGACTATTCAGGGTCTCCATTTGAAAACGTTAGTAAACAGCACTTTTTTGTTGTATAATAAGTTGTTTTACAACTTTTTTGTTGTATAATAATGTCACAATTATGATAGACACACAGAATCTGAGAATTTTTCAGAACTGCAGAGCTAACACTCACAACAATATGAGTCAAAGGAAAGTGACATTCTGGAGGCAAATATCAATGAAATCTCACTTTCAGAGAGAAGTCATCCCAGATAAGTTACTGAATCCTTTTAAGTCTGTTTCTTCATCTAACAGGACAATGAGGATGAAGAGCTCTAACACAGAAGCTGTTAGGAATGTTTGTCCTAGGTCAAGAGGGTAACACATTCATCTTTCTGGTCCAGCATTTCCTTCTGCTTGAGTATTCCCAGGAAGAAGGAACTAATAAATTCCTTGAATAGACATTTGCATTGGGAAGCTTGAGCCTGTTCACGTATTCTTTTGTTCAGTAGTAGCAACCAAACCCCTTCTCAGGGCCAGGCATCGAGCCTGAAATCTAGCTTTTCTTTATAGCGAATCCAAGTCAATATGCCTATAGCTTCTGTCTTAGGGTGCTCCGTCTGATCTTTGCACCAATGCAAGTTTCCATCATAGCAACCCTTTGGCTGAATAAGAGCAATCCTTGTGTCTTTCCTATCTCTTTTCTTCAAAGAAGTGTCTTCTCAGTTCTCCAACCCCCTCACTATCCTACCACCAGCAACTGGTTATATTTCAGTCTTTTATTTTCCTTAAAATACAGCACTCAGAAGTCCTGCCTCATCTGCTCGTGGGCTAATCCTGAGTCTTTGAAGATTCTAACTTCCTCTGGTTAGGGCTGATGGGGACTGTCTGCCTGGTATGGTACATCTGAAGACTGCTTTCAACCAGTCTTACATCATAATCGGCGATTTGGGGGGGCTAAAAATACATCTAAACACACTCTGGAGTCAACTGTAGCCCTGTGAAACACATTTTGTTATAAGGAGCAGTGTTCCGGATGACAGGAAGGAACAGCATGTGCTAAGGCAGGAACTTCTGAACAGAGGGTACTGATGAGAATGAAGCACTCTGACCCCAGTCTACACCTGACTGAGGATAAGATGGACACTGTTTGATAAAGCCTCCCTCTGCAGTGCCAAACTCAGGTCTATTCTTGTTCTGTTTCTGTTTAAACCTCCCACAGGATTTGTGGATTAAGATCAATCGTATTGATATGACAGCAGAATAGAAGCAGCCAAAGGGAAAAAAAATAGATCAAACTTATCAAAATTTAAAGCTTCTGTGCTTCAAGGGCCAGAAGTGAAAGACAGATCCACAGATGGGGAGATATATTTGCAAATTATTTGACAAATAGTCAATAGTATATTTACAAAGATATGCAGTCATCAGTTCAGTTCAGTTCTCCAACACCACAGCTCAAAAGCATCAATTCTTCGGTGCTTAGCTTTCTTCACAGTCCAACTCTCACATCCATACATGACCACTGGAAAATCCGTAGCCTTGACTAGACAGACCTTTGTTGGCAAAGTAATGTCTCTGCTTTTGAATATGCTATCTAGGTTGGTCATAACTTTCCTTCCAAGGAGTAAGCGTCTTTTAATTTCATGGCTGCAGTCACCATCTGCAGTGATTTTGGAGCCCAGAAAAATAAAGTCTGACACTGTTTGCACTGTTTCCCCATCTATTTCCCATGAAGTGATGGGACCAGATGCCATGATGCAGTCATCACCTCTAATTCCAGGACATTTTTAACACTCTAAAAACAATGCCATGCCATTTAGTAGCTACCACCCCCTTCCTTCCTTCTTTCCTAAGTCATAGACATGGGACCATACAATCTTTGTCCTTTTGTGTCTTGCTTCTTTCACTTAGCATAATGTTTCAAGGTTCATCCATGTTGAAGCATGTATCAGCATCTCTATTCCTTTTAATGGCCACGTAGTATTCCATTGCATGAATAGATCACATTCTGCTTACCCATTCATTGATTGATGGATGGTTCAGTTTTTCTACTTCTTGGCTATTATGAATATGCTATCAACACTAGTGTACAAATTTGGAGTGGAAGTATTTTTTTCTTAATTTTATGGAAATATAATTGACTTATAATATTGTGTTAGTTTCTGCTGTACAGCAAAGTGACTCAGTGATTCATGTATTATTTTTCATATTTTTTTCCATTATGGTTCATCACAGGATATTAAATATACTTTCCTGTGCTATACAGTAGGGCCTTGCTGTTTATTCATTCTGTATATAACAGTTTGCATCTACTAACCCCAAACCCCCAGTCCTTCCCTCTTCCATCCCTTTCCCCACTGGCACTCACAAGTCTCTTCTTTATGTCTACGAATCTACTTCTGTTTCACGGATAGATTTCTGCATGCCATATTTTAGATTCCATGTATAAGTGATACCATACAGTATTTGTCTTTTTCTTCTGACTTACTTCATGTAGTATGATGATCTCTAGTTGCATCCATGTTGCTGCAAATGGCATTATTTTGTTCTTTTTTATGACTGAGTAATATTCCGTTGTATATACATACCACATCTTCTTTATCCATTTATCTGTCGATGGACGTTTAGGTGCTTCCATGTCTTGGTTATTGTTAATAATGCTGCAATGAACATAGGAGTGCATGTATCTTTCCAAATTATAGTTTTGTCTGGGTGTATGCCCAGGAGTAGGATTGCTGGATCATATGGTAAATCTATTTTTAGTGTTTGGAGGAGCCTCCATACTGTTTTCTATATATGGAAGTATATTTTTAATTTTGGGGGCAGTTATACATAGGAGTGGAATTGCTGGGCCATGTGGTAACTGTTCATTTCTTTAAGAACTGCCAAATTGTGTTCCAGAGCACTGTACCATTTTACATTTCCACCAGCAATGTGCAGTGGTTCCTTTTCCTCCATATCCTGTCAACACTTGTTTTGTAAGTCTTTTTAATTATAGCCATCCTAGTCAGGGTGAAATGTGGTATGTGGTTTTGCTTACATTTCCCTCATAGCTAATACTGAGCATCTTTATTATGCTTGTCTGCTATGGTATATATTCTTTAGAATATTGTCTAATCAGATCCTTTGCTCACTTAAAAAATTGGGTTATTTATCATTTTTGAGTTGTAAGAATTCTTTACACATTCTAGAATTTTTACCTGAGGAAGATTTTTGAAAAATGCTTCTATGGTGACTAGAACTCATCTAGAGGAAAGATTTTATAAGAAAAGAAAATAGGCTGAAAGTAAGAAAAATTAATAGGGAGACAGAACCACGCTTGTTTCTCAAGGCATCAAGTATGTATTTGTTGATAGATGGATAATTATTTCTAATGTAAGACATAATTTATATCAGACCAACAGGAAAAGAAAATTTATATACAGATTTTCAAAAACAAACATTCCAATAACCAACACAAAAACAAAATATCAATCCATAATCCTATAATGTCTTATAATACCAGGAAAGTATACATTAGAATCTTGAGCAAAACAAGACGTCTTATGAAAAGTACTTTTTCCTATGCTATTCCTGTCACCACTATTATTATAAGCCTTTCAAAGTTCTCAGGAATGAGACTGGATCATAGGAATAGATTCGGTACTCAGGTCCCAAGTATCTTTTCAGTAAGATTTAACTACTATGGTTCATTTGCCTCATGAACTCCCTCGGTGACCTCCATTGAACATTTTCATAGAACTTTACATATAAAATCTATTCAGAAAAAAAATGAACATACTTAAAAGGGACCCACATTCACATGAAATAGAAATTGTTACATTAATCAAAAATGGAACATCAGTGTATTTTTAGTTATTTGGAGAGGGCTCAGTAAGAAATTCTACAGTATAAAGTCATTGTAGATATGTAATTTCTGAAATCATTTGACTTGAGCCTCTACAAAAATGGATGTACTGTAGTTAATAATGAAAAGTCGAGTACTCTGGGGAGGCATTTAGAGAAGTCTTGATTGTCTTCTCTAAATAGTCCACACAGGGGCAGTACAGGAAAACCATGTACTGTTAAAAAGATCTATTCAAGATGAACATTCTGGTACACAGACAGGGCGGCCTGCCAATGAGTGTTTGGCAACACTTACCTGCAAAAGACAGTTATCTGTATGATGACTCCTAATTCGATGATAAACTGGATTAGATTTTTAAAATAAAATACAAGATGGAAAATGATTCACTTTACAATTTTTTTTGCTTTTTTTTTTTTGAAAAACTCGTTATTCTTTACATATGAGTTCATCATGTACATTATTCAACATGTGATTGGATTTACGTGCCACATTCTAGTAGACCTATAACACAGTAGTTAGACTAGGTTGCGTCTGCATATTGTAAATGTGGGCTGTGGTAGTCATATATATGAAAATAAACTTGACAACAAGTTGTAAGCTCTTCCATGTACCTACGTGTTGTGTTGAAATCAGGATGGGTATCCATAAGTTAAAGTAAAGTTATAATCTGAAATAGAGAGCACAAAAGCATTTTCTTATATGCCATAGAGATTTTGAGTGTTAACCAAAACCTTATTTTACATAGCTTTGAACATATATTTAAATCACTTAGTTGTGATTTTTTTTGAGTTATGAAATATTTTTATGAAACTTTTATGAATTTTTTTAAGTTAATGAACAATACATAGCTGATACTTGCTGTGGATTCTCTAAAACCCATAGATAGATGTCAAGTCTAGAAAGTTTTACCAGCTGGAACAATGCATAGCAAGAGATATTCAGATTATTCTGCAGCCCATGCCAATCCTGGCAGGATGCAACAAAGAAAGCAGTATTTATCTGAGCTGCGTTTGATGTGTGCTCAGGGTTTGTAAACAGATCAAGAACCTGGATTACTCTGGGTGATGATATCAGTGATATAGTAAGAATGTTTTTCTAGAACAGTATGTAAGCATAATTCAGTAATTATCAAGCCTTTTTCCTGTTTCCTCGTCCTATCTCTGCCCTACACCTCCCTCTCTCCACCCTCCTTCACCCCTCCACCCTCACGTTACCCTATGGGATTCATTTCTACTATTTACATTTCCCCTTTTCAGTGTTCTTCCTCATTTGCCTTTTTAAAAAATGTTTATTTTTATGTACAATTTCTAGCCATTTAGGCTGTGATTTTCACCTGAAATGGATCATAAAAAAAAAAAAAATTATGATAGATTTTCAGAGCAGTTTTAGATTCACAGAAAAACTGTAGACATTTTGCACACTCTGTCTGTCCCCAGATACACACAGTCTTCCAAGTGGGGTAAGTGTTTTTCAAGAGCATTAACGTTTCAGCTGTCATCATCACACTGTCTCAAAGAAAGGTCCATCTCTGTGGCCAATCATTGGCCAAAGCTGGGAAAAGAAGAGGATTTTTGATGCTGTGGCCTGATGCAGGAATAAAAGCCCAAGGGCAAATTTTCAACTTAATCGTGAGGCTGTAATAGTTCATTCTGTACATGACTTTCTCAGGATGGTGGTGGAGCCATGCTGGGGTAATTTCACTGGACAAGAACTTGTCATACACTCCTCATTACTGTGAAGTCTTAGAATAATGCTGATCACCACTTTATTCTTGACTTCATGCAGGGCCTCCTCTTAGGCTTCTACCTTAATATATAAAAACTGTAATGTTCACTCTCATGCTTGTTCAGCTTTTATGAATGCAACTCAGATGTTTTATAAGTTGTCCATTTTTATTTTGTCATAGTTTTTAAGAAGGAAGATGCCATGTTCCTTTATGTCCAGTCAGTTCCTGGAGTTAAAAAGGAATTAAATGGATGTCTTTGAATGAAGAGTGCAATGAAGATGCTTAATTTTATATGTATTAGCAGGTATTCTGTTCTGAGTGCCACCTGCAATAAAGCAGGACCTAAAAAATGTTGGTTAAAGGACATTAGATCCTGTCAACCTAATGCCCTCAGAGCAGACCTTTGGGTTGACTTTCTTTGGTGGCTTAAATGGTAAAGAATCTCCCTGCAATGCGGGAGGACCTGGGTTCGATCCCTGAGTTGGGAAGATTCCCCTGGAGAAAAGAACAGCTACCAACTCCAGTATTCTTGCCTGGAGAATTCCATGGACAGAGGAGTCTGGCAGGCTACAGTCCATCGGGTCGCAGAGTTGGACACGATCAAGCGACTTTCACTTCTGAAAGCTTATCCCAGCAATATATAAAACCCCTCATGCTGCTACTGCTGCTGCTAAGTCGCTTCAGTTGTGTCCGACTCTGTGTGACCCCATAGACGGCAGCCCACCAGGCTCCCCCGTCCCTGGGATTCTCCAGGCAAGAACACTGGAGTGGGTTGCCATTTTCTTCTCCAATGCATGAAAGTGAAGAGTGAAAGTGAAGTCGCTCAGTCGTGTCCGACCCTCAGCGACCCCATGGACTGCAGCCTTCCAGGCTCCTCCATCCATGGGATTTTCCAGGCAAGAGTACTGGAGTGGGGTGCCACTGCCTTCTCCGTAGACTGTCTTATTTCTGGGCAGTCAAGACACTTAACTCTCAAGGCCCTCATATAAAGCTAAAGAAAGCTGGTTTGAAGAAAGAAAAATCAGCTTTCATATGTGCATAGCAATCGTTGAATTATTTATCCATTTGTGAGGATGAAAGCCCTGAGCCCTGTGTATTAGGTCTACTTGCTGTGACAAGATCCATATTTACTTAGCAAATAGCCATCAGAACACTGTCTATGAACCACCTCTTTACACATTTTTTAGACTTCTTAGAATGTTCTGAATTTTTATGTCAGTCCATGAGTAGGTGGGATGGACTATGACATAGAGACAGTTTGTTGTCCAAGTCGCTTAGGAAACAGGCTAACAGGCGAATGGGTAAGAATGAGTCAGAAGGACAGAGACACACATGAAGTGAAGAAATCATTGAGAAGCATCTGGTTGAACATGGGACATTTGTGTGTCAGATACTATTTTAGAATTTATATTTTAATGGTAATATTTTAACAACATTTGTTATGTTCTAGGCCCTTTGATAAATCTTATATAAGCCTTGGTGTTTTCAATACTCAAAGCAAACCTGTTAGGCACATTATTTCTTTTCCTGTGTTTATAGATGAGGAAACTGAGGCTCAGAGAGGGTATTTCTTTAGTCTGAGGTCACCCAGCTAGGATGAGGTAGAGTTAGAATTCTAAATCCAAATCTTTGGTCCCCAATTTAAAATTTGGCTTATGAAAAATGTTTTTGAAACTGTAAAACTGATTCTCCAGGAAATGAGGGAACAAGAGTTCATTTTTTCTCATTTCCCCTGAGTTGGTTGACTATATTCTATTCTAATAAATTCTGTGGAAAAAAGCATGTCTTAGTTTTGGCTATTATGATAAAGTACCAAAGATGGGGTGGCTTATAAAAAAAAATTCATTTCTCATACGTGTGGAGGCTGAAAGTCTGATATGAGGGTGCCAGAAGGGTTTTGCATTTTGGAGAGAGCTCACTTCCAGGTTTCAGCCTGCTGACTTTTCATTATGTCCTCGCTTAGCAGTAGACCTAGCTAGCTCTCTGACCTCTTCTTACAAGGTCATTAATCCCATTCATGAGGGCTCCACTCTCATAACCTAATTATTTCCCAAAAGCCCACCTCCAGATACTATTACAATGGAGTTTAGGTTTCAACATACAAGTTTTAGGGAGACATAAATATCCATTCTATAACAAAACAGTAATAATGTGTGTAATTAGGATGTCTCTACCTATGGATTGCTTGGGACAAACTCTGTCCATATCCATCTGTTGTTGCTGTTGTTTTAGTTACTAAGTTGTATCCGACTCTTCTGTGACCCCATGGACTGAAGCCTGCCATGCTCCTCCATCCATGGAATTTCCCAGTCAAGAAATGCTGGAGTGGGTTGCAATTTCCTTCTCTAGAGGATCTTCCCGACCCAGGGATCGAACCCACACATCTTGCCTTGGCAGGCAGATTCTTTACCATTGAGCAACCGGGAAGACCCATTGCCTTGGTATAATTATTGGGAGCAAACCCTTTTCCTTTCAGTAGTGTCTCAATTTAGACAAGAAATTACAAGGCCATCCTGTAGATAACCTCCTCACTTCTGCCAGAGCAGATCGCTGCTCATCTTTCTGCTTTCCTGTGGACCACCTATCCCACCCTACTTCAGACATCTTTAGAGGAATGACAGCTTTTGGTCTTGGACTGTTTTGAGTCTAGACATTATGTTCTGCAGATCAATAAACTCTGGCTGGTGTTCCCTTGTACTCCTGTATCTAAACACCTTGGTCTCCCTTCTTGCTTTTCTTGGCAGTCAGACTTCGGGAAGTGTCAAAACTTTCTGTCCAGACTTCCAAGTCCATAAGCCAGTGACCATTCTACCAGATCTGATCAAAATCAAGGGTGCTAGTTAAATGCATTAGTCAGAAAAATTTTAAGTAATGGCTCCTCTAATGAACATTATATTCTTATGGATGAAATAAGATGCTCAAGTAAAATTTCCAAAAATACAACTTCACATGATTGTTGACTTGTCCATAAGCTGTTCTGAAATGACATAGGATAAACAGATTCTCTTATCCATTGCAGTCCTTTGAGAAAGAGAGTTTGAGGATCAAAGTAAATTTTTTTTAGTTTCATTTCATCCCATATTTTAACTCAAAAGTGATGAAATATTAAACAATGTAAACTATTAATAACATATTTGCATATGATGCTCTGGGTTTTCAAAAAAAATTTGCATCAGTTACCTCAGTTGATCCTCCAACACTCCTGGGATTAAAGTAGGGCAGGAAAAATTTTTATCTGTTCTTATAGAGAAAACACCTGAACTGAGGAGAGGCCAAGTGACTCACTTACAAGTAAAGCCAAGCCCCAAAAGCAGAACTGTCTTCTCTCAGATGAAGGGTCTTCTACCAAACAAAAGAAAGCCTTGACTGTTCATGTCCATTTCATCAGCACATTCATTAAAATGCTTAAAAATCATGCTTGCTTTGTTTATGTTTTTCCTACAAAAATAAACTACTAATCTATAAATAATTTTCTAGAGAAAATGATGTCCTCTCTGTTTGGAGAGTGGATACCCTTTTCTAATTGGAGTGGTTATACTTGCCCCCCCTTGTCTTTCCCTCCTGTTCACCATCTTATTCATACATCTTTCACCTTCTTTCTTACTTCCTCTAGCTTTTTAGAGAAGCAGGTAGGCTGCCTGGAAAAAGGAGAAAGACCCTCAGGTTATGTTGTTTGTAAGTGAACCAACAATTGGCAGTTAGCTGGGTCTGGGCTACAGAGATTCAGGATCATAACTTCAAAGCCGTATCACTCCATGTCTGAAGACACAGGCCCTGGGGCTTGCAGTCTCATTAGAATTTGGCAGTGGAATTACAGCCAGATTTTAATACTGAACCTCTGGGATACCAAATGCATTCACTGGTAATACTATCCATAAAACATGTAGATCTCAAAGAGCTGCACTTATTCCTGGAAATTGGATAGGAATCGAAATGGAACATAGAAGGCAAGTTGAGACATGTCTTCCTTATACCAAACAGAAAACCTGCTTGTTAGAAGTTTCTCCTTTGTGTATCTTTGGTACAAGTTGGTACATGCAGTTACCAGAATATCATAGCCCACTCTATACCCATGAAAAATAGGTTGGAAACCATCCAGCTTTTTCTATTGAACTTATAAGGGAGAGAATAGTATTGATTTACCCAGGAAAACTCAATATGCCTCAGGTCCAGGCTCTTGTGAAGTCTTGGGTTGTAATTTCAATGCTGGTGATAATTCTTAACAAGTGAAACTACAAAATGTGTTTAGGGACTTACTGGAGTGTAGGTTCTTCTGTCTCTTTGCAGAAAGGATTCAGTGAGAGGCAGAGTAACAGGTAAGGAAAGTTTATCAGCATGGGATGCTTGTGAGATTTACAAGTGGGCAAGCAAGGGAGGGCCAGCCTGAGAACTTAGTGGACCAGAGTTTTATAAGCAAAGAATGATGGGGAGAGGGAGAAAACCACCTTCTTCTTCATTCTTGAGTAGACGTCAAGCTTCTATCATCGGTTCCTCCTCCAAGTTGGGCAGGTAAATTTTGTCTTGCCCCTATGTGGTTAAACTAGGACTGTCATGGTGAAGTGGAAATGAGCAAAAAGGAGGTAACACATACTAAAATATGGTAAATTGTCTCAGGTTTCAGTATAATGTCACCTTTTCCATATATATTTGTTTAGTGTGTGCAGAGGAGCATGTTCTAGGAATCATTAACTTACTGACCTCACCGGGCAGGTTGTGGATTTCATTCCACCATGGTTTAAGGGGGCATGTCTCATGATTCTGTTGCATGGTTTCATTGCTAAGCAAGCCTAATTTCTTGATTGATCATTAACTTATAGGAGTTCCCCATAATTTTTTCTTTACTTATAATCCCCTAATGGGGATCTACTTAATCTATTAATATCTATTTAGTCACCTACTTTGTCCCCTTACTCTGTCCCTATCATAAGTGTTGTATGGTTATTGCCAGTCAGTCCATGTTTATTGCTGTGGTGTCATTCTTACAATTCTCACACCCCAGGGACTGTCACCAGACAATGATAGAGCAGTCACTTAAAGATGAACTGTGAGGAGCGTGAACACGATGGTGAGCAGTTTGTTTAGGGGGTTGCTTTAGCTAAATGGCTTCTTATAGCTTATCTTGGTACTGAGCCACCAAAGAAGTCACAGAACCCTGAAAAAAATGAGTTGTGTTTACAGAAGCTAACCACATTGAAAGGGGTATTGAGATGAAGTGGCTGAACGTTAGCATTTTCTAGAACTACGCACTTCATGCTTGGTTGTGTTTCAGATACCCTCATTGCTGGAACTTAATTTTTCCACATGCTTGTTTAATTCAGTGATGGTGCAAACAGGCTTTGGAAGGACTTCATAAACAGCCATGAGTTCACTGCCTAAACTCACGTTCTGAATGGCTAATTCAACTGCATTTTCATGGAGTGAGAAAATGAAGCAGTTGCAAGGAGAGATGGATCTGGTTACTGTAGCTATGGGCTCTGACCCAGGGAGGACATAGGACTGCTGATTGCCTTCTTTGCTGAGTGCTAGCTGTCTCCATTTTTTTCAAAACAAGCATTCCTGGATGAGTGGAGGCCTGTGATGCTCACTGGGAATCATGTTGTTTAACTGCTGATGCAGAAATGTTCTTCCCAGAAGGAATTTGGGTAGTGCTCACATTTTCTGTGTATGGGCAAAAAATCTGGGTTCCAATCTGGCTCTACATCTAAGCTACCATTAGCCTGGGGATCTTGGGAAAGTCACCTGGCTCTCCGGGCATGAAGATTGAATGCCATGCTTCATATTTTTATGAACCTATGAACCCTTTAAAAATCATTAAAATTTCATGCCTTTGTTGTTGTTGTTGTTTAAATCACAGAATGCCCATGGTGATTGCAATCAAAACAGTATCCTATTAAATATGTGGTTTTTGAAAGATGTTTGACAGACTTGATTCTGCTATGCCATTTCTTTCACTTTCCAAATTTAAACTTGGGAAGTTTCTAAGGGCTCTGAAACCCTGCAATCTATGTCACAAGACCTATTGATGCAAAAGTACTTTTAAAGGGGCCACCATGTGGTTTGTCTTATCTCTAGGGTTTATTAACAAGGAAAGTCAGGAAAGCTCACTTCACTGTTCACTTTACTCTGGGTATGAACCGCCTTGGGCTTTCCCATCAGATGCTCACACTTTATAGTTGAGAGTCCGAATGTGTCTATCTCTCTTTCAGTACATTTCAGGAGTTAATTTGTACCAGGAAGAAGTGTGTACTGTCATCTTCTTTGATAATGTCTGATTGCTTACTTGATTTAGATGTAATGTTTTACTGACTTGGTTACCTGCACTGGAACGTTGGGTCTAAGCATTGTTCTGAGTCCATGGGTTATTCTCAGGGTGACCTTCATCAAATGTTCTGTTAGTTCTCATATGGTCACACATACTTTATCACTTATTTTGCCGACCTGATGGCATAGAACATCAGAGCTGGACAGGAGCTCGCTGTGTCAGATTCAACCGTCTAGTTTCCATAGATGAGAAAACTGAGCCTCCAAGTTCACTATCATCAAGCCTCTTTGAGTGTCAGTTATTGTGATTTTGTTCAAATTGGGGGCCTCCCTCTTGATATGGTTATCACATGTCTACAGTTTTTTGTAGGATATGTTGCCATCAGCTATTCTTCACATATTGGCTTCTATGCTTCCTAAATGTGGGATGTGGGTGACCTAATTAAGCATGCTGATTTCTGCTTTGCTAAAAGCTTCTAAAGCTATAAATAAATAATTGTGGGAAGATGCTTGATGGACTTTCTGTTGAAGTAATAATCTCTTGGATTGATACTTTCATCCTTAAGAGAGCCAAAAGCACCTCTTACATATTTAGCACACTTATCTTCAACAACCTTGGGGAACTGCTGGGATAGATTGGATCATCCAAGGGATTCAACAAAACTTTAATCAAGACTTGGTTGAATGACCCACTGTGTGTCTTGCCCATAAACTAAATTATTGGGATTTAAAAGGCAAAGTCCTGTCTTTTGACTCATGGTCATAGGAAGATAGACCATTATGAGACAAGAATGCGACCATTTGAAATCTTTGTCTAAGTCACTAATGCACGAAACGTAGAAGATAGTAATGTCACAGCTGGAAGTAAGTAAGTGTTAGTCACTCAGTCGTGTCCAACTCTTTGTGAGCCCATGGACTGTAGCCCACAGGCTCCTCTGTCCATGGACTTCTCCAGGCGAGGATACTGGAATGGGTTGCCGTTTCCTCCTCCAGGGAATCTTCCTGACCTAGGGATCGAACCCGGGGTCTCCTGCATTGCAGGCAGATTCTTTACCATCTGAACCAGGAGGTAGCAGCTAGATGTGAAGTCACAACAGCTGTGGGAGCAAGTGGGATGGAATATAGACTTCTGCGAAAGCAAGGAAATGGGAGGAGAGAGAACAGGATTGATAGTGAGTCAAAGGTGGTACAAAGTGTTCTTGGCCACAGAAAGCGAGCATAGACCGAGAGGTTAGAGAATGTGGTGGGCTATAAAGTTTAACTGCAAATCAACTGAAGAAGAAAATCAGTTTTAAAATTGGTGTACATTTTCACACCAGTTCCAGTTTTTTGAAGGCATTTTTACTTCCATATATAACTTCTCCGGAGAAGGCAATGGCACCCCACTCCAGTACTTTGCCTGGAAAACCCCATGGATGGAGGAACCTGGTAGGTTGCAGTCCATGGGGTCGCTAAGAGTTGGGCACGACTGAGCGACTTCACTTTCACTTTTCACTATCATGCATTGGAGAAGGAAATGGCAACCCACTCCAGTGTTCTTACCTGGAGAATCCCATTGACGGGGAAGCCTGGTGGCTGCCGTCTGTGGGGTCACACAGAGTTGGACACAACTGAAGTGACTTAGCATAGCATAGCATATAACTTCTCCAAGGTTTGTTTTCAGTCAAACGAGAGTCCACTATTTTTTTTCCTCTTCACAAGCTTGAAAGATAGGGTGATGAATACTCCATCCATTTTAACAGATGGGAAAAGTAAGGCTCAAAGAAGATAAGGGGCTTCCTCAAGGTTACGTGATAAATAATAAAGACTAAACAAACCTAATATCTTCTGCTTTTCTGGTCATTCACACTTATTCTACTTTCTCTTCTTTCCCCTTTGTTATCTCCGAGCCTATTTGAGCTGATGCCCAAGGACTGGTCCTTTATGTCATGTTTGGTAACTTTTCTCACCCATCCCCTTGCATGCCAGAAGGGCCCCCTTAACTGCATCAATCTTTCATGAGCTACTTGCTATGTTTATTCATCGAGGCAACAGCCTGCCTCCAGGAGCAAAAACCTAAATTCAGAGAGCATAACTTTCTTGTTCGGAGAAGGCAATGGCACCCCACTCCAGTACTCTTGCCTGGAAAATCCCATGGATGGAGGAGCCTGGTGGGCTGCAGTCCATGGGGTCGCTAAGAATCGGACACGACTGAGCGACTTCACTTTCACTTTTCACTTTCATGCACTGGAGAAGGAAATGGCAACCCACTCCAGTGTTCTTGCCTGGAGAATCCCAGGGACGGGGGAGCCTGGTGGGCTGCCATCTATGGGGTCGCACAGAGTCGGACACTACTGAAGCGACTTAGCAGCAGCAGCAGCAACTTTCTTTTTAGGATTGGTTGTTTATTTCAACATGGGCTTTAGCCTAGATGAAAAGCATGTGATGAAAATAGTATTGAATGAGCATGGTTCCCAGAGGTGAAATGAAAAGCAGAAACTTTCCTGTTTGCTAATGGCCATGGCTGCTGTGAGGGATCTATTACCTTTTAAAACCCTAGGACTTGAAAATAGAGGAAACAGAATCACTACATACTCCAGTGTTACTTCCCAGTGCTAACTTTATAGCGTCATCAATAGTCTCCAAACTCTTTCTTACCTCTGTTACTGTCCTCTGAACTCAAATCCATCTTTCCAACACTGCCAGAGATAACCTGTCTACAACCTGACTGTCTCATTTACCTATGAAAACCCTCTTTGGCCTAAGGGGAAAACACAGCCTTCTTAGCTGGATATACAAAGACCTGTCACTCAGTCTCCACCAGCCCCTCAACTTCTCTTCCCGTCACTCACCTACTTTGTATTGCTTATATTTCCACAAGCTCTCTAAGAAACAATAGCTTTTCTTAATATTATTACTATTTTTGTTCTCTCTGCCTGAATAGTTTTCATCTCTCTTAGTGCCATGTCTGACTATTCCTTATCCTTCAAGATTCAGCTCTGTCTGTTCTCAAAGGTCAGCCTGAACCACACCTGTTTCCCATCTCTAGTTGGATCTCTAAGAGCCCTTCTTTGGGAGTTATATATCCCTGTGTGTGTGCTGTTCTGTAATGGAAATAATACACTGAATATTTGAAATAATGTATTTAAACTTCATTTCTTAGCATGTACCATCACTGTGTTAATAATCTGTTTCATCTCTGTAACCACCTCATATTTGGCACATAGGAAGCAATTAGAAAAGACATGTTGAATGAAATCAGTGAACCTATGAGAGGATTATATAACTTTTCATTTGATAAAACTCATTTTGAGAGTGATTGACTTTCCCAAGGTCTGCAACTAGGAAATGGAAGAGCTGACCACTATACCACACTGCACACCAAAATTCTGCTTTAATTTCTGTCTGCTCCCCCACATTGTAAGGATAGAATTTATGGTTCCTAAGTACAGGAAAGATGACTTTTGTCCCTACAGCCCAGCATATTAATATAGTAGATGTCCAAAATACTCACTGGGATTGACGTTAATTCTCTTCCTATATCCCTTTTGATTATTTTTTTTTTTTTTTGAGGCTAGGACCCATCTTTACCTTTGAATATATACTAAAGAGTCCTTATTTAAACTATTTTACAGCCAACAGACATTCAAAAAAGACTTGTTTTATTCTCCTAAAATTAGTTTTCTATATCTTCTTTGGGTGACATTGTCATCTATCTCCCAGTGACTGAATTTAATGAGAATGACCATATAATTGATCACGCTTTTGAGAATGAAAGAGAGTGCTATTAATAATTACCTCAAGAGAACAGATGGGAATGGAACTTTCCTGGGCAAACCAGGATGTGTGGTCACCCTAAGTATAATCAAATCACCAACAGGAGAAACTTAATCCAGTGCTTTAGATCAAGTCCTTAAATCATGCTGCGTTGTCCTCTGAGTTTCTCATATTGTAGGAAAGCTCTGGCAGTCAAGCATACCTTCTCAAAATGTAAAATTCCTAGAAGAAATCAGACATAGCCAAGGAAGTAATATATACTTGCTAGTATTGATATGCTTATTTTCCTTAAAAACCGCCATTGGAGGTAAATTTTATGAAAAGGTGGTGGGAGAGTTGTTAGGAGCCGGTGCTATAGCCCTCTGGTAGTCTGTAAGCCTTTCATGGGAATACTGCTGAATTTGGATCATTGTGTAAAATGCATATTGTCAGTTTTCATGCCTTTACTAGAACGTCTATGTTGTGGCATCCTGACTAACGTCATGAGATGCAGTGGAGATGTGAGATCTACCTGCTCTAAGAGAAAAAATGTTTGGCAACATGAAGCTGCTGGCAAAGAGAAAGTGTTTTTCCTAGAATATGCAAGAATTTTGTTTTGATGGTATGTAAGAGAGATGGTCAAGGCAGCTGTCCTCTGACAGTCACTCGGCGTGAAGGGTCTCCATATGAAGACTGGGATAACCTCAGATGCTATTATCGACACTGTGAGCCAGTGTGTTGCTATTGCTTGGTCACCACAAGTTCTGGTGATATAATACTAGAGTGTGCTCTGCAAACAAAAACATCAGAAAGAGTATTGCAGAGTAGGAATTTCATATTGCTCTACGGCACCTCATATTAGGATTTTTGTTTTTTTGGACTAAGAGGCAGTTGTGGACATATTTTTTTCTTTTTTAAAAATTTTACTTATTTTTAAAAAGAATTTTTTAAGAGTCTTTATTTAATTTGTTACAGTATTTTTTTTTTTCTGTTTTGGTTTTCTGGCTGTGAGGCATATGAGCTCTTAGCTCCCTGACTAGGGATAGAACCCACTTGCCATGCATTGGAAGATGAAGTCTTAACCACTGGACCACCAGGGAAATCCCTTTCTTTCTTTTTTTCTTTTAAATCAACTTTGTCAATAATAAAGAAAAGGTCATGTGCAGACCCTTGACCACAAGTTTTTCAGACTCCATTTTCTTTCTCCTCTTATCCTACCAAGGCATTTAGGACATGTACCTTTGGAGAATATCACTAGCTGGATTTTCGTGTGGACTAGTACCCACTTCTTAGAGGACTCTGAGAATTACTTGGAGGTGTTTCGATTGCCACAGTGGCTGGAGGGGCACCATTGACGTTAGTGGGTAGAGGTCAGGGTGGTAATTGTCCTTCACTGGACAGAATCGTCCTTCACGGTGAGAATTGTGCTTCCCCCGTGTCAACAATGCCCTGTCGTGGAATGCCGTGGAAAGCATATATGATTCTGATCATATATTCTGAGAATATATATTCTGTTTTTCCTTATTGTTAAAGGTGAAATAAAGTCTTCTGGTTTTAAAGTCACTGAAAATCACTCCTGGGTGATCTTTTTATTCTGTTAGTCAGTGTAGTTAATGGAGTTTTTTTTTTTTTAACATTTGGCAAAGCTCTCTCTTATTAGCTTGTGCAATATACCTAGTGCCAATTTGCATTTTAAAAACTTCCCTCATTGCAACAGCTGTACAAAAGCCATTACAGATTAGGAGGAGAAAAAAGATTATATTTATGAAGCAAATTAAGGAAGGCAAAAGGAAAATGTTTTGCTCAAGCTCTGCGGCTTAGAAGTGAATAAAATAATCTGTTCGTGAATTCAAATAGAACTGAAATGCAAAAGGTAAGATTTTTATAAAAAAGATGTTCTACTTCTTGCCCCTGAGGTTGGATTTTAAACAGATATTTTTGATTATTTCTACTAACTTGGATAGTGAATAGTGTCTAGATCTCTTGGCAAATCACTCAAACTTTAGAGCAATCTTTCTCAATTAAAATTCTTAAAGTTGATCATAGATAAAAAGAGAATAATTTTGCAGGTAGAAGATGGCCAACAGATAAAAAAGGGAGAGAGAGAGAAAGAGAATGAAAGTTCCTTATGGCTTTTAAGTAGCCAGGATTCTGTAGCTCTAAGCCATAGTCAAAAGTAATCAGTGGTGGAATTGTTCGGGGCAGGGGGTACTTTGGTGGAAGTGATTCAGAATTAAAAGGCAAGACAAACTCACCATTTAAAAGACATTAAAAGCAGCAATAAGAATCTGAAAACAGACATCTCCATCACCAAAACCCAACTCGTTCCCAAAACTCTGCTTCATAATATCCACAATGAACTTTTCCAAGGCCGCCTATGTTTTTGTACTGTCTAGTTCTAACAATCCACTCAGATCTTTAAACAAAAACCACATTTCAAACTTTTGGCCACCGATGTGCCCCCTAAATTAATTGATTTTACACATAGACCTGACAGATGCAGCTTTGTTACAATGACCAAGTTTGAATCCACAAATGTGGATTTTAACAATATATTTTAAAAGGTCTCTTGGGATGACTTGTGCCTGCTTAGCACACTCTTTGAGTGCTTGTCTTCTTAGCATAAGCACTAGGGTTTCACTTAACTAACCCGTTAGAGGGCGTAAGGGGTGCTGCTGGGAGAAAGGTGAGGTCACAGAATGATGCCTCTGTTGCATCTGCAGGGACCCCCTTGGCATAACAGCCCTTCTGTTCATGACCCCTCCTTAGTGCATTTCCCCTTGAGAAGTCAAGATCTAATTCCTCAATTGATAGAGTTGCATTGACATAAATACTTTACCATGTGTAAAATAGATAGCTAATGGAAACTCAGCTCCGAGCTCTGTAATAACCTAGAGAGGTGGGCTGGGGGAGTGGGAGGGAGGCTCCAGAGGGAGGTGATATGTGTATACTTATAGCTGATTCACATTGTTATACAGCCAAAACTAACACAACATCATAAAGCAATTATACTTCAATTAAAGAAAAAAAAAAAAAAAAAGACCTGATTTCTCCAATCCCAAAGGCCAGTAGGTGGTGCAAATGTCCCTTCTTGCTTTCCATCTGTGTCACTAATTTGCATAGAGTGCTTAGTGGGTTTTTTTAACCATGCCCCCACTCCCTTACCAGGCCCATATTATTAAATACGAGCACCCCGCCCCCATTTTTAAAATTGTGGCAAGCTGTATGAAACATATGCCATTGTAACCTTAATGTACAATTCAGTGGCATTCGTTATATTCACAACATTGTATAACTGTCCCCACTGTTTATTTCTAAAACCCCTGCATTACTCTGAGCATAAACTCTGTACCCATGAAGCAATAATTCCCTGTTTACCTCTCTCTCAAGCTCTGGTCAACTGTAATCTACTTTTTGACTTCATGAATCGACCTATTCTAGATATTTCATGTAAGTGAAATCATACTAGGCTTATCTTTTTGTATTGGCTTATTTCACTGAGCATTATGTTTTCTGGGTTCATCTGTATTGTGGCACAAACCAAAATTTCATTCCTTTTATGGAAGAATAGTATTCCGTTGCATGTCTAAACCTTATTTTGCTTATCCATTTACCTGTTGATGGGCACTTGGATATTTCCACCTTTTGGCTATTGTGGATGATGCTCCAAGGAACATTCCACATACAAGCATTGTTTGAATCTATGCTTTCATATCTTTGGGGCTGTGTTCCTACTGGTGGAATTACTGGGTCATATGGTAACTCTGTGTTTAACTTTTTGAGAAACCACCAAACTATAACCCTTTACTCCCTTTTGGGAGCAGGTTCATCTCCTTCTCTCACCAAGTCTGCAGATGCCCAGGTACATTATTAAAGTTTTCTATAGTTTTATTTATACCTCAGAATCTGTCTCTTGTATGTGAATAACTCATTTAGAGGCCGGAAAGAATGTCAGATGCAGATAACAGTTCATTTTGATCCAGACTAATACATGGCATAGTATTATCCTGAAAACATTTTCCTCCGATACGCTTACTTTATAGTACACCTATTTCCTCTGTTCTGAGTGTTTACTGTATCCATACAGTAGGCTGACCAGTAACTGTACTCCTAGCTTGTACCATCCATACTTTGAAGAGGAAAGATGGTAGTGATAAGATAAGACTGGGGTCATTACCTCTCTTCTGATGCTTATTCATAAAGCTTCTTTCTCCAGTGCTCGTCTTCTTGAGGGCAGATGCTCTCTGTGTTCCAGGTTTTTGGGTTGTACCTCAAACATGGTCTTTTCACAGCAAAATGCTGGTGAAAAACAGTGGTTTGTATAGCATTTTGTCTTGCCTTTAAATAGTCTCATGTGAACATCTGATAAATCAGGTGATAAAATATGCCTCTGTGGGACTTAGAGAATCAACCCTCTCAGGATGCCTCTCTGAGTCTGCTCGTTAGGTGTGTGAGCAGGGCTGCCCTGGTGCTGGCACTCCCACATCAGGAGCAGCCAGTACACATTCTGCTCAGTGGTGCCGGGGTGGATGGCAGTCAGAGCTCACCCCTAGGTGAACTCACTCACTCACCTTAACTGAGCCAGGTAAAATGCTCAGTTTTGTTGGTGAGGTCACTGACAGATTTACCACAGCTGAGGCTGAAACCCTAGTGGAAAAGCGAGACTAATGGCTGTTAGAAGATGCGTACTAACATATATAGAGAAAAGCAAGGCTCAGGGAGGAGAGATGGAACAGAATGACTTTTGCAGAAGGACACTGGGGTTACTGTGTTGCGTTCTGATAACGGTGATTTTCCTGAGGTCTACCTCCTTGTGAAAGAATGATCTACCTAGAAAGTACTGGTTCTTTCTAGAAGTATGTCTTTAAAAAAAAAAAAAAAATAAGTTGCGGGGGGAGTGGGGAGGTTGGCTGAACCAAAAGTCTGAAGTCAGAAAGCAGTCTGTGGTAGGTAAAAGGGGCTGTTTCCCCCTGCATGGTACAGACCAAGAGGGCATATTGATGCAGACTCTCTGCTGTCAGTCATCCCTTGTCTTCAGTTCAGTTCAGTTCAGTCACTCAGTTGTGTCCGCCTCTTTTCGACCCCATGAATCGCAGCACGCCAGGCCTCCCTGTCCATCACCAACTCCCGGAGTTCACCCAAACTCATGTGCATCGAGTCGGTGATGCCATCCAACCATCTCATCCTCTGTTGTCCCCTTCTCCTCCTGCCCCGAATCCCGCCCAGCATCAGGGTCTTTTCCAGTGAGTCAACTCTCCGCATGAGGTGGCCAAAGTATTGGAGTTTCAGCCTCAGCATCAGTCCTTCCAATGAAGACCCAGGACTGATCTCCTTTAGGATGGACTGGTTAGATCTTCTTGCAGTCCAAGGGACTCGCAAGAGTCTTCTCCAGCACCACATTGTCTTCAGTGATGTCTTATTTGAAAAGTGAGATGAGCTGAAAGGGGACTGTGCAGCTCAGTGGCATGAGGACTAGCGTGCGTGTAGATTTTCCAACATCTCTGGAGGGCAAGTGTACTTCATATGTGAAAGTTTCCCAGGAGACCAGGGAGTAGCCCAGGTCTGCAGACTCACAACCTGCGCTCATTCCCTCCTCCCAGGTCTTGTGGCTTTGGTTTTCTTGACCAATAGACTCGAAGAAGTTGTTAGAGTTAGAGAAGGGGGCCTTTGAAATCATTTCCGAATCCCTCTTCATTTCAGACATGGAGAGAATGGGTTATGTGCCATGCCCAAGTTCACATTTAAAGCTCATGACAGATAAGCCTGAGCTAAGGTTTCCAAACTCCTGGCCTAGTACTTTTTCTATTAAATTCATCTCTTTTCAGAGGATGTGTTTTAGAGCTTGTGGGACATTGATAAATGTTATTAAAACTTTAAACTTAGTTCTAGAACACAGATGTTTATATCCAGTAGAAGATTGAATTCACACATTCCCTCATAGAAATAATCAAATTTAGAATTTTAATTAATTGTAAATTAAATTACATAATAAATTAAATAATGAAATAAATTACAATTTAATTTATTGTACTTTGTTCTTCAGATCAAAAACACGTAGGAGAGGATTCTTTTCTCCTGATGGAGATTGTAAATACAACTCTTAACATTTTTACCTTTGAAAGACTTAATAAAAATGTGTATTGAGAGCCTAGGTTTTGATCGATTTTAAAAAATGGAATGTTACAAAACTCAGGTTACTTCATATTTCTGAAAAGGTCACCATAAATAAAGACCACTAATTTTTTTCAGTCCTCTGAAAATTTCTATCTAGAGTTGCCAGATAAAATACAGGATTCCCAGTTACATCTGAATTTCAGATAAAAAATATTCTCTAGTATAAGCGTGACAATGCATTATTTGGGACATACTTATACAAAAAATACTCATTTGCTGTTTATCTGATACTCGAATTTATCTGGGATCCTGTAAGTTATTTGTTAAATTTGGCAACATCATTTATATTATAATTTTTAACACTATTATTGTACTTTTAGGTTTTAAAATTATATTTAGATCATCAGTAGATACGGCGATAAGTATAATCAGTGAGTTCAGTCGCTCAGTTGTGTCCAACTCTTGGCGACCCCATGGACTGCAGCACTCCAGGCCTCCCTGTCCATCACCAACTCCAGGAATTTACTCAAAACTCCTGTCCATTGAGCCAGTGATACTATCCAACCATCTCATCCTCTGTTGTCCCCTTCTCCTTCTGCCCTCAATCTCACCCAGCATCAGGGTCTTTTCAAAGGAGTCAGTTCTTTGCAACAGCAGGCCAAAGTATTGGCCTTTCAGGTCACCATCAGAACTTCCAATGAATATTCAGGACTGATGTCCTTTAGTATGGACTGGTTGGATCTCCTTGCAGTCCAAGGGACTCTCAAGAGTCTTCTCCAACACCGCGGTTCAAAAGCATCAGTTCTTCGGCACTCAACTTTCTTTATAGTCCAATTCTCACATCCATACATGACTACTGGAAAAACCATAGCTTTGACTAGATGGACCTTTGTTGGCAAAGTAATGTCTCTGCTTTTTAATATGCTGTCTAGGTTGATCATTGCTTTTCTTCCAAGGAGCAAGCGTGTTTTAATTTCATAGCTGCAGTCACCATCTGCAGTGATTTTGGAGCCCACAAAAATAGTCTGTCACTGTTTACACTGTTTCCTGATCTATTTGCCGTGAAGTGATGGGACTGGATGCCATGATCTTAGTTTTCTGAATGTTGAACTTTAAGCCAATTTTTTCACTCTTCTCTTTCAATTTCATCAAGAGGCTATTTAGTTCTTCTTCACTTTCTGCTGAAATGGCAACCCACTCCGGTGTTCTTGCCTGGAGAATCCCAGGGACGGGAGAGCCTGGTGGGCTGCCGTCTATGGAGTTGCACAGAGTCGGACATGACTGAAGCGACTTAGCAGCAGCAGCAGCATCTGCATATCTGAGGTTATTGATATTTCTCCTGGCAATCTTGATTCCAGCTTGTGCTTCATCCAGCCTAGCATTTCTCATGATGTACTCTGCATTTAAGTTGAATAAGCAGGGTGACAGTATACAGCCTTGACGTACTCCTTTTCTTATTTGGAACCAGTCCATGTCCAGTTCTAATTATTGCTTCCCGACCTGCATACACATTTCTCAAGAGGCAGGTCAGGTAATGTGGTATTCCCATCTCTTGAAGAATTTTCCACAGTTTGTGGTGATCCACACAGTCAAAGGCTTTGGCATAGTCAATAAAGCAGAAGTAGATGTTTTTCTGGAACTCTCTTGCTTTTTCGATGATCTAACGGATGTTGGCAATTTGATCTCTGCTTCCTCTGCCTTTTCTAGATCCATCTTGAACATCTGGAAGTTCACAGGGCACATACTGTTGAAGCCTGGCTTGGAGAATTTTGAGCATTACTTTACTAGGGTCTGAGATGAGTGCAATTGTGCGGTAGTTTGAACATTCTTTGGTATTGCCTTTCTTTGGGATTGGAATGAAGACTGACCTTTTCCAGTCCTGTGGCCACTGCTGAGTTTTCCAAATTTGCTAGCATATTGAGTGCAGCACTTTCACAGCATCATCTTTTAGGATTTGAAATAACTCAACTGGAATTCCATCACCTCCACTAGCTTTGTTAGTAGTGATGCTTTCTAAGACCCACTTGACTTCACATTCCAGGATGTCTGGCTCTAGGTGAGTGATCACACCATCGTGATTATCTGGGTTGTGAAGATCTTTTTTGTATAGTTCTTCTGTGTATTCTTGCCACCTCTTCTTAATATCTTCTGCTTCTTTTAGGTCCATCCCATTTCTGTCTTTTATTGTGCCCATCTTTGCATGAAATGTTCCTCTGGTATCTCTAGTTTTCTTGAAGAGATCTCTAGGCTTTCCCATTCTATTGTTTTTCTCTTATTTCTTTGCATTGATCACTGAACAAGGCTTTCTTATCTCTCCTTGCTATTCTTTGGAACTCTGCATTCAAATGGGTATATCTTTCCTTTTCTCCTTTGCCTCTCTCTTCTCAGCTATTTGTAAGGCCTCCTCAGAGAACCATTTTCCTTTTTGCATTTCTTTTTCTTGGGGATGGTCTTGATCACTGCCTCCTGTACAAATGCCGCAAACCTCTGTCCATAGTTCTTCAGGCCCTCTATCTATCAGATCTAATCCCTTGAATCTATTTGTCACTTCCACTGTATAATTGTAAGGGATTTGATTTAGGTCATACCTGAATGGTCTAGTGATTTTTCCTGCTGTCTTCAATTTAAGTGTGAATTTGGCAGTAAGGAGTTCATTATCTGAGCCACAGTTAGCTCCTGGTCTTGTTTTTGCCGACTTATAGAGCTTCTCCATCTTAGGCTGCAAAGAATACAATCAAAGATTTTGGTGTTGACCATCTGGTGATGTCCATGTGTAGAGTCTTCTCTTGTGTCATTGGAAGAGAGTGTTTGCTATGACCAGTGAGTTCTCTTGCAAAACTCTATTAGCCTTTGACTTACTTCCTTCTGTACTCCAAGGCCAAATTTGCCTGTTACTCTAGGTATTTCTTGACTTCCTACTTTTGCATTCCAGTCCCCTATAATGAAGAAGACATCTTTTTGGGGTGTTCTACAAGATCTTGTAGGTCTTCATAGAACCATTCAACTCCAGCTTCTTCAGCATTACCGGTTGGGGCATAGACCTGGATTACTGTGATATTGAATGGTTTTCCTTGGAAACAGAGTGATTGCTGTTTGTTTCCAAGGTGCTAAGTACAAAAATGAATAAAATACATGTTTCCCTTAATAAATTTAGAGCAGACCTGAAGAGATCATGCTAATATTGCATTAAGTGAAGCTATGAGAGCAAAGAAAAATGGTACCTGGCTAGTATCGTGGTTCAGGAAAGACTTCCTCCAGAAATGATATCTGGGCTCAGGTTTAACTAATGTGGGAAGGTTAGCCAATGTGATGAGATGTAGAAGGAGTGGTCTTGGCAAAAGCAATGGAAATAGTGAAAGCTAAGAGGTGTGAATCAGCACGGTGTATGGTGTGTTGAGGATCTGGTGCGAGTTAAAGAATGGACAGAGCTCTAAGCGTGGTCAGAATCGTGCTTCAGATAGTGTGTTCTTGTGTGATCTGGAGGCTGCATTTCAGGAGGATGGATTGGGTGTAAGAAGGTCAACTTGAAGGCTACTGTCAGAGTCCACCTCAGAAATGATGAGTCAGAAGTACAGCTGTGATCACTGAAGGAGAAGGAACAGACCACACTATTACTCCAGAGAGAAAATCAGCAGTTCTTAGTTGTTCCTTAGACACGAGCCTTCCAAATAGCAGGTGATAACTGGACAAATGTTTTCAGGACAACATGATTGGAATGTGCAAAGTATCTACAATTTTTACAAGACCTTTCCCATTGTAATTAATAAGTGTGTAAGTTTTGAGTGGTTATCTTGATAGTGTACATACATGAATGCCTGTTTACCAGGCAGGTGAAAATGATCTTGAAGAAAAAGACACTGGTTTCATGTTCTCAGTATTCCTTCTCCCAAAGTTCTCTGTAAGGAGTAGGATCTAATTTATTTCTGTTTGGTTTTGTTGTGGCATCATCCACCCGCCATAGTGTCTGTACCCCCCTCCACCCCTGCTACCCGATAGTACCAACACGCTTTCCATGAAAACCTCTGAAGTTCATGTAAATTTTCATTACTCTTTCTGCAGGATAATGACAATTTCATAGGCAGAACATCAACCTTTTACTTATATCTTTTTTTCTGGATCCATCGTTCAGTCACAACCTCCTCCAAACAATGCCTGCCCATACATCTGTTTTTGAGTTCAGATATTATGGAAAACAGATATTACTCCAAACACCAACCCTATCCAGGATTCTCATGGTCCCAGAAAGCCAGCCTGTACAATTAAACTAGCTTGATAAACAGATGAGCTTCTGTGGGTGTTTTTATTCCAGGTTTCAGATCCTGACCATGCTGATGTCTTTTCTGTAACCCTTGGGGCACTCAGTTTTCTCTGCTGGCTCAGGGAAGTTGCTCTTTCTCGAACCATCCCAATCACTTTTCCTTATGACACTGTCTAGAACCTTTACATCTAACTTCTCTCTTTGAGAAGTTCTACTTTTCCTCTGAATATGCATATCCTCTAGAGTAGGGGTCCCCAGTCCCTGGGCTGCAGACTGGTACTGGTCTGCAGCCTATTAGGACCGGGGCCACACAGCAGGAGGTGAGTAGCAGGCCAGTGAGAGAAGCTTTATCTGCCACTCCCCGTTGTTCTGCATCGCTCACATTACCACCTGCACCATCCATCCCTTCATATGGTATTTGTCTTTCTCTTCCTGACTTACTTCATTTAGTATGATAATCTCTAGTTTCATACATGATGCTACAAATGACATTTTGCTCTTTTAATGGCCGAGTAACATTCCATTCTGTGTGTATATATGGATAAACACAGTACATCTTCTTTATTCAATCATCTGTTAATGGAGTAGAATTCATGAATTAGAAAGACCTCTATAACATGCCTCTATTGCCCACAAAATCCTTTCTCAGATGCTATTTCCTTTGCTGCTTGGGTGAAATATTAGGGCAGACTTTTTTGGGTCTTTCTCTATCATAGGAATACTCACATTTAGAAAATTAACAGGTTCACTTAAATATAGTAATAATTTAAACCTTATAACTTATTTAGAAGTGAAAGCCTTTCTGTCCTTCCAGGTCCAGCCTGAGTGGAAACCTGTAGCACAAATGGGAATGTGGCCACTCTGGTGTCAGAGCGGATTGAGGGAGAAGAGGCAGAGACCACCCCTGATGAAGGCTGGCAGTGGTTCCCTCTGGCTATTGAGGAGTGTAAAGGTCCTTCTCCTTGAAAAGCTGCTTTGCAGATGATCAAAGCTGCCTCTGTTTGGAGTTTTTAGGGGGAAAAAACTCCCTCAGAAAACATTCAACTGCATTTCCCATGACATGGACTGGCCATTCATTTTGCCTTCCTCCTCCTCTGAGACTAATGGAGGCCTGTGGCTTCTCCCAGGCTCACTCTTGGTATGGATTTTCAGTAGCTTCAGGCTGCTTCCGTCCCTGTGCCCACAACGAGTCACAAGAAATAACTGGGCTTTGCTGCAGGTTGGGCAGGGGATCATAGGCAGCTGCCAATGCAGCCTGGTTCTTCTCCTTCATTCTCTGTTCAAAGTCACAGCCTCTTGCTTGGATACTCGCCTGGCCCCTGACACTTCAGACTTCTTAGGAAATTCCCCAACTCTGCTCTCTCAGTCATTGTGGGTGGGTGGGGATTACTCAGAACAAACTGATATCTCCAAAGGATTCTTCTCTAATCTGCAACTGTCTTCTCTCAGCCTTTCTAATGTCTTACGGTCTGGAGATGAGGAATAAGCTAAGGTGGCAAAACCAGCTCTCAGATACCCCCTTTGCAAATGCTGCTGATGTGTCTGATACCTCATTTCCACAGGTGGACATGATTGCAGTGACTTTTTATGCTCCCAGCTAAAGGAGAGACTGAAGCAGTCTCACTTCACCATTTCTGTTAAACATATACAATTTTGATGTGTCTGATTTCTGCCAGCGTTATCACACCATTGACCTGTCTGCAATAGTCCATTGCGTGTAAGAGAGAAGGTGTATTAACATAAGCCCTATCCACCCTCCAAAGCCCATTTCTTCAAGGTGTTTTTCCCCCCATCATCAAAGGCAATCTCCCTTGTTTGTACCACCTTTTTTTTCCCGTAATTACTGATGAGACTTTATCTTTTACTGTAGTTGTTTGTGGATGTGCCTTGTGTTTGTTGAATTGCACTGAAGATCGATCTCTATTAAATAAATAACCTTGTGCACTTCTGAGAAAAGGATTTGTGGATTCCCGTTAGACTCTGGAGTCTACTCCACATGAGGATGGGAAGTGCATTCAGGGGCTGTAGCACAAAGAGGCTACAGTTTAGAGCATCCCTGCCCAGCAGGAGGTATGTGTGGGGACTTGCTCAGAATAGAATCAAGTCTACTTGCAGAATACATCTCTTGTTGGAATGTTTTACATGATGAATATAAATATTGCTAAGTTAAAATGCCCTTTTTCTGTGTTGTGAGAATACTGGAAACCATCTTTTTCAAATTGCAAAGCTTTCAAAAATTTTGGACAAAATAATAGTGCCTATGTAATGTCAATTTTTCCTTTTGTGCTCAACTTTCAGTATGAGTTATAAATTATGAATTATTAACACTTGAGTATATTTTATTTCATTTATTGAATGTTTATTAAATACTCTACATCATTCTGAATAAAACATTTCTCCTTTTTTTGGGAAATAATTTTTTTTTTCCTCCTGTATTTTTGCACAACCACATACTTTAATTTGCAGGATCATCTAGATTTCCCCAAAGTTAGTGGGTCGCTAACAGTCGGACACGACTGAGCAACTTCACTTTCACTTTTCACTTTCATGCATTGGAGAAGGAAATGGCAACCCACTCCAGCGTTCTTGCCTGGAGAATCCCAGGGACTGGGAGCCTGGTGGGCTGCCGTCTATGGAGTTGAACACGACTGAAGCGACTTAGTGGCAGCAGCAGCAGCAGCAGTGTGATATTTGCTAATGAACAATGTTGCTTTGGAATTCAAGTGATGTGTTTTACAGATCTTTATACTGTCTCCAAAGAAAAGGGAAATTACTTAATTATCCTGGAGCTAGATGAGAAGCTTGTCAGTATAATAAAGATGTTGTTTATCATCTTTTCAAACCTCGATCTGTAGAGCTTAAGCTTAGGACTTGGCCTGGAAGCATTACAGATACAAACATAAAGCAACATGGCAACCACTCCTTCCACGTATCATGAATTCCTTACTTATGTACTAATGGCATAACTTCAGGAGAGGAAATAGACCTCTTTTATGAACTAGTATGCCTTCTAGTAAATTGGCTAAAATTAAGTTCTCATTCAAGGTCATAAAGATTAGTAAGAAAGAAGTGGCTATATTTGCTACAATCCTCTTTTATGAAAGGGCTCCAACTTGGTGTCATAGAAAGATGATGATCATTTTATACTTCACAGTTCAGTTTTGTAAATGCATATTTTACTACTTCACAGATGACAGAGAAAGATTACTAATGAGTTGACAATGGCTGATACATTCCTTTATTGATTCATAAATCTTTCAAATGGTTTATTCAATATCTATTATGTATCAGTATCTATTATGTATGCACTTTATTGACTGTGCCAAAGACTTTGACTGTGTGGATCACAACAAACTGTGGAAAATTCTTAAAGAGAAGGGAATACCAGACCACCTGACCTGCCTCCTGAGAAATCTGTATGCAGGTCAAGAAGCAACAGTTAGAACTGGACATGGAACAACAGACTGGTTCCAAATAGGAAAAGGAGTATGCCAAGGCTGTATATTGTCACCCTGCTTATTTAACTTCTATGCAGAGTACATCATGAGAAATGCCAGGCTGGATGAAACACAAGCTGGAATCAAGATTGCCGGGAGGAATATCAATAACAGCAGATATGTAGATGACACCACCCCTTATGGCAGAAAGCAAAGAAGAACTAAAGAGCCTCTTGATGAAAGTGAAAGAGGAGAGTAAAAAGTTGGCTTAAAGCTCAACATTCAGAAAACTAAGATCATGGCATCCAGTCCCATCACTTCATGGCAAATAGATGGGGAAACAATGGAAACAGTGATAGACTTTATTTTCTTTGGCTCCAAAATCACTGCAGATGGTGACTGCAGCCATGAAATTAAAAGATGCTTGCTCCTTGGAAGAAAAGTTATGAGCAACCTAGACAGCATATTAAAAAGCAGAGACATTACTTTGCCAACAAAGTGAAGTCGCTCAGTCATGTCCGACTCTTTGCGACCCCATGGACTTGACTGAGCGACTTCACTTTGTTGGCAAAGTAATGTCTCTGCTTTTTAATATGCTGTCTAGGTTGCTCATAACTTTTCTTCCAAGGAGCAAGCATCTTTTAATTTCATGGCTGCAGTCACCATCTGCAGTGATTTTGGAGCCAAAGAAAATAAAGTCTCTCAATGTTTGCAACAAAGATCCATCTAGTTTTTCCAGTAGTCATGTACAGATGTGAGAGTTGAATTATAAAGAAAGCTGAGCACTGAAGAATTGATGCTTTTGAACTGTGGTGTTGGAGAAGACTCTTGAGAGTCCCTTGGACTGCAAAGAGATCTAACCAGTCTATCCTAAAGGAAATCAGTCCTGAATATTCACTGGAAGGACTGATGCTGAAGCTGAAACTCCAATACTTTGGCCACCTGATACAAATAATTGACTCCTTGGAAAAGACCCTGATGCTGTGAAAGATTGAAGGCTGGAGGAGAAGGGTATGACAGAGGATGAGATGGTTAGATGGCATCACTGACTCAATGGACATGAGTTTGAGTAAGCTCTGGGAGTTGGTGATGGACAGGGGAGTGTGACGTGCTTCAGTCTGTGGGGTTGCAAAGAGTGAGATGAGACTGAGCAACTAAACTGACTGATTATGTTTCAGACATTGTGCTAAGTGGGAATGATAAGGTAGATGAGATGTAGAATCTACCTTCAAGTGACTTGAGAGAGAAAGAAGATAAGCACAGTAAAATAATCATAAATAGGGAGTCTTGATTATCCTTAAAGAGAGAAAACCAATCAGTTAAATATTTGTTACACTTTTTCTCTGTAGAGGTACAATAATTAGCCATGGGGATACCATGGTGAAAATAATAGTATCAGTTCTCAGGGAACTGGTCTGGGTCAGTCTTCCCAATAGCTGCATAATAATTGATAACATGATTTTTAAACATTTGCATAGCTTGCCTGGTGGCCATCAGTGTTTCCCCAGATGCTTCCTAACTAGCAGCCAAAGGGAATCCCCTTCTCTTGACTCTTCTGTGGTCTTCAGAAGCCTTTTAGAGATTCAAAAAGTAGATTCTCTTCAAGAAAAATTCTAGGACCATTATAAGTAGATAGTATACAGCTTAGATTCATTGCCCTGGCTCACTTAGTCTATTTTTTTTAATCTCACATTTCCCTTCTCCAGGAGATCTTCCCAACCCAGGGATTGAACCTAGGTCTCCCATATTGCAGGTGGATTCTTTACCAGCTGAGCCACAAGGAAAGCCCTCTTTCCCTACTAGGATAAGCGCTTTACAAATATTAACTCATTTATCTCTATAAAGGCACTAAGAGTAGTTTCTTCTACATCTTCACTGTGGTCCAGAAAGGTGAAGTCACACATCTGAAACCAGTCTTCTAGTTGGTGGTAGCCCTGGACTTCAAGCCCAGTAATCTGGTTCTGGAATCTAGGGTCATCTCTAGTATGCTATGGCTCCTACCCCCACTCCAGTTTTGCTGAGATATAATTGATATATAACTTTGTATTGGTTTAAGGTGTAAAATGTGACAATTTGATGTCTGCATATATTGCAAGATTACTGCCATAATAAAGTTCAGTTAACATCCATCACCTCATGTATAGTTGACTCTTGAACAACATGAGTGTTAGGGGCATTGACCCTCCATGAAGTCAGATTAGCTCATAACTTATAGTCAGCCCTCTGTATCCATGGTTTTGCCTCACAGACTTAACCAACCATGAATTATGTATTACTGTGGTACTTAGTATTGACTGGGGGGGAAACATATATAAGTGGACCCATGCAAAAATCCATGATGTTCAGAGGTCAACTGTAGTCATTTTTTTTTCTTGCGATGGAAAATTTTATGATCTACTTCCTTAACTTTTGCTTCTTAATTGATTTATGTTCAGATGTCACAAGGTTGCTAAGGTTTGCATATAGGTCCCTCACCCCCACCTGGGGTCCAGTTCCATTTCAGTTTGCCATGCCCACCCCTCCTGAGTAAGAAGCAGACCACCTCTAAACTTGTCACTTCTCCCCAAGATTGTTGTCAGAAGTGATTTTTTTTTTAGTTGTTTTTGTCTCATATACACAAAAGAACCAGCAAGAGAACAGAATATATTTATCTTTAATAGCCCAACTTTCTCTGGCAGAAAGGAGTTTAACCTTTCTCTGTTTAGGTTGCCCTGACCAGAAAGTACAGTTACTATAAACCAGTTGTATATTTTACATTGAAATATATTTACCTTATATATTATATAAACATATATATAAAGCTGAGCACCGAAGAATTGATGCTTTTGAACTGTGGTGTTGGAGAAAACTCTTGAGAGTCCCTTGGACTGCAATGAGATCCAGCCAGTCCATCCTAAAGGAAATCAGTCCTGAATATTCATTGGAAAGACTGATACTGAAGCTGAAACTCCAATACTTTGGCCACCTGATGCGAAGAACTGACTCATTTGAAAATACCCTGATGCTGGGAAAGATTGAGGGCAGAAGGAGAAGGGGACAACAGAGGATGAGATGGTTGGATGACATCACCGACTCAATGGACATGAGTTTGAGCAAATTCTGGGAGTTGGCGATGGACAGGGAGGCCTGGCGTGCTGCAGTCCACGGGGTCACAAAGAGTCGGACACAACTGAGCGACTGAATTGAACTGACTGTTATTTACCTTCTAAACCCTAAATGTAGCATAACTTTTGTCCAAGTGATAAAAGCAAAATAGTCTACATAAGGGAATTCATGGAGGGTGAGAACTGCTTAATCTTGTCTTTTCCAGACTCTATAAATTGGCATGGCCTAACTGTTAAACAAGCAAAGCCAAATCTAACATGATAAAGGTCTGTTTCTGGTCCTTATCATAGTCCAATGGAGCTTGGTGGCTGTGCAGTTACTTGCGGAACAGCTTGGAACCCCGTCATTCAGGCGCTTGGAGTCCAGCAATCGATGTTTGGTAGCTGGTCAACAGCCACTGGAAGAGTGGGAGGGGGGTGACTGGGTGGGAAGTTGTAAAGGGCCAAACCTGGAGGTGCCGTCTATCATGTCAGTCTTCATCCCCTTCCATTCTCAGCCACATGGCTTCACCCAGCTGCAAGGAGACTGGGAAGGGTAGTCAAGATATGTGCTCAACAAGAAAATGAAAATTGTATGGAGACCCATCTAGGTGGTATCTGCTATACCAACCAAAGTTGGACAAATACAAATATTATTAGTTTTTCTTTTTTTCTTCCTTCCTCCCTCCTTGCCTTCCTTCCAACAAACTTAACGAGAAGCTCCTATTAAGTGCCAAGCCGTCTATGCTCTATGGACTACAACTTGAACAAAAACAGACATTGTCTCTCCCCTGCTTCATTGTGCAGCTAACCATCTGATATAAGGAATTCAGACATTAGTCAAATATGCACAAACAGGAAACTTGGACTTATGTGCCTGGTGCTTTGAAGGGAGGTATTTGATACTATGGACAGGGAGGCCTGGCGTGCTGCGATTCATGGGGTCGCAGAGTCGGACATGACTGAGCGACTGAACTGAACTGAACTGAACCTACAAGTAAAGAGGTCGACTTGGTCAGAATGTCAGAGATACAGTACTTGTGCTGATATCTGAAGGAAAGGAGGCATCATCTAGGTGAAAGGGGGAAGGAGGAGGGGTGATGAAGGGACTGTCAGAGACCAGAGCTGCTGAACCAGGAGTGAGGAGCACATGTGTGAGATGCAGCTGTAAGCGAGGTGGGTCAGACCACGTGGCCCGAGACCTGCCGGAGGCAGGTGGCAGATGCTCCTGTCCCGTGGCTAATACCATGGTCTGAGCAGAGGAACAGTGGTAGACTTGTGGGAGGCACAGCATGTGTTTACTCTCGTATGTTCCTGAGTGTGAGATGTCTAAGGGAAGCTGTCAAATGGGCAGCTGAGTTTTGGGGTTGGGAGCTGAGAGGAGGGGTCTGGACTGGGAGTCATCTAATGTAGGTGATAATTGAAGCAGTGTGTGTGGATGAGATGGTCTAGAGTGGGAGGGGAAGGCTTGGATGACAGGACTGTGATACTTAATGGGAAAGTAGGCTGGGTCTGCAAAGGGGACAGAGAAGGAGCCAAACTCCTTTACAGATGGAACTTATTAAACTTCAGTTTCAATAACTAACCAATGGAAAGATAATCAGCCAAAGCCTTTATATATTTACTCTTAATCAGAAAAGAAGTCAGTTTTGTTTTGAACAAATAGCATACAAATAGACTGATATTCCTTAGAATGCAATATATGCAAGGATGTTTGCAATAAATTCATTTCAGAAAGGGACTACTGATACCAATAGGTGAGAAAGGTTAAAAGAACACTGTGATTTTCTTTTGGTCATCCTGGAACTAGAGAAGGTGCCACGTGGGTTGCTGAGAAACCACATGAACCAAACTTTCAAGCAATGCAAAGTGAGACTGCATGGCTAGGACAGTAAAGGGAGACTTTAAACTTTTTATTTTTTATTGAGGCATAGTTGACATAACATTATCAGTTTCAGGTGTACAACAGCATTTCAGTATTTGTATACAATATGAAGCAATCATCTTAATAAGTCTGGTTACCATTTGAAACTTTTTTAAAAGTCAAACTAAGGACTGATGCTGAAACTTAAGTTACAATACTTTGGCCACCTGATGCAAAGAGCTGACTCATTGGAAAAGACCCCCATGCTGGGAAAGATTGAGGGCAGAAGGAGAAGGGGGCGAAAGAGAGATGGTAGAATGGTATCACTGACTCAATGGACATGAGTTTAAGCAAACTTCAGGAGACTGAGTGAAGGACAGAGAAGCCTGGCATGCTGCAGTCCATGGGGTTGCAAAGAGTTGTTCATGACTGAACAATTGAACAACACAGCAAAAAAGAAGAAATCCACTGCAACCCTCACTGCAGTAGTAGCTATGTTTATAATTTCAGGAAAAAGGGATTTGAACACAGATGGCAACTTGCAGCACAAATTTTACTGTGCCTTCCTTCCTAGATGTATTGACAGTGCTCTTTGCTTAACGAGGACTACAGTGTCAGGCAGAAGCTACATAATAATAGCGTTGTTCCACACTTGTTTTCTGAACCCCTTACTGTTGTTAATTAGTTCATGTTCCCAGTGTTATTAGCTGATCTCAGAAGTATCTGAGAAGATGGAGTCTTTACCCAGAGGGCTCTGAGTTAGTATAAAAGGCTGGTTAGGGAAAGAAAGCAAAGGAAGAAAGAGAAGAAACCACAGGTCCAGGAAGAATGCATCAGCGGGAAGAGCCTGTAGGGACTGGTGTGTTTTGTACATATCCCCTGGGAGGAAGTATCAGGTGAAATTGCCCAGTCTTTAAAGCTTGTAGACTGGTGCATTCTTTCCTTTTCAGTCACTCCTCCAATCATTCTTTCCTGTTAAAATGACAGAGAAAATTTGAGCAGTGTGGCCAGCTGTTAAGTATAATTGGCCAAGTTCAAAGTGGAAGGAGCATTTTGTAGGAGAGGGAGTCCCTGACCCCATCACCTTCCACAGTTTAATTCTAGAGAAGCTGGGAATAAAATGAGAAAACATTATGTTGGGGAAGTGCTGGAAACTGAGCTGTTGTAACAGACGGTGGTGGGAGTTGAGAGTAAGAATCACAGAAGATATTGACCTTCTGCTGTTCATAAAGCAGTGTGAGAGATTTAGGGGACGGTCATGGAAACGGAGCCTCCTGATATCGTCCTTCACTGAGATAATAAAGTGGCAGACACAGGACAAACGTATCAGAAAAAGGCAAAGCAATTACAGAAACCCGTGAAACAAGTGACATTAAGTGCAGATTCGCAATAGTTACTAAAAATTTGCAGAATGTTCGACTGTGCTAGGTAGTGACTCTGCCACTCTCAGCCACGGGACATTGGCAGAGTAACTTAACTACTTTTAGCCTCAGTTTACACAGTATGTAAGACAAGAATTATAATATCCACCTTACAGAATTTGGGTAGATACATTCGATAGTTTATGTAAATCCCATCACATAGTAGATATTTCCTACGTGTTGATGAATGAATGAACAGAAGAATGAAATGGTTAACATCCTGCCTGGCACATAGTAAATGCTCATTTAATGAATCTGTTAGTATTTTGATGGCATTATTTTGTAAGCCGTTTAAAGAAGGCAGAAGATGGATCTTTTGTAACCTGATGTTTGGCTATACTCTTGCAACTTTGCCCCTTGGTATGCTAAATAATAAAGAATGATTGGATAATTTGCATCTGCACAGTTCTGTAGAGGAGAATACCTTACAGTTCTCAGTAACATTTTGCTGTCTCAGTTCCTTCAGTGTATTTGGAGAGAGGCCCAAGATGAGGGAATGTGCAGGCACCACACAGTTAAGGAAAAATTTGATTTTCAGCGGTATTTAGGATGCAAATAATACACAGCTGAGCAACAAGAAGTAAGTGAAAACAAACAGGTTGGAGAAGTGGCCTGAAAGAAACTCAGCCAACTTGTTCCCTCAGATATGGAGTGAGGGGCAGTAAGCGGGACCTCCAAGTGATGTAACTGACTAGAAATCTCCAAGGACTAATGTGCATTTCTGTCTGAAGGTTATCCTAGAAAATGCAGGAAAAACAATGCCTTTCCATTGACAGTACAACTGGTATAGATTTCCTGAACAAATGGTCTGCTATGCTTGATTAATTTGGTCAAGCAACATTAAGCAGCTTGTTTTCTTGTTATAACTTATCCAGGCCATTAGGGGTAGTGGTGAAAATAAATAAGAAAAAGGCAAGGTAATGAAAAAAAGAATTACTTACTATCCACTATAAAGCAGGCACTATTCTAGTTACTTTATAAGCATTTTCTAACGTGTTATAATAATCCCATATAGTAAGTAAAACACAGATCAGTCTGCCTTTAAAATCAATCCTGTTATCTGTACCCTTTGCAATGAGAAAATATGAACTATCATCTAGGGACAAGCAGACTATAACTCAAATCTGGGCCAAATCGGGTCTCTGCTTGTTTTTTTGTAAAGTTTTACTGGAACACAGCCTTGTCTTATTTCAAAATTGTCCATGGCTGCTTTCATGCCACAAAAGCAAGTTCAGTTGTGACAGTGACTATATGGCCTAAGATATTCCCGATTTGACCCTTTAAAAAAAAGTTTGCCATCTTCTAAACTACTATGATTTAGGTCATACCTGAATGGCCTAGTGGTTTTCCCTATTTTCTTCAATTTCAGCCTGAATTTTGCAATAAGGAACTGATCATCTGAGCCACAGTCAGCTCCAGGTCCTGTTTTTGCTGACTGTATACAGCTTCTCCATCTTTAGCTGCAAAGAGTATAATCAATCTGATTTTGGTATTGACCATCTGGTGATGTCCATGTGTAGAGTGTTCTCTTGTGTTGTTGCAAGAGAATGTTTGCTGTGACCAATGCGGTTTCTTGGCAAAACTCTGTTAGCCTTTGCCCTGCTTCATTTTATACTCCAAGGCCAAACTTCACTGTTATTCCAGGTGTCTCTTGACTTCCTACTTCTGCATTCCAGTCCCCTATAATGAAAAGGACATCTTTTTTGGTGTTAGTTCTAGGAAGTCTTGTAGGTCTTCATAGAATCATTCAACTTCAGCTTCTTCAGCATTAGTGGTTGGGGCATAGATTTGGATTACTGTGATGTTGAAGGTTGGCCTTGGGAATGAACCAAGATCATTCTGTTGTTTTGAGATTGTACTCAAGTACTGCATTTCAGACTCTCTTGTTGACTATGAGGGCTACTTCATTTCTTCTAAGGGATTTTGCCCACAGTAGTAGATATAATGGTCATCTGAATTAAATTCCCCCTTTCCTGTCCGTTTTAATTCACTAATGCCCAAAATGTTGATGCTCACTCTTGTCATCTCCTGTTGACCACTTCCAATTTACCTGGATTCGTGGACCTAACATTCCAGGTCCCTATGCAGTACTGTTCTTTACAGCATTGGACTTTACCATTACCACCAGATACAACCAGTGGAAACTGGGCATTGTTTCTGCTTTGACTCAGCCCCTTCATTCTTTCTGTAGCTATTTCTCTGCTCTTCCCTAGTAGTATACTGGACGCCTACCAACCTGGGTAGGTCAAACCTTATTGCAAAATTCAGGCTTAAATTAAAGAAAGTAGGGAAAACCACAAGGCCATTCAGTTATGACAAATCAAATTCCTTATGTTTATACAGTGGAGGTAATGAATAGGCTCAAGGGACTAGATCTGGTGAACAGAGTACCTGAAGAACTATGAATGGAGGTTCACTGTATTGTACATGAAGTGGTGACCAGAACTATCCCCAAGAAAAAGAAATGTAAGAAGGCAAAGTGGTTATCTGAGAAGACCTTACAAATAGATGAAAAAAGAAGAAAAGTGAAAGGCAAGGGAGAAAGGGAAAGATATCCTCAACTCAATGCAGAGTTCCAGAGAATAGCAAGGAGAAATAAGAAAGCCTTCTTAAGTGAACAATGCAAATAAATAGAGGAAAACAATAGAATGGGAAAGACTAGAGATCGCTTTTAGAAAATTGGAGATATCAAGGGAACATTTCATACAGAGACAGGCACAATAAAGGACAACAGTGGTAAGGACCTAACAGAAGCAGAAGAGATTAAGAAAAGGTGGCAAGAATGCACAGAACTGTATAAAAAAGCTCTGAATGGCCCAGATAACCATGATAGTGTGGTCATTCACCTAGAGCCACACAACCTGGAGTGTGAAGTCAAATGGGCCTTAGGAAGCATCATTACAAATAAAGCTAACAGAGATGATGGAATTCCAGCTGAGCTATTTCAAATCCTAAAAGATGATGCTGTGAAAGTGCTGCACTCATGCCAGCAAATTTGGAAAACTCAGGAGTAGCCACAGGACTGGAAAAGGTCAGTTTTCATTCCAATCCCAAAGAAAGCAATGCCAGAGAATGCTCAGATTACCGTACAATTGCTGTCATTTCACATGCCAGCAAGATTATGCTCAAAATCCTTCACACTAGGCTTCACCAGTACATCAAGCGAGAACTTCCAGATGTACAAACTGGATTTAGAAAAGGCAGAGGAACCAGAGATCAAAGTGCCAACATATGCTGGATCATAGAAAAAGCAAAGGAATTCCAAAAAACATCTACTTCTGCTTCATTGACTGTGCTAAAGCCATTGTGTGAATCACAACAAACTATGGAATATTCTGAATGAGATGGAAATACCAGGCTCCATTACTGCCTCCTGAGAAACCTGCATGCAGGACAAGAAGCAACAGTTAGAACAGAACCTGGCTCAATGGACTGGTTCAAAATTGGGAAAGGAGTATGTCAAGGCCATATATTGTCACCCTGCTTATTTAACTTATATGCAGAGTACATCATGAGAAATACCAGGCTGGATGAATCCCAAGCTGAAATTAAGATTGCCGGGAGAAATATCAACAACCTCAGATATGCAGATGATACACGTATAGATGTGAAAATTGAGCTATAAAGAAGGCTGAGCACCAAGAATTGCTGCTTTTGAACTGTGGTGCTGGAGAAGACTCTTTGAGAGTCCGTTGGACAACAAGGAGCTCAAACCAGTCAATCCTAAAGGAAATCAAGCCTAAATATTCATTGGAAGGACTGATGCTGAAGCTCCAAAACTTTGGCCACTTGATGCGAAGAGCTGACTCATGGGAACAGACCCTGATGCTGGGAAAGATTGAGGGAAAGAGGAAAAATAGGCAAAAGAGGATTAGATGGTTGGCTGAAATCACTCATTCAATGGACGTGGGTTTAAGCAAACTCTGGGAGTTAGTGAAGGACCGGGAAGCCTTGTGGTTGCAGTTCATGGGGTTGTAAAGAGTCAGACACAACTTATCGGCTGAACAACAAAAAACTGCTTTACAGTTTGTTTCCCTAACACTTTGAACAGGTCCTTTATGAGACAGTTTCTTCAGTTGTAAAATACTTAACATCTATTAATGATGTTAATGATGCCAGTCTTATCTATCTTGGAGAAGGCAGTGGCAGCCCACTCCAGTACTTTGCCTGGAAAATCCCATGGACAGAGGAGCCTGGTAGGCTGCAGTCCATGGGGTCGCTGAGAGTTGGACACGATTGAGCGACTTCACTTTCACTTTTCACTTTCATGCATTGGAGAAGGAAGTGGCAGCCCACTCCAGTGTTCTTGCCTGGAGAATCCCATGGACAGAGGAGCCTGTTGTGCTGCCGTCCATGGGGTTGCACAGAGTCGGACATGACTGAAGTGACTTAGCAGTTATCTATCTTACAGGATTGTGAGAAAGTAACTTTTCATATATGAAAACTGTATGGAAACAAAAGTGGTCTATCAGTTACTTTTTCTCAAACATGCTATTAAGATAATTTTCAAATATATAAAAAGTTGAAATATTATACAGTGAACACCCATTTACCCACCATCTAGAGTCAACAATTAAAATTTTGCTGTATTTGTTTTATTTCCCATATATCTATCTACCAGTTTCTCTATCCATCCATCGATCCATCTTATTTTTTACTTAAGCATTTCAAAGTAAGGTGTTGACATTAGTACAACTAACTGGAGATCAGTGTTTCCTCTTTTTAGGTGAAATGTACATACAATGGAATAAAAAAAAAACCAAAACCTAAATGTGCCATTTGATGAATTTTTACAAGTTAGCCTCGTTGAGATGTAAAATATTTCTACCACCTCATATCTATTCACAGCCACTCCCAGAGACAACTTCTGTTCTGATCTTTTTTACTCAGCATTATGTTTCTGAGACTCAGTGTGTTGTTGTGTATAACAGTAGTTTGTTGCTCTTGGTTGCTAAGTAATATTAATTTTATGCACACTCCATAGTTTATTCATTCACCTATTGATGGACATCTGGGCTGTCTCCAGTTTTAAGTTATTGTGAATAAATCTACACGGGTCTTTTGTGGACACCTGGTTTTTGGTCTCTTGTGTAAGCATTTTGAAGTGGATTTGTTAGTTCATAAGGTCAGAAACTGGGAAACCTTTTTTCCCGAGGTGGTTGTATAATTTCACACCCCTTCTAACAGTGTATTAGGGTTCTGGTTGTTGTACATTATTGCTAACATTTGGCGGTATCAGTCTTGCTCATTTTAGCCTTTGCGGTAGATGATAGTGGTGTCTCATGGTGGATTTAATTTGTATTTCCACGATAACTAACGATCATGAGCAACTTTTTGTGGGTTGGACCTCTGTATGCGTCTGGTAAAGATACACAGTTCTGTAATTCCTTTCAGTGTATACTGTCAAGTGGGGGCATGTGTTTATGTGTGCGTGTGTTCTTCTCTCAGTTGTGTCTGATTCTTTTGCAACCCCTGTGCACTGCAACCTGCCGGGCTCCTCTGTCCATGGAATTCTCCAGGCAAGAATACTGGAGTGGGTTGCCTTTTCCTTCTCCAGGTGTCTTCCTGACCAGGGATCAGATTTGGGTCTCCTCCTCTGCAGGCAGATTCTTTACCATGTGAGCCACCAGGGAAGCCCAAAGTGAAGATAGAAGTTATTATTATCTATATGGGTATGAGGTTGCTTTACTCATTTGTTCAAAAGACATTCTTTTCTCTATGAATTGCTTTGTGCCTTTATTATAAATAAATTCAAGGTATCAGTGCAGACCTATTTTTTCCAATGATGTGTTTGTCCCAACACCAGTACCACACACTCTTACTCACTGTGGCTTTAGAGTAAGTCTTATATTCAGGTAATATAAGTCTTCCAAATCTGTTTTTATTTTTCAACATTACTTTAGATAGTCTAGGTCCTTACATTCTCATACAAATTTTTAAATTTGTCTGTTTAAAAAAATGGTGGAGTTATGGCTCTTGATATGAAGAAAATAGATATTTTAATAATGTGAGGACTTCCAGTCCATGTATGAGGGATATCTCTACATTTATTTGGATCTTTAGATCTTATTTAGATCTCTCAGCAATGATTTCAGTGTAATTTCAATGTGAAGGTCTTGTATGTCTTAGATTTATTTCTCCATATTTTATGGATTATAGTACTTTCAAAAATGTTTCTTTTTTTAAATTTCATTTTCCAATTATTCACAGTCAGTGTATATGATTTTTTATATTGATCTTATATTCTGAAATCAAGCTATATTCACTTATTTCTTTTAGCGGTGGTTTGTAAATTCCTTAGCATTTTTCTATGAAAAGGGTCAGTTTTACTTGATCTCCAATCTTGATGACTTCCTTTTCTTTGCCTTATAATTACATTGCTAAGATCTCCTGTATGATATTGAATAGAAGTGGCAAGAGTGGCCTTACTTACCTTGTTCCTACTCTTAGTAGAAAGTTCAATATATCACCATTATGCTATCATAATAGCTTTTGTAGGTCTTTGATAGACTACTAAAAATCATTCTGAGGAAATTTCCTTCTGTTTCTAACTTGGTGAGGTTTGGTTTAATATCATACATGGTTCAGTTCAGTTCAGCTGCTCAGTCATGTCCGACTCTGCGGCCCCATGAACTGCAGCACGCCAGGCCTCCCTGTCCATCACCAACTACCGGATCCTACCCAAACTCATGTCCATTGAGTCAGTGATGCCATCCAACCATCTCATCCTCTGTCATCCCCTTCTCCTCCTGCCCTCAATCTTACCCAGCATCAGGGTCTTTTCAAATGAGTCAGCTCTTCGTATCAGGTGGGCAAAGTATTGGAGTTTCAGCTTCAGCCTGAGGCTTTCCAATGAACAGCCAGGACTGATCTCCTTTAGGATGAACTGGTTGGATCTCCTTTCAGTTCAAGGGACTCTCAAGAGTCTTCTCCAACACCGCAGTTCAAAAGCATCAGTTCTTCAGTGCTCAGCTTTCTTTGTAGTCCAGCTCTCACACCCATACATGACTACTGGAAAAACCATAGCCTTGACTAGATGGACCTCTGTTGGCAAAGTAATGTCTCTGCTTTTTAATATGTTGTCTAGGTTGGTCATAGCTTTTCTTCCAAGGAGTAAGTGTCTTTTAATTTCATGGCTGCAGTCACCATCTGCAGTGATTTTGGAGTCAAAAAAAATAAAGTCAGCCACTGTTGCCCCATCTATTTGCCATGAAGTGATGGGACTGGATGCCATGATCTTAGTTTTCTGAATGTTGAGCTTTAAGCCAACTTTTTCACTCTTCTCTTTCACCTTCATCAAGAGGCTCTTTAGTTCTTCTTCACTTTCTGCCATAAGGGTAGTGTCATCTGCATATCGGAGGTTATTCATATTTCTCCTGGCAAGTGGCAGAGAGGAGCCTGCGAGTGGCAGAGAGGAGATACCCCACATCCAAGTTCAGGAGCAGTGGCCAAGAGGTGATCTCCCACATGGTTAGAATTTTGTTAAAAGAATTGTCTGTGCCTCTTGAAATTATCATCTATAGACTTTTTTCCTTTATTAGATACTGTGTTAAGTGTCCTTGATACTTTTTGACTTGTTAAATCAAGTTTGCATTCTTGGAATAAAACCCCACTTTACTGCTAAATTCAATGTTGCTAATATTTTCTAAGGCATTTTTGAGTTGATCCTGATGAAAGAGATCATTCTGTATTTTTTTATTGTTAATTTCTTTGTTAGGTTTTGGTATCAAGGTTATGCTAGCCTTGTAAAGTGAGTTGTCTCTATTGCCATTATTTTCTCAGAGTTGGAATAATATTTGATATGTTCTTCCCCAAATGTTTGATGGAATTCACTAGAGAAACCATATAGGTGTGCTGTTTCCCTTTTGGGATGATTTTATGTGATTTCAATTTCTTTAAAAAAAAATAGCCTCAAGATTTTCCTTTTCATGTTGTGTAAGTTTTTAAAAAAAAATTTTAGTGAAGTACAATTGATTCACACTGTGCTAATACACATTATTGTGATCCACACAGTCAAAGGCTTTGGCATAGTCAATAAAGCAGAAAGAGATGTTTTTCTGGAACTTTCTTGCTTTTTCAATGATCCAGCGGATGTTGGCAATTTGATCTCTGGTTCCTCTGCCTTTTCTAAAACCAGCTTGAACATCTGGAAGTTCACAGTTCACATATTGCTGAAGCCTGGCTTGGAGAATTTTGAGCATTACTTTACTAGGGTCTGAGATGAGTGCAATTGTGCAGTAGTTTGAGCATTCTTTGGCATTCCCTTTCTGGGGGATTGGGCTGAAAACTGACGTTTTCCAGTCCTGTGGCCACTGCTGAGTTTTCCAAATTTGCTGGCATGTTGAGTGCAGCACTTTCACAGCATCATCTTTCAGGATTTGGAATAGCTCAACTGCAATTCCATCACCTCCACTAGCTTTGTTCGTAGTGATGCTTTCTAAGGCCCACTTGACTTCACATTCCAGGATGTCTGGCTCTAGGTGAGTGATCATACCATCATGATTATCTGGGTTGTGAAGATCTTTTTTGTAGAGTTCTTCTGTGTATTCTTGCCATCTCTTCTTAATATCTTCTGCTTCTGTTAGGTCCATCCCATTTCTGTCTTTTACATGAAAGTTCCCTTGGTATCTCTAAATTTCTTGAAGAGATCTCTAGTCTTTCCCATTCTGTTGTTTTCCTATATTTCTTTGCATTGATCACTGAGGAAGGCTTTCTTATCTCTCCTTGCTATTCTTTGGCACTCTGCATTCAGATGTTTATATCTTTCCTTTTCTCCTTTGCTTTTCTCTTCTCTTCTTTTCACAGCTATTTGTAAGGCCTCCCCAGACAGCCATTTTTCTTTTTTGCATTTCTTTTCCATGGGGATGGTCTTGATCCCTGTCTTCTGTACAATGTCATGAACCTCCATTCATAGTTCATCAGGCACTCTATCTATCAGATCTAGGCCCTTAAATCTATTTCTCACTTCCACTGTATAATCATAAGGGATTTGATTTAGGTCATACCTGAATGGTCTAGTGGTTTTCCCTACTTTCTTCCATATAAGTCTGAATTTGGCAATAGGAATTCATGATCTGAGCCACAGTCAGCTTCCGGTCTTGTTTTTGCTGACTGTATAGAGCTTCTCCATCTTTGGCTGCAAAGAATATAATCAATCTGATTTCGGTGTTGACCATCTGGTGATGTCCATGTATAGAGTGTTTTCTTGTGTTGTTGGAAGAGGGTGTTTGCTATGACCAGTGCGTTCTCTTGGCAAAACTCTATTAGCCTTTGCCCTGCTTCATTCCGTATTCCAAGGCCAAATTTGCCTGTTACTCCAGGTGTTTCTTGATTTCCTAATTTTGCATTCCAGTCCCCTATAATGAAAAGGACATCTTTTTTGGGTGTTAGTTCTAAAAGGTCTTGTAGGTCTTCATAGAACTGTTCAGTTTCAGCTGCTTCAGCGTTACTGGTCAGGGCATAGACTTGGATTACTGTGATATTGAATGGTTTGCCTTGGAAACGAACAGAGATCATTCTGTCATTTTTGAGATTGCATCTAAGTACTGCATTTTGGACTCTTTTGTTGACCATTATGCCCACTCCATTTCTTCTAAGGGATTCCTGCCCACAGTAGTAGATATAATGGTCATCTGATTTAAATTCACCCATTCCAGTCCATCTTAATTTGCTGATTCCTAAAATATCAACATTCACCCTTGCCATCTCCTGTTTGACCACTTCCAATTTGCCTTGATTCACGGACCTGACATTCCAGGTTCCTATGCAATATTGCTCTTTACAGCATCGGACCTTGCTTCTATCACCAGTCACATCCACAACTGAGTATTGTTTTTGCTTTGGTTCCATCCCTTTACTCTTTCTGGAGTTATTTCTCCACTGATCTCTAATAGCACTGATCTCCAGTAGCACATTGGGCATCTACCGACCTGGGGAGTTCCTCTTTCAGTATCCTATCATTTTGCCTTTTCATACTGTTCATGGGGTTCTCAAGGCAAGAATACTGAAGTGGTTTGCCATTCCCTTCTCCAGTGGACCACATTCTGTCCGTGTGATCAGATTGGGTAGTTTTCTTTGATTATGGTTTCAGTGTGTCTGTCCTCTGTTGCCCTCTCGCAACACTTACTGTCTTACTTGGGTTTCTCTTATCTTGGACATGGGGTATCTCTTCACGGCTGCTCCAGCAAAGGACAGCTGCTGCTCCTTACCTTGGACGAGGTCGCCCCTCCTGATCTTGAACGTGGAGTAGCTCATCTTGGCCCTCCTGTTCCTGTGCAGACGCTGCTCTTTGGACGTGGGGTAGCTCCTCTCGGCCAGTGCCCCTGACCTTGGATGTGGGGTAGCTCCTCTCGGCTGCTCCTGCGCCGTCACAGCCTGGCACTCTTGATCGCTGCCTCTGACCTTGGGCATGGGGTAGCTCTTCTCGGCTGTTGCCCCTGACCTCAAGTGATGGGAATACCAGACCACCTGACCTAGATTTTGAGAAACCTATATGCAGGTCAGGAAGCAACAGTTAGAACTGAACATGGAACAACATACTGGTTCCAAATGGAAAAGGAGTATGTCAAGGCTGTATATTGTCACCCTGCTTATTTAACTTATATGCAGAGTACATCATGAGAAACGCTGGGCTGGAAGAAGCACAAGCTGGAATCAAGATTGCTGGGAGAAATATCAATAACCTCAGATATGCAGATGACACCACCCTTATGGCAGAAAGTGAAGAGGAACTGAAGAGCCTGTTGATGAAAGTGAAAGAGGAGAGTGAAAAAGTTGGCTTAAATCTCAACATTCAGAAAACTAAGATCATGGCATCTGGTCCCATCACTTCATGGGAAATAGATGGGGAAACAGTGGAAACAGTGTCAGACTTTATCTTTTGGGGCTCCAAAATCACTGCAGATGGTGATTGCAGCCATGAAATTAAAAGACGCTTACTCCTGAAAAGAAAGTTATGACCAACCTAGACAGCATATTGAAAAGCAGAGACATTACTTTGCCAACAAAGGTCTGTCTAGTCAAGGCTATGGTTTTTCCAGTGGTCATGTATGGATGTGAGTTGGACTGTGAAGAAAACTGAGCACTGAAGAATTGATGCTTTTGAACTGTGGTTGGAGAAGACTCTTGCGAGTCCCTTGAACTGCAAGAAGATCCAACCGGTTCATCCTAAAGGAGATCAGTCCTGGGTGTTCATTGGAAGGATTGATGCTGAAGCTGAAACTCCAGTACTTTGGCCACCTCATGTGAAGAGCTGACTCATTGGAAAAGACCCTGATGCTGGGAGGGATAGGGGGCAGGAGGAGAAGGGGACGACAGAGGATGAGATGGCTGGATGGCATCACTGACTCTATAGACATGAGTTTGGGTAAACTCTGGGAGTTGGTGATGGACAAGGAGGCCTGGCGGGCTGCAATTCATGGGGTCACAAAGAGTCGGACATGACTGAGCGACTGAACTGAACTCAATACAATTAGCTAATACATTTCTGCTTTACAGCAAAATGACTCAGTTATACATACCTGTATCATATATATACTTATATATGTATATTCTTATCATGTGATAAACCAAAATGGCGATTGAATATAGTCCCTGTACTATACTGTAGGACCTTATAACTCATCCATTCTACTAGTTTGCATCTGGTAATCCCTTGCTCCCAATCCTTTCTTCCCTCCCCCCACCTGCCCACCCTTGGCAACCACAAGACTGTTCTGTGTGTCTGTGGATCTGTTTCTATTTCATAGGTAGGTTTATTTGTGTCATATTTTAGACTCCATATATAAGTAATATCATATAGTGTAGGTCTTTCTCCTTCTGACTTACTTCGCTTAGTATAATAGTCTCTAGCTGCATCCAGGGTGCCGCACATGTCACTGTTTCATTCTTTTTAATGACTGCATAGTATTTGATTGTACCACATCTTCTTTATCCACTCACCTGTTGGTGGACATTTAGGTGGTTTCCATATCTTGGCTTTTGTAAATATTGGTTGTATTTACATGGGGGCTGGAGGTGGGCATGTATATTTTCAAGTTATAGTTTTGTCAGAATTTATGCCCAGGAGTGGAATTGCTGGATCATATGACAGCTCCAATACTTTGGCCACCTGATGAGAAGAACTGACTCATTGGAACAGATCCTGATGCTGGGAAATTGAATTGATGGAATGAGGGAGGAGACGGGGATGACAGAGGATGAGATGGTTGGACGGCATCACCAACTCGATGGACATGAGTTTGAGTAAGCACCGGGAGTTGGTGATGGACAGGGAAGCCTGGCGTGCTGCAGTGCGTGAGGGCGCAGAGAGTCAGACACGGCTGAACAACTGAACTCAACTGATGACAACTCTATTTTCAGTTTTTAATGTTGTGTATATTTTGATGAGTTGTCTTTTTTTTGAGAAATTTTTCCATTTCATCTGAATTTTCAACTTATTGGCAAAAAGTCATTTGTAATATTCACTTTCTTTTTAATGTCTGTAGGCTTTATAGTGATACTTCCTTTTTATTTTTATTTTTTTTATTTTTTTATTTATTTTATTTTATTTTATTTTATTTTTAAACCTGAAACACTGTATTAGTTTTGCCACAGGTATACATATGATAGTTCCTTTTTAATTCTTGCTGTTGCTACTGCTGCTGCTAAGTCACTTTAGTCATGTCCAACTCTGTGCGACTCCATAGACAGCAGCCCACCAGGCTCCCCCGTCCCTGGGATTCTCCAGCCAAGAACACTGGAGTGGGTTGCCATTTCCTTCTCCAATGCATGAAAGTGAAAAGTGAAAGTGAAGTCGCTCAGTCATGTCTGACTCTGCAACCCCATGGACTGCAGCCTCAGGCTCCTCCGTCCATGGGATTTTCTAAGCAAGAGTACTGGAGTGGGGTGCCATTGCCTTCTCTTTAATTCTTAGTGTTTTTAATTTGTATTCTCTGACTTTTCAGGCATCAGTTACACTGTGTAACACACCACCCCAAATTTAATAACTTAATTAATAACCATTTGTTTTGCTTCTGGTAGGCCGTCTGGATTAGGATCAGCTAGGCAGTTCTTAGAGTCCATCAAGTTTACACAGGAGTCTTTTGCTCAGGTGCCAATCCACCAGATGCCCCTGTTTCTGGATCTTGAGCCTCTGGCTGGGGCAATGAGGGTGGTGGGCCATGTGGTCTCCTCATTGTGCAGGCTAACTCAGGATTATTCACATGATGGATCGGCAGTGTTCCTGGAGAGAATGAAAATGTGAAAATCCTTTTAACCTCTGCAGGGCTATAGTTGCTTTTTTCCCCCACATTCTTTTGACCAAAGTAAGTCATAAGAACAATTCAGAGTTAGTTTCCAGGTGGAGAAACAGACCTACTACCAAATCCAAATAACTGTGGCTGTGGGTTAGGGTTAGGATTACCATTTTGGCAATCCTTCACATATTAAGGAGTTTTATTATAGAACAACTGTTATGCGCATGTGTGCATGCGTCTTATGAATTTGGCAATTTTGTGTAAATAGTCTTATCAGTATTGTGATATTATAATCTTTGTGTATCTTTCTGGATTTTACAGAACAGTAAGTTCTTTGGTGTCTCATAAGAGCAAAACTATTCCTCCCATTAATACTTTGGAAGATTTTGATTATTTATATGTTTTTTTGTATTATAAATCAGTATAAGTTTTGGTTGTCTACACAACCCCAAACCAGTAGAGATTCAAGGCATTTTTTGTTCCATAGTCCTTGAGGAATTCAAAATGTGGCACTGATAAAAGTATCATAGATATGTTGACTTTGGGCTTATAAAAACAGTCCAGCTCTTAAATAATTCTCAACTATGGATAAATTATAAGTAAAAACAAAGGTAGTCAATTTACCTAGCATAGGTAATATATTTCCCTAGGTTTCTCATCCTGTCCATCGATAGAGAAATTCTTGGACATAGGAAATAAACTATATTTTTATCAGTCCCTAAGTATACAGTCTACCCATTAAGTCAAATTTGTTATGTCTTGCCAGAAATCTACCTCTAGAAATCTATCCTAAGTTACTTATGGGTATGTGAACTCATATGAGTATGAGTAGTCATTTATAGCATTGTTTCTCTCATGGAAAAATTGAATGAATCTAAATGTCTAATAGAAGGGGGCTGAATTTTTTTTAAATATGTCGTTCTTCATCACGTGGAATACTATACAACCATTTAAAAGTTATGGAAGAGTATTTAGTGAGCTGCCTGGATGTTCATTATATATAGTTGGATTTTCATCACACATATATATATATATATATATATATATATATTTAAAGGCAGATTTTATTGCTACTTTTATGATTATGTGTGCATGCATGCTCAGTCACTTCAATTGTGTCCGACTCTTTTCAACTGCATGGAGCATAGCACACCAGGCTCCTCTGTCCATGGGATTCTCCAGGCAAGGATACTGGAGTGGGTTGCCATATCCTCCTCCAGGGGATCTTCCTGACTCAAGGATCAAAACTGCATCTCCTGCATTGCAGGTGGATTTTTTACTGCTGGGCCACCAGGGAAGCCCTTGTATGAGTATATTGTGGTACATAATGATATATATAAGTGATATATATATATGATATAATAATATATAAATAAATATATACAAATCTTGGAAGAATATACAGCAAAATTGTGATGGTCATTATTTCTGCATGATGGCAATATGATTTTCTAGTTTTATTGAGATATAGTTGACATAGAGTATTGTATGAGTTTTAGGTATACATAATGATTGGATATATGTATATATAGAAAATGATCACCACAATAAGTTTAGTTAATATCACATTACAAATTGCAAACTTTTTTTCTTGTGATGAGAACTTTTAAGATCTATTCTCTTAGCAACTTTCAAATATATGATACACTATTATTAACTTTAGTTGCCATGCTGTGTATTATATTTCCAGAACTTATCCTGTAAATGAGAGTTTGTACCTTTTGACCATCTTTGTCCATTTCACGCACCCTCCGCCTACTTCTGTGGCAACCATTAATCTGCTTTCTGTATTTCTGAGTGTGATTTTCTTAGATTCCTCATGTAAATGAGATCATAGAGTATTTGTTTTTTCTTGGTCTTACATATTTTACTTAGCATATTGCCCTCACTGTCTACCCATGTTGTCAGAAACAGCAGAATTTCTTTTTTTAATGGCTGAATAATGTTCCATTTGTGTGTGCAGATATGTGTAATTTTTCTTTATCCATTCATCTGTTGACAGACACTTTAGGTTATTTCCATGTCTTGATTGTTGTAAATAATGCTGCAGTGCAGTGAACAACGGGACGCATATCTTTTAGAGATGGTGATTTTTTTTTTTCCTTCAGCTGTATACCCAGAAGTAGAAGTGCCGGATCATATGGTAGTTCTATTTTTAGTTTTTAAAGAACGTCCATGCTGTTTTCTAATTTACATTTCCATTAACAGTGCACAAAGATTCGCCTTTCTCCACATCTTTGCCTACACTTGTTATGTAATCCCAGAGGTAGATTATCATTTTGGTCATTCTAACATGTGAGTAGCCATGGTGGCAAAGTGGATTTTATTTTCCTTTTTTTCAATCCATGATTTGAAAGTTTTAGAATGAATATGTATGGATGATTGGGGGAAAGTAAATAAAAGTTACTTTTAAAAAAGCCCTACTGATTTACAGTTACAGGATTATTTGTATTTTTGTTGCTACTCTCTATATGAGGTTTGAGCCTTATAAAATCTACAGCATTACCTAAAACTCAAGATGATCTGAGTATACAAAAGGCTGCCACCCTAGTGGAACACAACATCATGAAATGGAATGGTTCCTTTAGAATTTTTGTTTTGCTCTTAACATTCACAAGAACTCATAAAGACTGGGGAACTTTTTCTCTAAAAACCATCATGTCTTTATTTTAAAACATCACCATTGTGAAACAGGCTTGTAAAATTTGGTTTGGAAGCAGAATCAATGTTCCTATTTATTTCTTAAAGCTCATGTAATCATGGGATCCAGAGTCTTTTTAAAAAAAATCTATTGGCTAAACAGTTACTGTTAAAAGTAGACATGGGTATTGCTTCTGTGTTAAACTGCTAGCCATGATTCTGTGCTTTTCTTGCTAGTCTAATTGCTGAGCTCCCTGACAGGGAAGTGTATGTTGTACACATCTGTAGTACAGTGGTATTTCTATTTAGTAAATCCCTGGTGGAATATAGAGTTTAGCCAAATTCTCCTAGATTTTAACATGCTACAAAACAAAACCGTGTATTGGAAGTTTTGATGTCTATCTTATTCTCATTGAATAGACTGTTGGGACCAGTTGCGATCTAAGCAATGATTAATACAGACTTCCCTGGCAGTCCAGTGGTTAAGACCCGACTCTTTGAGTGCAGCGGGCATGGGGTTCGATCCCTAGTGAGAGGAGCTAAGATCCTACATGCTGCACAGCCAGAAAAAAAAAGGTGAAAAGAAATGGTTAATATAGTGTGTCATCTGTAATGAAAAAGCACATCTTCAAGGGGGTATTGAAACGTTCTGAGACGCAAATGAAATCTGACTGTGCTGGAGAGGATTTTTTAAAGTGGGGCAGAGTGTTGTAAAACCACCACATCTGCAGAATAGTCAACACTTTAAATTGTTTGGTTGATGGATTTTTATTGGGTTTATTGCCAGAGGGAGCAGAATGTGGCTGGGTGTGTAGAGTTGAGCATGGTTTCCTGGGGCGGGAGGAAGTCTTGGGGAGAATGGGGCACCATCCAGGTAACACCCAGGTAGCTGCAGTGCTCCATGCCTGCAGCGCCGATGTACAGGCAGCCTTTTCCGTGTCAACACCTGCTCATTAGGAACTGGACCAAGACTCCCAAAGAGCTCTCAGATGGCCCGAATTCTGTATCCCTGCCAATCCAAGCTAGAATTTAATAACAACCTTGAGGTGAAACTTGGGCCTTTCCTCACTGCTAATCCCCAAAACCATCTGGCTTTTCCTTTCTCTGAGTAACACTTTAGTGTATGTGTTGGGGGAGGGACGAGGCTGTGGGCAGATGAAGGGGAGCAAACCGATCTGACATTTCTTAAAGGACAATCCACTCTCCTGAAGAACAGATAGAGTTTCTTGTGGGTCCCAGACCTAAGCTTGTTCTTCCCATAACGTCTGCATTCAATTGCCACATT